>NC_065919.1:91716520-92038736 GCF_024586455.1 Bactrocera neohumeralis
ATCTTATGTCTCGGTCAGTGTATGAGTTATTTATATTATATTTCTCTTGCTGACATTTTACACCTTAGGTTTTACCCTGGCTTTGAAGCTTGCAAGAGTATAAAATGTTCCGTTACGCCCGAACTTAGCATTTTCTTACTTGCTCAATATTATTTTTATTTTTTATTTTTTTATTTGTTGAGTTTTAGTTTTACAGTGTTTCTTCATACACGTGTTGAAAGCAAGTGTCGAACAATTTAAGAAGCAAAATTGCTCACGAATATTTTCCTATTTACATTCCGAATTCCTGAAACCGCTATAGAACTTTGCCTTTATATAAGCAATTCTACAATTTTCATTTAACAATTTATTTTTAGCCATAAACTTCTATAAATACATGCCAGAGTTATATGTAAATACTCGGTGTCAGTACATATAAGTATATTTGAAGCACCTTCATCTCCTACACACTCTCCAGCTTAGTTTGCCTAACACGTGAGCTGACACATTTGAGAGCGATGCTACTTTTGAGGGGGTTTACATGGCTTTGCATTCGAAACAACTAAATTAAGCTGCAAATAAAACTTGCAATGAAAATAATAAAACATTTTATGATGAAACTAGCAAATCCACTTACGGTTAAAAGCGGCTTCCATTGAAGTTCGTCGTTAGTGATTTCCCCAA
Source organism: Bactrocera neohumeralis (assembly GCF_024586455.1). NCBI lineage: Eukaryota > Metazoa > Arthropoda > Insecta > Diptera > Tephritidae > Bactrocera > Bactrocera neohumeralis. The sequence goes on from NC_065919.1 coordinate 91,717,184, forward strand.
CTGAAATTGTTCATCGATCCGATTGTTCTCAAAATCACACACACACTCTTCCATGCATTTTAAGGCTGATAAAGCTATCTATTATTAAATATATGTTTGCATAATATATATGTATATACAGAGATATGTATGTATATGTGCACACAAGTTGCACTATTCATACACATATGTATGTGAGTAACCAATAGACCCAGCTTTAGCATTCACATTAAACAAATTAGCAGAAGTAGAAATTAAATTTGTGACGTAGGTAATTCAATTGCCTTTGCCGTGAATGCGTCACCAGCCGCGCTTGGCTTCCCTGAGCGGCCGCTTACTCAGTCGACTGTGTTAGGATTGCGGCCTTGGCATGCATTTAACTGCATCGTGTTAACCAAAAGATTTTAAAGATAAGTTTTTATGGAATTCAGATAGTTTGTTTATTAGTTTTTCTCAAATCGGGCGGAATCATTATTTTACGTGCCTGGAATGTTTGTTGTTGTTCACTGACAAGAAACGTCAAACTACTAACTGTGAATCAAATTAGTAACAAGCTTGTTAAGAACAGTGTGAATGCGCGATCATGCCGAGTCTGAGCAAAATCTCGTTTGAAAGTATCAAAAATAATATTTGTATGTACATACATATGCATGTGCAATTAAATTTGTTTTGTTTTTTGGCATTCCACAGAACGCACCTCTTTTTTGGGGTATAAAAAGTGTACAGCACTGGCGCACTCGCGATCATTTATTCTGATTCAGGAAATTCACTTTGTTTTGGTTAAACAGCAAGATGTTTTAACGAACTTGTTATTGCCGTATTTGCACCAGTCGATGACGTACGACTTTGTTATTGAATTTTTATACCCGCGAGCAAAATACTGTGCTGGGTACACATATTATGTTACATGGGACCATTTCGTTTTGCATCGAAGATCCCAGGCGCTGGTCCCGTCTTTCAGTAAAGGATGGAGAGCCACTATGTCGCCAACTGACGTAGATTTGTTCGCAATTCCAACTCTCTTGAAGCCACTAAACAACTAAATTTTCTGATTTTTATGCGAAAGCTAATCTTATCGCGCAAATACTTAAGTATATTCCTTAATTGAAAGGTTATTTTTAACTGTTCCCTCTTATACAGTTTTATTATAATCTTAGTCTTTCATAAGTACCTGTTTTAATATCGAACTTATGGATGTATGTATGTGTGCTTGTATATTTCGCATTTCAGTGAAGTGTTTGGCTTTGTGGTAGCGTGTTTTGTTCGATTCTTGGAATTTTTAGTTTTTATTTAAGAATTTGGACCGAACATTTTTATTTCGCCTGCTCTAGCCGCAATTAACTTATCACCGTCTGTGTGCAATTAAGCATTAACTGTACAAAGTAAACAAAAACAAAAACTTTACACCAACACACAAGTACAATAAATAAAAAACAAGACTGAGCAAGTGAATGAACAAAAAATGAAAAAGTGGAAAAAACGCAAATAAAACCACATAAAATATCGGCAGATTGGCATTCATAGGAATGTTCGCACACAGGGACTAGGGTTAAATTCTTTGGAATTGCGGAAAACGCGTGTGATTTTCCTCATTTCAATGCCGCACATTTTTCGATAAGACATGGAAATCCTCACAATTTTTAATGAGAATTCCAATGAAGACAACGAAAATGCAAAAATTGAAATGTTTCTTTGTTATTGGCGACTAGAAGGGATAGCTGTGTGTGCGTTGGTTTTTTAACTTAATGGACGATATTTTATTTGTATTTACTCTGACGCGTTTATGTTTTCTTCTTTCATTAATTTGTTATTTATTGCTTCAGGTGTTTGACTCGCTACGTGTGTATGTATGTGTGTGTGCATTTTTGTGGTCTATAATAAAGTCGTCGGCTAACGACCATACCGTAAGATTCGGCAAAGCTCGAAACCACAATTGACACTCAATCATATTTTGATGAAGTATAATTTGTTAATTCGATATTTTATTAATCATTGGAAAAATGGCTGACGAAGCGCTTTTATCTTTAATAGCTTTGTTCCTTGTCCGTCCAATTCATGGCGACACTTTAAGAGTGTAAATTGGCAATAAAGGTACGAGCTCAAAACTCAAATTCGTGTGGACGTACTTAAGTATGTATGTTTGTTGCATATTTACTACCCATCCGTTAATCACCCATCCATCACATGTCGCCGACGTGTGACTACTATTTATTATATGTGAGGTTATATTATTGTCGTTTTTGCATTCATTTGTTTGAATTTAAGTTCATAGCTCTCCTAAATACATACATACAACATGTAGTCAAGGGCAGTTTTTATGAGTGCAATGACCACATACCAGTAACCTCAAAACGATCAAAATCCTAAAATAACACCTTTTACTTTCCGAAGATTTTACGAGTCAAAAGAAATCAATTAAAAACAACGAACAAAGCCGTCTGAATTTGTTAAAAGTGTCCAAAGAAATTTGAAATAAAAAAAAACTGTTTGCTTAACTTCTTTACATATATCGCTCGATTATCTTTGCTACCGATCCGCTACGGAACCTAATTATTTTCTCTATTTTTGCCTCGTTTAATGTTCTAAAGTCTAGTCTAAAGGTAAACATAAGACCATTGTGTGTACTTAACCATTTTAAGTTACAAGTCTTAGGTGCTGAATCACCTTCATGGATGTTGTTGTTAATGTTTTTTTTATAAAATATATAATAATTTTTTAATATTAAACTATATTTATTGTTTTCAACTTTTACAAAGTGGTTTTAAGGAATTTTTAGTATTGACACCTGATATCAGATACGGATTATAAATACCTACGACGACTGACATACAAACATACAAGAGAACTTTGGCGATTGTGAGCAAATCATACGCCAAAGGTTTCTTAAATGTCAGTCGCCTCTAGAAATATGCAATGCATGTAATTGTTTCATAGCGTTTTTATTGAAAAATTATCAACATCTGGACTTATCTGGATTAATCAGCATTGCTTCATAAGTGCTCGTGCGTTTGTTCATAATTCATTACAAATTTCTCATATTTCACTCGGCTACCCTCAATTCAGGCGTGTGTTTTTGTGGTTGCCCTTGTTAGCAGTAAGTCAAACAGTTGGCGAAATTAATTCACATTCCTATTAATAAATAATATAAGTATTATTAATTTGCTTTTGCCATTGTGTGCTTTGGCAGCTTTGTCATTTGGACATTCGTTATCAGATTCTGATAGCGTAAACGTTATTGCGCAATAAACCCGCGTACAAATTTAGACGTCTGGTACGGCTCACCTGCCAAAGGCGCCCAAATGTTTGACTTTTCCCTCGCAAATGCCTGGTCGCACGATCCGCTTTCTTTGCTGGCTGCTTACCACTTCCTGTCAGAGTCACCAACACCCTTTTCTTGCTATTATTATTATACTTAGTTTTCGAGTTGTCCCCAGCGTTGCGCCTCCAACATGCCTATTCGAATAAAAAACGGTTTCTGTATTATGCATTATCTATTAATCACAACCACTGTTGACATTTCATTATCACCGCCGCAGCGTTTGTTATGTCAACTTGCTTTGTACTCATCTATTTGAGATAGTTTTTACCACGTGAGCGCAGTGATGACACATTACTCCATATTTGCTGCAATTAGTTGGCGCTACGTCAGCGCCGGAAAAGATACTCGAAATCATTTTAAACGCAATTTCACAATTTTCCATTATTTATTGGCTTTGTCAACACTACAAAACACACAAAAACATACATACATATGATATGTTCTCGTGTCCGTGCTGGAGTATTTTGTTCAATTTTTATGATTACTTATTGAATAATGCAGTTTACTTTCAAATAAATTAACAACCTAATTGACAGTATCACTTTGAGCAGCGGCATTTCGTCTGTCATTGGAAATGCAATCGATCTTCGTCCGATTTTTTATGTCCCAACATTCCGTTCCGTTTGACTACGTTCGTAGAAAAAATCGTACTCACACATATACATATACACATATACATATATATAGTACATTTATATTTGGTTGATAAATGCTAAATTCTAAAGCTTATATAAAAAGTATAAGCAGCGCATTCAAAATAAAAAATAACGTTTTCGTTAACCAAAGTATAGGTAGCGTTTATTGGAAAAATAGTTCAACTATAGAAAATAATTGTTTTTGTGTAGCTAACATTTATTGAATACTTGCTCCAATCTCCCGCTCTATCTATTATAGCCTGATATATTTGACGGCAACTTTCAGCTAAATTTCCGCATATTTCACAGTAAGCGACCTCCAAGCATATTGGAGGAGCCGAATGAAATCTTTCCTTGGCGTTAAATGAGTTCTTATATTTTAGTTTTCAATAAAGTCTAAACAGTCTTTATTGGTTTGGCGTCCGATGACTGTGATGATCAATCTAAAGTATGGCCCTATGTTGGGATCATTGTTTTCCTGCACTATCCAATTATGATTATTTTTAACGTAATGCATTACAGCTGACTTCAGTGTACCCTTTTTATACAATTTTATCATTATAACGGCGATCAGACTTTCTGTGAAGCACCTAAAGCAGAGAAGCATCCATTAACATGCACATTTTGGAGGCGCTGAAATTTTAAGTTTTTAAATTTTTTGTCCATTGCAAATGGTAATGAAACGTGTAAAGTATACCCGTTATCGTGTGATTAAAGTGGCATCAGAACGGCTCTCTACTGAAGTTTTCTTAAAAGCACGAAAAGTTCAATATTTGTCTAGGAATATTTGTGAATTTTTAAATCAAACTAAATCAGATGAATTCAGTTGCATTGACTTCATCGACCTTTGTTAGTCTTAAGCACACCGCGGCGCATCATAACCTCCAGACGAGAGTCTGGTAGTTTTCTCCTTGGTTCGCGTCATGGTTGTTGGTTTCGTCATAACCTAAAAGCAATGAAATGTAATTATTTTTTCAAATTTGTTTGATTTTGCATCAAGAGTCATTCAAATCCAACTCAATGAAGCATTGTTTGGTTAGCGCTTGTAGGTTATACCTACTTCCGAACGCAATTTACTCTGTTGCATTGTAGAAAATAAGTTGCATAAATTGTTTTGTCTTCGTTGTCAGTCGGTTGTTGAATAAGTTACGCGCTTGCAGTCAACGCTCGCCGAATGTGTGAGTACCATAAATGAAAATGGAAACGCGTTGCCCGCCGACTAATTGAGTTGTGTCTAGATAAACGAGAGCAGTAACAACAACAGCAACAAAGAGAAGCATAAATGTAAATTTCAATTCCAAATTGAGCGCATTTCAATTGAATTTCCTCGCAAATAAATTATTTAAACGAGAGCGGCAGTGCGAGTATGTGAACAAATAAGTAGGTATGTATGAACACTCGTAAGCGCCGCAGAGGAGCGGCCATGTCTACTTACATAACTGCTAAATGCATAAGTACGTGTCGTCGCATAAGTAGCGAAATTAGTGCTGATAATGTTAGAGGACCGATTTCGAATTGGACAAATGGCACTCATAAGGCCTCATAAAGAGCACAATTGTTTTGTTTACCTAAAGGTTTAAGGTTTAAAGTAAGGTGCGAAAAGCCATGAATATACTTATACATTCGGTATAAGAAGACTCGATAGTCATGACTATCAACAAATGGCGAATTGATAAATTAAATGATAAAGCGACAAATAGGCTCTTACTTCACGAGAACGAAGATCACGAAAATAAACCAAAGGTTTTGAGGAATATTTTGATAAAAAATATTGGAAATAGCAAAAGGTAAGAGAAACATATTTGCCGTAAACAATTACCCACCGTCAGGAATTTTAAAAATATTAAACTAATGAAGTCTACCTTTTGTTTGCTGACACTTTGCGCGGTCTGAAATGAACACGGTGTTGGCGCGAGGGACGCGGCGCGCCGAGCAGTTCGCACGCGTACCTACACTCTTGCACTTGCTAACTGTTCAGCTATTATCGTGTGATTAACCTACGGAATGGAAGCTTTGAAGGCCAACTTCACAGCGCAGTCACTCACACATAGCCGAGTACTTTGTATTCACATGTACACACATTTGTATAAAATTTGTATGTATTGCGTACTTTTAAATAATTTCTGTAATCAGAAATACGTTCTCTTTGTATCAACCAATGCTTTTTTCTATAGTTTCCTAGTACAACTGTAGTTACTGCTGAACATGAGTGTGTGTATGCTTTTTCGATATTTCCCATCGCAGTTTTGAAATCGAGCCCCATTGAAGTCACCGACCGAATAACAAATATAGCTGATGTCTTCAGTTGGAAATGTTTGGATTGATTAGCCATTATTTATTGTCGAATCGAAACTATTATGTGTGCTTCTAAAAACTGTTAGGTGATTGTACTCTATAACTGGTTTGAGCTATGTAATTATGAACTGACAGCGGTGTCTCAAGCATTTTATTTTCTACTACTATTAGTTCTCTTTGGTGCTCTTACGAATAATACATATATGGACCTTGTATTGTTAATCATCAACCGCCAAACATTGTAAGCTTTAGAAACTTCCCCTCTCAACTTATTTTTGGAGCACTTTCATTCCTTTTCTGTTTGACTGGATATACAAAAATTTATGTAAAAACGTATGTATCATGCAGTTCCGTTCAATAACAGAAGGTATTCGAATGCTGTTTCAGCTCGGCGAGACGAAAAGCCGTTAACACGCCACCTTAGCAACGAGAGGCGCACGAGAAGATCAAATAAACAAACAAATAAAGCTTATTAGATAGACAAACATCAGCAAAATAACAAATCATTTTAAGGCAGAGCAAGCAGCAGCAACAACAACTGCTGACTTATTTATCTTCGCACAGCTAATGAAAAATAATAGGAGCACCTCGGATATTATTTCAAGTTCATTATCACCTCCATGAATAGGAAAAACACCAGTCAGATAAAACAAATTGCCGTTAGACTGTACATTAAGTTTTGTGATACGAGCTCCATAAAGAAAATTCCTCTGGCAGCATTCGAAATTATTTCGCATAGGATGGAAATCATCAGAACGTCTTCACAAACATTTTTCTGGATGTCACATACACAGTTTTTCATTTGAGCTGGTTTCCCCACCTAAGTTCCTATCATTCACATGGTATATGTGGCACATCTATTGTCGGCGCCCGTGGCACGAAAAACCAAAAGTCAAATTTTGTTGTATGCTAACAAAAATTGTCAATTTTTAAGCACTTTAGCTGCGCGAAAACGCATACATATGTAGGTATGGTCTGTGTATGTGTGTCTACATGTGAGAGTCAGTTTAACAATACAAAGTCGTCATTGATTACTTCGAAAGTCGTTGGGAATCGATTGTTTGATTATTTTCCTTTGCGTTGCCTACATTGTCATGGCCTTTGTTCAACTTTGGGTGGCTACGTTTATCTTTGGCTGCGTACCTCTTAAACATATGTATTTACATATACATATGTATAACAGGAAATATCTTGCAGTTCTCTGGATATTTTCTCTTTGTTTTAATAGAATAATAGTAGAAATAGTATTAACATAATCAAATGGAGTTGCCTGGAAAGACTCTCTGATAAAGCACCCAAGGAAATTTCGATTGATAACAGAAGGAACATCAAATATGTAGGTGAACTACATTTAACAACCAACCCAGACACAAAAGACAAATACAAACGTTTTTCGTAACGAATTATTCAGTTTTCAACGTTTAGTTCCTGCATAAATCAATAATCGTCGATAGATCGTGATGTCATAAATTCAAAGCCATTGATTATTGTCGATTGTAATTTGATTGATTTGAGCTATTGATGGATCTACAACTGCAATGATCAAATTGATTGATGTGTAGCGTTCTGTATCTACATACATATGTATGTATATAATTTGTTACTAAACGTTTTCATGAGCAATACATACATATTTATAATTCGAAGGAAATCATCATATGAATCAATTGTCATTGGCGTGTTGCGACTTGCTTAAGATCGTGTTCATATAGTTCTCTCACAAACATTATAAAAATCATTCTTCAACATCATAATCAATTATTTTCATAGTTTTATAATTGAAAATTTGTTCACTTTTTTCCACCACAGGGACTGAGGAGGCGCCAGTCCGTTCAGTTGTGAATCGAGTAGGGCACCAGTTACAAAAATGTTTGAGCGAGAAGGGACTCTGCTTGCTTGTAAATCATGGTATTTCCGATGAAAAGGTTAGCCACAAAATATAAGCTATTTTTTATTTGGATAAACTTATCATTTAATCTTTTTGCTACCTCTGTACTTTCAGTTGAAAACCGCTTGGGATCATCTAGATGACTTTGTTGATCTACCGAATGACGTAAGAGAGCTTTATATACGCACCGGTGATGATAATCATGGATACGTGCGTCCTGGCGTTGAACGTTTCGATGGCAAAACACCCGAATTACGTCACGCTTTCAACATATGCACACTAAATGCTACAAATCTACCTGAAGAGCCATTGCCCGGATTTGCGGAACATATATCTTCGTTGGCACAGGATTTCAAAGCCCTTTCGCGCTTCATCCTGCAGGCACTTGCCGTCTCCCTCGACATACCACAATCGTTCTTCCTCGAGAAGCACTCACACATGCTGTCTGGTGATCACGACAATGAGTCCACACTGCGCCTCCTGTATTATCCTCCCATCATTGAAGATACCGATGATAAGAATGACTTTGTCAAAGGAAGTTGCATTTACAGCTATCAGCGCTGCTTGTCAGATCAGCCTGATTTCCGTCCCGAATCGAATCCGCGTGATGAAATTAACGAACTGGATGGAAATGAAGAGAACACGAGCACCACTGTACGCCAATTGCCCAACGGTGAGATGATACGTTGTGGTGCGCACACAGATTATGGCACATTCACATTATTGGCACAAGACTCAGAAGGTGGCCTGGAGGTGAAATTGCCTGGAAGTGAAAAGTGGCAGCGCGTTGGTCATCTGCCCGGTGCCATATTGATTAACTGCGGTGAAATCCTCTCAATATGGACAAAAGAAAGATATCCTGCATTGGTAAGCACAGTTTCATCTTAATTTAACTTATAATTTAATCAGAGAGAAATAAAGTACAGCTAATTATGCAGAACATTTTGATATGAGACCAAAACAAATATAACAATTTTTTTTATTACAGCCTCATCGTGTTGTGATACCGGAGCAGCAACATATACGTTCGCGAGGACGCCACTCAATAGCATTCTTCTGCCATCCCGGTGAGTGAGACCCATCACAACCCTGCTGAGTTGCAGCTACTTAATAATTGTATTGATTTTCAGATAACCTAACTATGATATCACCAAATGATCTGCCAAACACCGAAGCCGGCACAGACACCGTCGACAAGAAACCACGCAAGAAGTCATTCAAAGCGGCGAAAGAGAAGTACGTGCAACAGTAGAATTTACACAAAAGCACATTTAACTGTATTATTCTCCAATATCTTTTCGACCACCATTCATTGTGTGATCACTTAGACCTAACTCATACGCGCTTTCTTTTCTTCAAATCTTTTTAGAGTCTACAACGCTTACCAGTTGATACAGAAGAGATTTCGCGAAACGTATGGACAGCAAAACTCGCACTGATAATCACACGGGACTTCTTAGCTCCTAGTTCATTGGTCCATATTACAACTTACCTTCATACACAGATTATTTAGCACATAACGGCAGTTAGGTGAATAAATATTGTGTCACAGTGTTCCAGTTGTAACATATAAGGAAGACAGCACCTCGGGTTCAGCGCTAAGCCACTGCTTCCTTCCCCAAATAAAGTAGAGTTGTGCTTGTTTTCTTCATTAAGTTCAATTTAACTCATTCATGTTGTATTTATATTTGTATGTCAGACATAATTTGTATTCGTATTTTTATTTATACATATTTTAATAGAATTTTATCCTAGTTGTACATAATATATACACCTTGGTACATCTACACAAAGTATACAATGTATATGTATGTATATGCATAACGGATCTACTACATACATACATGTATGCGTGTATGCCCGCAATATTTGCATTGGCAACGTTCGTATTAATATTTACGTATATATAACGCCCAATTACAATACATACAATACATACAATAATTACATTATAATTGTCTTTGGTTTGCATTAATTCTATTGTAAACTTCTTAGTATTTCAATTCCTGAATTGACAATTAACAAACACACATTTACTTACATACATACATACTACATACTTATACATATAAACATAAGGAACTTATGTCTTAATTCGCCCCTACTTTCTACTTCGCGTCACTGTCGAGAGTAAGTACATAGAGTATATATACATATATGTCTATTTGTAGCGGTAAATAAAATGGAAGTATATAAAACTAAAGAATAAAGACTATTTTTTGTGAGACTTGTTCGAGGAATTTACAAGAAATGTGTATGAAACGCGTAAAGTGCGAAGAGGGCTAATTTCGGGTGTAGCTGAGCATTGTTAAGCAATTGAGAAGAATGCGAATAAAATGCTTTCAAGTATCTTTATTTTAACAGACATTGCTTATGAATGAAACTATTGATATTAGCCGAACTTGCATAATGATTGCACACATCTCGGGTACGTACGAGTATTAACTTAAATCGGGAGTGATAGAGACTAGATTGTGAGACGACGTATAAACGTAACCAACTGTGACCACTATGAGGAATAAACAAAGCTTTCTTTTCGCACTGACTTTACGAACCTAGTTATGTATGTACATATATATTCTCCGGTCAAGCGCTCACTAAAAAGCAACAATTTCAATTTCTATCATTTTGATCTAATAATATAGATCACGTATTTATGTAGTTAGATTCATTCTGCTTTGTATTCGAGATATTCACTTTAAAACTACTGGCTAACAGAAATCAATAATTTAAGAATTAAGTGTTTCTCTTGCGTATCTAACACATATGAACGGTCCAAAGTCGGCCAGAAAGACCGAATAATTTTTATAGGTTTGCAGAATTAAAGAATGGTCTAAACCTATTTCATCCAAATTTACACTATCCTCCAGAAAACTAATTTATCTCAGGTCCTTAAGACATTTAACATATTGACCAATATCAACTGGAGTGCGCAAAGATATTATTAATTAAAATCAAACAAAAAATAAAAAAATGTCTCCCCGCGCTCCTTTAGAAACACTTGTAGCTTCATGCTCATTTGTTAGCTTATTATCTTACAGCAATGTTTCCACCAAATTCATTGAGTGCCACCGGTCACCAACAACAACACTCATAACGCGGTGTCATAAATAGCTTCGCAAGTTGTTTATTTAACGATTAAACCTGAAATCAGCAATACATTCGATCTCCTGCCCTCACCCCCTTTTTCTATGCCATTTTATTAATGAAATGAAATCGAAGAAAATGCCAATAAAAATCAGTGGCAATAAATGTTCGGTCGAATATACGATCGACATACAAATCGGTAAATTGTTCACACATTTTATTGGCTATCAAATGGCTATCACTCAGCTGCACACATTTACCATATGTATGTATGTATATTCGTCTATTATTTATATCTGTAGAAATGTACGAGTATACCTTCATACATTGGTATACATGTGTATGTATATGATGTTTAATCTGGGAATTTCTGTTAAAAAAATAGCCAAAAATATTTGTAAATTTTTGCAAGAAGAATTTGTCTGTATTTTCTCCTTCTAATAAAGCCCTGACATCGGTCGACGGTTGTAAATATTCTTAATATAATTATGCGAATTGTATATCAACTGTCTCAGCTTCGCTTTCATTGATTTAAAAAACATAAAACTTCTTATAGATAGTAATTGTTAGTAGGAAATGAAAGGTATGGACGCTGCTCGAAACTAAAGGGTTGCTAAAATGTGTTTTGTGTCCTAACAAGTATTTTTCCAGCAAAAAAAGAGAGAGAACATAATTGCACAGGCATCAGATTACGTTAGACAATAGTTCGTTCGATTTGCTCCTCTCCAATGCTTAGTGAATCGAAGACTGCAATTCGAGGGCAAGACGAAATATCTCCTGTCATTAAACAAACAGTCGTCGCACTCGCGACTTAGCTCTCACGTCACTGTTGACAGTCATAACTTTGAAGTTGTAGATAGTTTCGTATATTTAGGAACCAGCATAAACACCACCAACAATGTCAGCCTGGAAATCCAACGCAGGATAACTCTTTCCAACAGGTGCTGTATGAGATATACGACGACATTGACATAGTCCAGCGAATTAAGAGATAGCGGCTACGCTGGCTAGGTCATGTTGTCCGAATGGACGAAAACACTCCAGCTCTGAAAGCATTCGACGCAGTACCCTCCGGGGGAAGACCTCCACTCCGTTGGAAGGACCAAGTGGAGAAGGACCTGGCTTCGCTTGGAATATCCAATTGGCGCCACTTAGCGAAAAGAATAAACGACTGGCGCGCTATTGTTAACTCGGCTATAATCACGACAAGAATATTTTTTTAAATCATATTCTGTCATATGCAAGTTAATTAGACTTATTAAATTTAGAAAAAAATTGTTTCACTTTAAGCTCACTGAGACGCAATGCTTATCACATGGATACAAACATATATTAAATTGGAGAATATTTCTTAAATTGTGAAATATAAATTGCCATCAACAGGCTTAAAGAGCATACCAGAAGTCCAAAAGCTGGTTCCTGCTTATTGTTCCATCACGTTTTTATACTCTTGCAACATGTTGCTACAGAGTATAATAGCTTTGTTCAGCTAACTGTTGTACGTATCACCGAAAACTAAGCGAGATAGATATAGGGTTATACATACATATATGCTAGGGTATATAAATGATCCATCCGTCCGTGCTAGCTATAACTTGAGTACAAATTTAGATATAGTATATTCATGAAACTTGATGTGCGTGTTTCCTAGTAAAAAATTATGAGTTCGTAGATGGGCGTTTAACCGATTAACCGAAAACCTATAAAGTGCCATAACGAAACACTTAATTAAGATATAGATAAATGTGGGCCAAAAATTTAGAAAAGTGGGCGTGGCTCCGCCTTCTAATAAGTTTAATGTAATACCTCTTAAACCCCTTAAGCTACAAAAACCATATTCAAAATAGGACTACATAACATAGTTTTAAATCCCATCTGATTACATATTTCCTTTAGATTGTACAAATCGAGAAGCAGCTCCCATATACTCGACATAAAGATTTTCGAACTTCTGGGCGATTTTATGCTGAATATATCGGCCAATATGTGAGTTATCTTAATAAAATTGAGAGAGCGTGTTTTTCTTATAACGGCGCATATTTGTGTTTAGAAGGAATAAAATTGGATGGAAACTCGCCCTAGACGCCTATGACTAACATGGCTTACGTACCTGAAGGCTACTTCCCTGGCTTTAGACCTTGCAAGTTACAAGAGTATGAAATGTTCGGTTACACTCGAACTTAGCTCTTTATTACTTGTCCAAACTCACTTTACAAATGCACAATGTGAACATATGTATTTGTCTATGTACATATGTACATATATATATATATATATATATACATGCGAGTTTGCTTATTTATGGACTGTTTCATAAATTTATTCATTTATTCCGAGTGTTTATTGTTTCCCTCAAATAAAAGCTCCAACAATAAGCACAACGTTTCACGCTTTCATTTTACCGAACTTTTGTTTTACTTTTATTGTTATTTTTGTTTTAAAAAGTGTATGTGTATTAGTAAATACGCATGCTGACTTGTCCTTCGAAATGTTTTTTCGTTATTGTCAATTTTATTTAGCTCGTTTGCATTTCGTTTTTTAGCCTTTATTTAAAACCTTACATTGACAGCCCCCAGCTCCCTCGACCTCGCAGGTGACATGCGTTTTAAGACTTTTTGCAAACAGCATCGAAGTTACCTATATTAATTTTGTACACAGCTAAACACGTATGCAAACATACATTTTTTTACGATTGTTGTAAGAACGTCAGAGTAGATAATACGCCAGCGAACTAAATAAACCGAAGCTACAAGTACGAGTGACGTCGAATGTGCGCCAACAACAGCAGAACGCCTTTTTTATACTCTCGCAACAAATCGCATTGAGTGTAATGGTTTTGAACAACTAACGGTTGTACATAGGTATCACCTGAAACTAATCTTGATAAGATATAACACGAAAAAACGCTAACTTCGGCTGCTCCGAAGCTACGATAGCGTGCAGATATCGTGTTAAATTAGAAAGCTTTACATACGAAAACTTGGTTATGATTGTATGGCAGCTAAATATAGATTATAATATCCGATATCGGCGTTCCGGCAAATAAGCGGCTTCCTGGGAAGAAAAGTAAGTGTGTAAAATTTCAGATCGATATTGCAAAAACTGAGAGGTCCACAGAGTCGCTTATATATAGACAGACAGCAAAGTAGCAAATGGGGAATTCAGGATATAGTGGTCATATCCAAATGTTGTCTGACTGTCAAACCAACCGTCCGTTCCTCCGTGCAATTGATAACCGTATCACTCTGAGGTGGCTGGTATTGTAGATAAGTGGAATCGGGACATTGCCACGCCCACAAAATCAAAGAACATTAATTTCTAAGCGGCACAACAGATAAGCATAGCATAAAAAAGGATTAAAAAAAATTATCACAAATAGTACTTCTGACACGTGATATCTCTCATGAATAAAAGGTCGGCATCGATCCGTACTTTCGTTATCGAGTACGCACAAATATGATGAAAGCTGCGGTCAAGTAAAAATATTGGATATAATATATTTGACATACAGTGCTGCAACAAAGTAAGTCGCTGGACAATGTATAACTTAATACAATACAATAAATAAGTGCAATAGCAATGTTCGCCCGCCTAGAACTAGAGAATCTAGTGTGGAGTATCGCCTGCACACGTACTTATCTCTTCCTTACTACATTTCATTTTTTTATTATTGAGAGACTGAACCGCACAAGTTCTTTAATTATTTTCTTAATATTGTTGTGCAGCCTTAAATTGTAGTTCACCATACACACTATGTTCCTGACACCAGTAATCTTCCTACGACTTAGGAAGAAATGAAATTTGAAGGAAGAAAATTTGCAATTTCTTGAAATTTCTTTTATGGATCTTTCGCGTTGTCATCATGATGCCTTATTCCAACTGCTTCACAAAATGTTTTCGGATCTTTATAATCTGTGTTGCATACACTTATAT
The DNA here is from genome assembly GCF_024586455.1 of Bactrocera neohumeralis. Classification (NCBI taxonomy): domain Eukaryota; kingdom Metazoa; phylum Arthropoda; class Insecta; order Diptera; family Tephritidae; genus Bactrocera; species Bactrocera neohumeralis. Next base: position 91,732,320 of record NC_065919.1, read on the forward strand.
CATATATTATATGAAGATTCAATTCCGAAGTACATAAATTCTAATACTTATTGGAAGCATTTCATTAATTATTTCACCATCATCAAAGGGTTTCACTCTGGTCAATTGAATAAACCCTTGCAGTAAAGAATTAAACTAGTCGGGAGACCTATCGAGTTATAATATTATATCCAAGTATATTTATAAAACAATATTGAATTTACACAAATTGCGGTCTGAAACCAAATTAGATATTTAAACTAGAACTAAAATAGTACCAGTCTTAGACTGGCAACTTCTGACCGAATTCACGCTCGTACATACACAAAGGTATAGCATTTGCTAATATTACGACTATTAAGTAGATCACACCAGTTTTAAAGTAGTTTCTACGACTTTGCTTTCAATGCGAGGACGCTTTCAATGGTTATTTTATACAGCAAGCATTCGTATAGAAAATTATGTTTGAATGAGTGTATATGTTAATGTATGTAGGTATATACTTACATAAGTATATTGTTTTGGGGCATTTATATACATATATGTATGTCTATCGCTTTTACTACACATTTCATTTTGTAATACTCTTCTTTTCTTAATCTTACTTAAATTTATTTTTCTTGCTCAGGTTATTTTTATTATTCAATAACAAAGGATATGTTTATTATATACCAGCGCATTCCTACATATATTATTTTTTTTCTCATACTCTTGCAACATGTTGCACAAAGTACAATGCTTTTGCCACCTAACGGTTGATTATATATCGAATTGAGATGTGGGTGTCTATCTATACTCTCGTCGTTCCAATATGGAGAAGCGCAAAAACTTCACTTGGTAAAATACTAAAAAAATTCGCCTGTTTAATCCCCTACAGTGTCAAAGCTTTTAGTTCGGTCAGCTTCAGCATTCACTTGTAATTTTAACTGTAGCTCCGGAGGGCTTTAGACTGACCCATACGCTTAATCCGTTCCCTTTTCCGTTGCGTATACGCAGCGTCTTGTTATCGAAAAATTCTATGTGTTGTGCCCATTTTTACCGTTTTTGCTTTTAGTTAGTCAAGAAAAATTTATATTAATTTCTTCATCCCCTCAGGTGGATCAGTTCGAGCATTGAGCAACAGAAGTTGAAACGAGATGAAAAGTATAACAAACCCCTCCATCGAAATAAGTTACTATCTTCTCAAACCTCTGCAAAAGTGTTAAATATAACCAGTGAGGTGCTCTAGTATCAATTCTCCAATAATTCTACCTCTCTTGTATACTGGAAGTATGTAGGATAGAAGTCGCGCTGGTATAAATTGTACTTACAAAGGTCAGTATTGTTTGCTCCATACAATTGTTAATTACTTAATTACTAGGCACACACATAAATTAATGTGTATGCCATAATTCAAGAATGTACTTAACTTATTTTTCCAAGTTTTTCAAGGCTTTTTCAATTCTGTGGGATTGTCACGATGTTTTATAGTTTTAAACTGTTGTCTCTGATTCTCGTAAACACACTGTAACTTAATGTTCTGCCGATACAAACATTAATTAATATTTATTACAACAAATAGAACACCTAGTACTCTATTTCTCATTTTCTTTTATTTTTTTTCATTTATTTTGCTATATTGGTATTTCCTATTTTGTTCAGCTTTCTACTTTGTTTTCTGGTTCTTAATAGCTAAGCTCTACAGAGAAGTCTGTATGTTAGTGTTTAGCCTACTTACGGGTATTTCTCACAACAAACTACACACATACACGCACATACACGTAAAATTTATTATTATTTTGTTAATATTATTGTTTATTTCGAGCTCCTTTGGTTGCTATTTTTGTTTGGCGGAGTTATTTGGCCTGGTAGCCAGCTTCGCTCATCGCAGGCATGGCCGAGTTTATTTCTGCTTCGCTTCCCCCTTCCCTTGCCTGTGTGGACTCTCGTTCCTTGGTTAAATTTATTCAACTTAATTTTATTTTTAGTTCTGGTAGAGCGGTTGCAGCTGATTCGATGACGACGTGGCGTATTGACGAGTTCGTATAATGTTCATGTGTATTTCGGAGGAGGCGGTGGAGTTGATGTATGGCGGCAGGTCAGCGCCCGCGCTGACGCGACAATTTATGAGGTCATATGGGCAGCAGGACTGGAAAAAATATAATACAATGTTATAGCGTAATGCGGCATTACGCGACGAAGGTTGAGACAGTGTCGACTGTTGCATGTCACCATACACATGTTTGTGCCGCATGCAACCGTTTACGCAACGCATACGCCAAGTGACGCTTGAATGCTCACGCTCGCACTTTCTACACAATTTCGTAGTTGTTTATACATTTTAGAAAGTCCTCAATAAGTTCAAAAATGTATGTAAATAATATGTATTTAATCAAATATAAGGACTTCCACGCGGACTAACTTCGCGGCCGGAAACTTTCAATAGTCAGTCAGTGTATGCGCGCACCCACCAACAAACAAAAATATGTTATTCATACATTTACATGTAGTATATATACGTACGTATAAATGTATATTAAGCAGACAATATATTGGAAACGGTTAGAAGATTTTTATACATTTTTTTGCTAAGCCATTCAAAGTACACAAATGCACTCATACATATACATACATATGGATGTGCGCACACAGTAATAAAAGATGTCATTGTTAAAAGTGTGGAGAAATCGAATAATAACACAAAATAAACAAATACAAAGCGCTTGTGTGAAACGCTTATACGTGCTTATGAAAACAACAACATACAATTTGTGTACAACAACATGCGCATATGGTTGTGTGCGCGTAAGTGAGTGGCAGGTGCATGTTGCGAGCTTATTCGCCTGAAAGTATGTGAAGTTGTGAGTGCAATGTTTGTGTGTGTCATGTCACGAGTACAAACAACAACAATCAATGCAAAGCAAGAAAGCCATATACATAAAGTTTACGGTAAATACGATATGAATGAGGGTTAGATTTTGAAGGCTAAGGTCGATCCAAAAGTGCGTTAGAATATTGGAACATATTAAATAAGACTTCTTTGAAATGTAATACACATGTGTATGTATCAAAGATGTCTCGATTTGTTTGCATACCCATTCTTAAGTTTCTAATAAATGTTGTTGTGTCTAGCATTTGGATGGTGAGAGGCAACGTATCAGAAATGTGAATGCCAGCTGCGAGTTGGAAAATTTTGATGAGTTTTTTGATAATTTTTTTAATGTTTTGTTGGATATATTTTTTAAATTATTATATGCATCTGCTTGCGCGCACACAAGTGTATTTTGTATTTGCATTTTCTTGGAGCCCACAACCAAAGTGTTACATACATATATGTACACTAACACGCGCATAAGCATGCGTTGGTCATATGTTCAATGGAATTTCAATCGTTTTAATCTCATTTCTATGTGAAATATGAGAGACAGCTACCAGTATGGTTCAAAGACTGCTGAAATGCCTCTGAAGAAATAAAAATGAAGTAACCTTGAACGCTGCTTGCCTTGCATACTTGGTAGCGCAAATATGTGTAAGCAAAAGTACTAAAATGCTGAAGGAAATGCTAACAGCTTCGATTCAAAGATATTACACAACTGTATGTCGGATGCTTGAGTTTTTTAATCTTTAAACTAATAATGATATTAAAAGGCTAATGTGAGAGTAAGAGTACGTAAGTAAGAGAGCCTATTCCAGCAAATTCTTTACTCCAAGCAAATTATTTAAGAACTCAAAATTATTTATGTTAATGAAATTGTAATTTCTTTAAAAGCCACAGAAAAGGGCTTGAAGTATAAGTACTTAACTAAGCCAAACTACTCTACCCAACCGAAATTCCATATCGCGAACCTCACTTGTAGCATGCAAGCAAATGCAATTTTCTGTGTCTGCACATCTGTGTCCCACCAACAATGATTGATGGAACTTTTGGCAATAAATATGTCCAATCGCTTTTATGTTTGTGCACTTGCTTAATAAGTTTAAAAGGATAGAGTTAACAATTTCAAATTTATAAAAACTAAAAGTATGAAAAATTAGTAATAACAAAAAATCTGATTTTAGAAGTCAAGAGTTTGTCTGAGATCTACATGTTTCCTTTTAATATATATATATTGAAATAAAATTATAATTAAAAGAAAAAGATGAAAAAATCGGAGCTTGAAACCTTTGATTTATTAGTGGAACGGTATTGTTGTAAAGTTTCACAAGTATGCAAACTTATTCCACAGTGGCAGTCACGGTCCTTCCAAATAAATGTCAGGTATTTTAGATTAGTTCATTTCACAAGATCGTCAAGAAAGCAAAAAAGCATTAAATCACCTTCTATAGAGCAAATATATGTTATAAAAGGTATTAAATAAGAATGTAGCCATATTTTTGCTGAAATGATCGTGTTGCTTATTAGCGGCAAGCGATATATACATATGTACTTTAGCATATACATATATATGCATATAAAATCTAATCTAGGGAATTCCTGACTTACCTTCAGTGTTTTCTTGAAAGCTCCACGAAAATCACGATTGAAGTAGGCATAAATAATAGGATTCAAAGCCGAATTGAAGTAGCCGATCCAAAAGAGTATACCAACAACAATGCGCGGTGTGGTGCAACTAGAGCAAAGTGTGGACGTTAAATACCTGAAATATACCAAATCTTAACTATATTGAAACTTGGCCTAAGTGAATTTGAAATCAGGAGCGTATTTGTTTGCATTACAATTAAATCAATTAAGTTTGTTTCAATTACCATAGGAAAAATGGCGCCCAACAGAGTAGAAAAGCACTCATTATTATTCCAAGCGTACGTGCGGCCTTGCGCTCCCGGCGCATTGTTGTAATGGTCGACTGTTCGACTTGGATACTTGGTCGCGGCTTGGGTATTTGGCTAATCTGCAAATGTTTGTCTAGAAGGAGGGCAGCAACTTTGGATCTGAAACGTGGAGAAAAAAGACAACACTTTAATGAATTGTAGAAGAATTAGGCTTTCAAAGATACTTAAAAATGAAATAAGCAACTCAAAACTAGTGCACTTATATATTATAATTTTAAACAAAAGATAGAGAACATAGGTATATATTTCGTGTATGATACGAAATTCTTAGGCAGCGAATTAAAAAGGAATCCGAATACATTAACTGCCTAACTAATACCGAAGTCATAAGCAGATAGGTTGTAAAAGTAAATGTTAATATTTCAACAGAAGGAATGAATAACAGAAAAGATATTGTATAACCAAAAGACACGAAGTAAGTAAATACTTCTTGGTTTCATGGATTCAAAACTTACCTGTAGACAAGCCGTTCCTGTCGTACAGCCTCTTGATAAATGCGATAGTACATGAAGACCATTACGAAACCAGGTATCCAGAAACTCATCGAGGAACTAACTATGGCGTACGCCTTGTTCACTTTGAATTCGCATATCTGTGTAGAAGATGTGAAGAAGCGAACGGATTAGACCCCTTAACAGAAAACACAAAAAAAAAAAATACAGAGAGCAGCAAAGAAAAAGGGTTGCAACTCTTTAAAACAATGAATACTTGTCACACTATTTTATAAAGCCCAACCAACACCTAACGGTGCTTATTAAAACTCAATGAGGTTTCTTTATAATTTTACCGCTGGTGGGGAAATTAAAGACCTTTCAGTGAGCGAAACTAAATTCATTATTTCCTTTATATTTACTCGGACTTGTCGATGACAAACATGTTCAAAGATATTTAGCTAACTTAGACTAGATGCACTCTAAATAAGTGCCACATCACACTTGCCACCTCAAATATTCAACCTTATATTACAATAAAATAACGGAATTGATAGTGATTTGAGAGAGAATGCTGCACGCAGTGTATAACTGGCAATTTCAGTCGTTTCTTGCGCTCATTAAAAGAAGCGTCGATTTTCATTACTTTCAAGATGTTCCAAAAGTTTGTGCTGCATTGCTCACAGCTTCCGAACGCGCCTGTGATTTTGGGTTAGCGATTTTTTGGCAGCCACACATCGAGTTATACCTACATCGAGCGAAATCCATTTGAGTGCGTTCGAATTAATTAAGGCGAGCCATTTTGTGTAAATGGACTTATTTAATTTACTTTAACGACTTTTTCTCTTCTTTTATTTGGTTTGCAGGAAAAACGATTGGTAAACAATGAATTGCGCTTTTATAACCTTTGCCTTGCTCTTGTATTGAATTTTTTGCGGTTTATATTTTACTTATTCGTCCTTTCAAACTCCCATTGCATTGCTGAGAACATAAGAAATTTTTAATTGATTTTCAATGTTACATTTAACACATTTTAAAGATTCAACCTTTGCTCCTGCATAAGTAATTCATCGAATACGACTTCTATTTCCAGTTTTTTTTATTTTTGAGGAGTTGGACTACTTTAAGATTTATAATACAGTGGCCACAACCGAATAATTGGAGTTGTTGATTCCACTCAGAGGCGCGTGTGCTAAACTACTGAGCATGATTGAACTCGGCCACTAGGCAGTAAAACCAGAAGAACACTTCGCTTGTCGAAGAAAACTAAAGCAGAAGGAAAAGCTCGGCCATGTAGAAACTGAAGGTATAAACACCAAAATATAATATCCTCCATGATAAATAAAATGCCGTTAGTTCTCTAAATTATACATTATTGTTTTGCTCTTTTTCTTCACCTTTCATTGCCTTCGTCAAAAGTGCATACTCTCTGAGTCGAACAACAAACATTGATGTGTTTACTGAATTATTTAATGAGCGAGATGGCAAAGGACAGCAGAATATCATTCATATTATCCAAAAATGCTTAAAACTCTTTCATGTTGACCTATTGAGCCAGCCCTCTACTATGTTCTAAAATCGATAACATTATTTTAGCTAAAAACCTTTTCTGCGACTCTCTGTGAGGCAATTGTTGTTGCTCGTACGTGATGAGGGATTTTGATGAATTTTGCCATTTTTTGCCGTCAATTTAATCACTTTTGATACTCGAATTCAACTTCATGCGCTGAAGAGGAAAATTCAACGTGACAACAAGGTCAAACTGGCAAGTCAAAATGAATGACTAAAGCAATGGAATGACCACGCGCCCATAACTACATACAATCATTCACTGAACCTCTGTTAAGTTGTAGCAAAATACACAGTTAAGCCTTTCGGGTTTTTATACTCTCGCAACAAAGTTGCTAAGGAGAGTATTATAGTTTTGTTCACATAACGGTTGTTTGTGAGTCCTAACACTAAAAGAGTCAGATATAGGGTTATATATACCAAAGTGATCAGGGTGACGAGTAGAGTTGAAATCCGGATGTCTGTCTGTCCGTCCGTCCGTGCAAGCTGAAACTTGAGTAAAAATTGAGATATCATGACGAAACTTGGGTCACGTATTTCTTGGCTCCATAAGAAGGTTAAGCTCGAAGATGGGCAAAATCGGCTCTGCCACGCCCGCAAAATGGCGAAAACCGAAAACCTATAAAGTGTCATAACAAAGCCATAAATAAAGATATTAAAGTGAAATTTGGCACAAAGGATCGCATTAGGGAGGGGCATATTTGGACGTAAGTTTTTTGCAAAAGTGGGTGTGGACCCGCCCCCTACTAAGTTTTTGGTACATATCGTCGTTTCCTTCAGGCATTTCCATTTACAGTTCAAAAATGGAAGAAATCGGATAATAACCACGCCCACCTCCCATACAAAGGTTATGTTGAAAATCCCTAAAAGTGATAAAACCGACTAACAAAAAACGTCAGAAACACTAAGTTTTACGTAAGAAATGGCAGAAGGAAGCTGCATCTAGGCTTTTTTTAAAAATTGAAAATAGGCGTGGCGTCGCCTACTTATGGACCAAAAACCATATCTCAGGAGCTGCTCGACCGATTTCAATGAAATTCGGTATATAATATTTTCTTAACACCCTGATGACATGTACAAAATATTTGTGAAATCGGTTAACAACCACGCCTTCTTCCAATATAACGCTATTTTGAATTCCATCTGATGCCTTCTCTGTATAATATAGTACATTAGGAACCAATGATGATAGCGGAATAAAACTTTACACAAATACGGTATTTGAAAAATATGTAAATGACGGATAATGAAATCTCGATTATCACTTTACCATGCGAGAGTATAAAATGTTCGGTGACACCCGAACTTACTGTAAACTTAACAACTTTTAGGCATAGCATATGCAACGAAGGCGAGAAAGAAGCTGATGAGGTGATAGAAGCACTTCTCCACCAAACATTTACTCAAGAAAATATTCTATTATTTATCAGGGCTTATCCTACTACAAAAACATTGCGATTTAATATTTAATAATATTTTATTGCATCTCGAATCTGTACATAGAGTCATTTATCAAAGATCACATGATTTGATTAGTGCATTTAATAACAAACCAGTTAGCATAAGAAAGAAACAAGGAGTTGTAAAATTTTCATCACAGCGAGACGTCGGACTTTTCAAGCCCACTTATTTGTCCGAGTCAACCAGCTTGCTTGAATATTCAATGAAATATCAGTCCCGGAAAATCTTTAAAAGAAATAAAATAGTAAAACACCAGAAGAAATGCTACCATTTATTGGGTGCAAATATCGCATACCTCTTCTGAATTTCGCGCCTACAAAGCGAACGACAGGAGAGTAAAAAGGAAGAAAATACCCAAGCGAAATTCGCCTTGTTTGGGCGGAGAAAGCATTCATTCATGCTTATCAACTTTCACATTCAACTATTTTCTAGTGCAAGTGGTTGGAATTTGAGCTTGAAATTCACAACTTCCTAAGTTTCTATTTTAAGTATTTTTGCTAGAGCAATGCGGCAGGCACCAAAAAGAAACAAAATCAAAGCAAAGTACTGATACTAAAGTCGAAAGTGCTCCACTTCTTTGCCTTGCCACTTAGTGAACCTGTTAGAATGATACTTAAAGTGTCTTTGCTCTAGTTGCGAGTTAAATTACCACTCGCGCGATTAACTCCCTTCCTCCCCAACCTTGCTGATTAAAACATTGTGCAAACCACAAGCGAGTTAAATGTTTCGCACTATGAAAAGTTTTAATTGCTGTCGGAACAATACAATTAATTCGAACTATGTCGCAGTTACACAAAGCACTGGAAGATTCTAAAGCAAACTTCGACACCATCCACGAGATTGTCAATGCCTCGGCGCTCTGGGTTGATTGACAATTCGTTCTTCGCAAAGGCAAACACTACGATTTCCCGCTGGAGGGGCTGTGACTGAGCCCAGGCTGCGTGCGTGGTGCGGTCAGGGCTTTTGGATTATTTCAAATATTCATTATGCAATTATGACTTAATTAAACAGAGCCCTAGTTAATCGCTAATAGATAATTTCGTTGCCGATGTGCTTTTTTATCGCGAGAGCACGCGTGTGCGTGAATTTGAGTTAATTTAAATTGAAACTCGCTAATCGTTTGTTTAGTGAACTTTGCTGTGTAAAACGAGTATACACAAATTGTTAGCCTTCATTCTTCGTTTAAATCACGCACACCACAAATTTTAAACGCAATTATTATTTAGATAAAAAATTTAGCTTAAATTGCATTAACATTTAACTAACATCTTTTAAAGAACTAAAAATCAGAAATATTTAATTATAAAAAATATCGGACTAAAAATTAAAAAAATACAAATTCTCACAACTCGAAAATCCACGTGCTGATAATAAACAGGGTGCCTCTAAATTATTGCAAAATAAGTTTGCCGCCATCTGTGTAGTAAAGTGTTGATAACCCTAAAAAAGTCGACAACTGACAGTTTTGGCTTAGAAAAAATGGAGCGTTCGACAACTTCATTGAAAATATGGTTGGACTCGTGTTTTAACTTCGTCAACTGTGAAGACTAATTGAAATGGCGGTGAACTTAAATCTTGCTTCATTTTGGGATATCCAGAAATGAATACATTCGTAATTTTGGAAGGGTGGACCATATTCAATCAGTTCGAATCACATGCAACAAAAACAAATATTCTGGCTTAACTTAATTGTAATTTAATCAAAATTATGGATTGAGAATCAACGGGAAAATGTGAGTTATAGTTATTGTGGATATAACTAATCACCAGTTCGAGAATTCACCTAAGAAGGTATTGGCGTTAACTAGGAAAACAAAATTTCTGCTGCAAAACCATAAAAAGCAAAACTTCGTCAAGAGAAACACGTAACTTAAAACTAATTATGGCGCAACTTTATGCTAATACATGTAAAATGCCTCGGGCAACCAACCGTTTCATTTGATATAATACACACACTCAAGCACCCGTCCGTAGATACTCGCACATAAAAGGATATGTTCACCACGATTCCACATAATGACAGCAAACAACAAACGCAATGAAGATTTTAATGCATACATATATGTACATCGATACACACACACGCAAAGAGTCAACAGGATGTCGACGCCGCATTTTGACACGCTGCGGAAGTCAGCCAAGCTAATTATAATTTCACAATGCCATTTGCAATTACTATGCTCGTATAGTCGGCAGTTAGTGAGGCAAGTGGCTGCGCATGTTTAGGTTGATGCGGCTGTGGGCCGCTAAGTGGGTTGCAGTGTGTGGAGTTGCATAATCAATTTAAATGGCAAACAAAGGAAACATAATTTCATCTAAAGAGCCATGCATAATGGCGCATACATCGATATTGAAGTGCAATGAAAGTGAGATTTAATGCGAATTTAAGTTTGCTCGAAAGACCTATATCTTTCATTAAGCCCGGAATACAATATTGTGCAGACAGTGCCGCAAACCTGAGTCATCCAGGGGTAAAATATACACTTACGAATTGGCAAACCCACCACAGGCTCCCAAGTATGATGTCCTTTCACGCCTTTCAATCAAGATATGCATACCAACATAAGAACATATGCTAACGTAATTAAATTCAAATGCCACTCTGAGACACTTCTTGTGACAGGCTACTTGACAGGTAAAATTCAAGGTGAATGCATTAGACTGCTTGCATTTTTCGCACTCTTGCCATTAACATAATGTCAGGAAGAGGAAGAAGAAAATAAGTCAACTGCAAACTTTGTAATCGAATTTAAATTAACACAAATTTCGTTATTGACGCAGAAGAAAGCGTTGGAACGCCCACCCTCAATCAAGAATAAGGTGTTTTAGATTCTATTATTCCTGATACCCTTTACTTTCTTGATAATGTGAGTCAATCAATGGTTTTAAGCTTACATTCAATATTATTGCATATTTTTGATATATTGACTCACATTGAACAATTTCTAGAATTGATTTAATCTAGCCCATTCGACCACTCGGGAAAATTTCTTCAACTCAAATTAATTTAGACTCAACTCAAAGGAATGTATTTATAACGGATCATACGTATATCACACTAATAATATGGCGATAAAAAGCCAGCTGGGATTTATTTAAGTCTAACCTAAAAAAAAACATATGTGAAAAGTATTGGATGTTTGCCTTCAAAATTGTCAGTTTGCGATTTAAATTTTGTCAAATCCTTTCTGAAGAGCCATTTGGTATACATACATATTATAAATACCATTCATCCATATATGCAAAATTCACAGTTTGTGCTTGAGCACCAAGGCAATGTACGAAAGTTTGCGATTTGCCAGCGATCTGTACGTAAAAAAGCAACTATTTCAATGATAGATTTATTTTAGTATATTACACGTACATATATTGTATACGCACTACACCGAAGTATCGAGGTAAAATAGTTGCACAGACCGCGACTAGATGCCGCTCCGAGTTGAGTTTACGTTTCAGTCAGGAAGTCCTCCATTTTTGTTTGAATTATTACAGAGTTTGCTTGTTAATGTACAGTAAGTATGAGCATGTAATGCAAATATCAATATGTAATACACACATTTTAAAAAGCATAACACACTTTGGCGGTAATGGCGCTGCAGCAAGGCAGGATAACGGAAAATCACATTTGGAGCGAAAAATGTGGAAAACGAGGAAAATTGACATTAAGTAACTTACTCGTGCACGTTAAGAACATAAAAAGGCATAAGCAATTTTATAGTCGTAGAGTCTGTATCAATAATATATACATATACACATTAGGGTGTGCCATTTTGAGGCAACCCTTTTTTTCAACTGAAAAACAGGCTCAAAACTTTCGAAATGTGTAAAAAAAAAGTCACTCAAAAGATGAGCTCTTAATATTAATATTAAGAGGTGCCTCTTTCAAATTTTCTGTTTTCCATATAAATTACATGGAAAAAAATCGTTTTTTTGTGGTGGTTATTCTGCGGAGGTTATTATATGTGCACGCGATGGCTGCCAGTTGCCAAAAAATGCCTCTGAGCTATAGAAAGTTAAAGATAAAAAATCACGATTGTCGTGCGTTTTCAATGGAAAATTTTTACACGCCTTGGTCCAGTCCTTAATGTTAATAATGTATTAAGGGCTCAAATTTTGTTTAGGGTATTTCCAAGGAAATTTCATGATGGGATTGAAAAAAATTAATATTTCAAAAAAAAAAAAAAACACCCTAATATACATATGTATATCCAACAGGAAATGCAACTAATTCGAAATTGTTTATCATAAGTGCATGGCTTCCAGTGGATATTCCTCAATAGGATGGTAGAAATGAAGTTTAGTATGAAATTACGAATAACACAAGCTGTATAAGTAATAAAAAGTCTACCGGAAATATTAAAAACTCATTTACCAGATTTTCTTAAAAGGTCCACCAATTTCACTTGAGCGTAAATAATTTTGAAATAAGGTCAATTTTGTGGCCTATGATCTCAAATGTATCCGTTTTCATCTTAAGGAGTTTGTAACTTTTAAAGTTAGACTCCTGTGGGTGATGTGGTAAGGTTGCTTACAACAAAATCAAACTTACAATTCAAAATGTGAAATTCCGTTACATTTGAGACAGCTGCGGCAACACTTCTTGTTACCAATAACCCACTCATGCAAGGACTGACGGCAGGCTGCTGGACAGCGCAGCACCGTCAATCCTTCAATACGCTTTCCAATTTCACACTCGCATTTCATGCTCTCTCTTGCTCATCCTTCTTTCACTCAGGTTCACTCGTATAAGTACTTATATAAATGGTCAATAAGTGTTACTTACGTGTGGATTGCTTTTTAAGTATTTCCAATTTTCCTCCGTCGTGTACCAGCCCGAGCAGATCGGTAGAAATGAGAGAAGCGCGGGCAACAGCCACACCATCAAGAGCATAAAGTACACACGTCCCTGCGTCATAATCAGTGGATAATCGAGCGGTTGCACAATCGCGTAATATCTGCAATGGTAGGAATCTCAAATAGTCTCGTAAAATACCACATTAATTCTAGTCATAACCCTCAATCCATACATATGTAAGTGTTTGTGGGAACTGATTATTGCTACTTACCTATCCACGGATATGCAGCAGAGGTGCATAATACTCGCCGTTGAGAAGTAAACATCGAAACTGTTCCACACATCGCACATTACGGCGCCGAACATCCATTTCCCGGTAATCTCGACGGAAGCGTTGAATGTCATGGCGCACAGGGCCACCAACATATCAGCGACGGCTAACGAGACTACAAAGTAGTTCGTGATAATGCTGTGGATGGAACGCAAAGCAAACAAATAGTAAATCAGCATAAGGCAAAAAAAGTTCAAGTTTCTGAAAATTTCGAGTACAGCTTCCTCGAGTGACTGACACTGGTAATAAAAGTATTTGAAATACAGTAAGGCATTGAATAAATTCCGGCTTATGTTCCTTTGTCATATACATATGTACATATACTATATATCATTAAAGCGGGATTTATCTACATTCCGATCTTATGTAGAAGAAACGTTCTTATTTATGATCAGATTTCGTAGATCAAATGTTCCGATTCGCCTACTTGAATTTAGGGTATGAATAGATAAGTGTTAGAAAGCACCTACAAATAAGTCTAACTCAATTCATATATTCATACAACGTGATAGAAAATCAATAAAAATACAAAATACACCTGTGAAGAGAACGTTTTCTCCTAATTTTGTTAGCTAAAGTTTAGCAATTGATGTGAATGTGTATTTGAGTCTTGAAAATTACTTAATGAATATATTGTGGAAGTCAGTATGTCTGTGCATCAGATTTATTTTCCTTCTGACTTCACTACAAGAACAACAGTTCACAACCAGCAGCCTCTCATAGAAAGTTTTTTTTCTTTTTGCGGTTGTGTTTGTTCACTTGTTCCGCTGCATGAGTAAATATGCACCTGATACATACATCTGTCTGCAATGTCCTTATATAAATAGCAAACAAATATCAAATAAAAATAGCAAACCCGATGGGAAGCGAATCAGCATTCAGGCGGAGTTTCACATCTCGGAGGCATTTGGGTGGATTATGAGTTTGAGGGACTTGGGCCTTTTATTGGTTTCGTGGAAATTTCACATATGAGAGGTGTATTTATGTCAATTATACAACATTATTTTGTTTAGCTACCTATTTATATACCTCAATTTGCAAACGAAAGCAAAGCAAAATAAAAACTTAAAAGTATGTAGTGTTTCATCTGTAATGCTACATAAAAATGAAAATGAAGGTATTCAATAGAAAGGGGCTCAATATTTTTGAAATGTGAGTGTAGAGTTGAATTTATTTGGACAAAAGAAGAAGGCGGAACAGAATGAAAATGCGTCTAAATTTGCTACCAAGTTAAGATCAATAACGGTTGTCGAAGTCAAGCAAGACAGACGAAACACGCATCAAATGAATTGAAATATCAAAATTTCCAAAGTTCGGAGCGTTCGGTGCAGAGAGACGCAATGACATTTGTCAAGTTTTCAGAGCTCATTTGGTGCTACATTGAAATATTGTCTGATTGAGTCATTAAGCTGGTGAAAACTGTCACTTATTGATTGCCTTTATTGGATGTTTTGCTTTTGTTAGTGTTGTAAGTGGTGCCGTTATTGCCATCACGCGTAGTCACTTTTGCGCGCCAGTAAATAAGCGCTTATTTCTAAAGCCATTGGCAAAATACGCAAACATCGATTTGAGCTCTCTTTTCCGCAAGCACTACAAATACGGTCATGAGAAGTGACATCTAATAATGTTTGCAATTGCGCTGTCTATAAGCATAAGCACCTTCAGGCTGTTTATGTGTGTGTGTGTGTACGCTTAGGTCTAAACTGAAGCCTAAGGTCTGTAGTAGCTAATGAGACGAACTTTCTCTTTTCGGAATTTAAACAAGCGACTTGATGGATGGCTATGGTTGGAATTCGGTTCCCTTTAAATGTTCCTTACTGTCAAATTAATAATGTTTTATACGTCACATAACGAGACTTCATGCATGTATGCATGTTGGGTAAATTGTTTCTTTAAATTTCGTGGAAAGCTTTGTTCTTCTATTGGCCTTCTCGGCAAAAATATTAAGTCTTGATTATTTGCATATCAAACAAAATTTAGGCAATTCAAAATCTAGTTCGATCCACATGTTTGTTTGATAAAATGATGGTAACGTGAAGATGTCAGCATTTCTTTTATTTAGAATCTACACATCTGTTTCGATACACTTTTGAACCTTATTTAAATAAAATTCAACAGATTCCGGTTGAATGTATTTAATAATCCCCGCTAATCCTTTACGAATTACGGAATATTTAAAAAGAATTTACATAAAAGGAGAAAAATATTGTTAATTGCTATATAAAATGTATTTTCTCGTTGCTAATATAGTATGACACCTGTGCACTTAGGATCCAACATACTTCATTGTTGGTGAGTGAAGTCTATAATATTGAAATCTAAAGCATTAGCAAGAGGTGAGCGCGGTTTCTTAAATTACAGCCGTGTGGGCAAATAATGTGCCAGCTTTGTTATGTTGAACAATCCAAGCAGAAAATACACATTAAGGCGATTTTATTTCAATTCGTGAACTTTACAACACGTAGTCACGTAATACGCCGTTATTCCGCCTGAGGCTAGCGATTGCTGTCTCAACACTTGATTACTCATACGCACCGGCAACCGTCTGCAGATAACGCCTTTTCCTCCACACTTTCACTCCAATTGGCTTTATTTTAATTTCCCTTTTTTGCTGTGTGCACCGTTAGCAATTTGTCAATTTTCTGAACTGATATTAAATTTTCACGTCGATAACGGCACGCAAACATACAGACACACTGGCGTGGCACAGACATGGATAACACCGTATGTAAGCGAACAAGCAAAGAGGGCGGATGGGCGCAGCCAAGAATAAAATTAAACAAGTAAAATTGTAAATGCAAATGTTAAATTCGCTGTCATTCCGTTCCGTTTTGTATGAATTGTGTCTTTAATCCCGTTCGGGTTCCAGCGGTATTGTTGTTGCGTTAGTATTTGATCTTATATAAGTATGCGGCTAGAAAGCATACAAATCTTTGTTGGCCCGAAAGGTGACTCCAAAGCTATTAGAAGACCATGCACACTTTCAGATGTACTAAGTATGCCCCCAGGTATACGCACCACATACTTATATAATGGGCGTTTTGAAGGCGTGCGCAGCAAAGTGTTAACTGCTTTGGCGGTCGCTGCCCTGAAGAGGAGTTGTGTCTGAATTGACACAGCCGAGTTCGTGTGCCTTGTACCATCTGGCATTGTGACATTTGAATACACATTTAATGTGGCGTTGGGCATTGGCAAGCGGGCGGCATACAGACCGAACGTAGTGTAAAACAGCAAAAAGTCGTGGGAAGACAGAGTTGAATGGAAATGTAACTCCCAGGCATCGCAAGTGCAGCTCTTGCTTTGGCATTAACGCGAACAAGCGTGCTTCATGATAGAGGACGAACTGGCAAATAGACAAGTTAAATAGCAGCTCTTAAGGCTTATCCTGTTACCTAAAACTTTTTACCACAGTGAATTTGGTCGTTTCGTTGTTGCGCCATTTACACCAGAATTCTCGTGCTTAACCTTACCGTAACGACGTTGTGCTCACGACGCCGAGGAAGTAATCCAAGCAAGAAGCACGCCGCCAAGCAGAAATGGGAAATTAAGCTTAATTAGTATTAGGATTCCCACTCAAACGCATTCACACACATATAAAACACACGTGGAAGCCCATGCAAATATGTGTGTGGATGAGTAAGGTGTTTATTTTCGGGTTGCGTGTATAAAAATGGCAAATTACAAATACCATTAATAAATGATGACACGATATTAAAGAATTTATGAGGCTTTTGCTCTGGCAGCTGGCCAATTATTCAGAAGGTACATAAGGTTTATGCCTTGAATTTGTTTAAATTACATGTTGAAGCTAATGTGGACCCACACTGAGACTGATAGCTAGTAGTCGCTTAATTAGTTAAATTATTTAATTTTAATTGTTGAAACATTACAGAACTACCTTTCTTAATTGTCCTCCAGCAGATGTAAATTTTATGTTAATGCTTGCGAATTTAAGCAACGGGAGTTTAATGGAGGATCAGGATGGAGTCATGTGTAGAAGTAGAGTGGCCAGAAACTATTCTTTTACAAATGGCTGAAGCAGCTCACGGCTTCCGGTCTTTGACCAAGTATCCTCTGGGTAGCCTAAGAACATCCGTTTGAAGGCGAACTAAATTGAGAAGGCGAAACATCTCCTCCGCATTATTGTGCGCTGGGTTTGGGACCCGCCACTTAAAAAGACGCACCCAATGAAAAAGAACAACAAGCCTCGGATGAGAGACCCCTCCTTTTGATGACGACCATGGCAAACGAATTAAGGATTGTGCTTGGCGACTTTAACGCCAGGGTGGGCAAAGAAGGTATCTTTGGCACTACGGTCGGTAAATTCAGCCTACACAATGAAACATCCCCAAATGGGTTGAGGCTGGTCGACTTCGCCGGGGCCCGAAATATGGTTATCTGTAGTACTAGATTCCAGCATAAGAAAATTCATCCAGCCACCTGGCTGTCTCCGGATCGAAAAACCACCAACCAGATCGATCATGTTGTGATAGACGGAAGACACGTCTCCAATGTTTTAGATGTGCGTGCGCTCCGTGGTCCTAACATCGACTCGAATCACTACCTTGTCGCTGCACCCACCTCTGCGCAGCAAAAAACGCACGTCAACAAACACAAGGAAGGTTCGACGTCGAGACGCTGCAATCACAACAGACAGCCAACCGATTTTCTACTCGACCAGCACTCCTTCTCTCTGAGAGCACTCGTCAACAACTCGGTATAAGGGAACTGGGGACGGCATTTCAAGCTCTTTACGTACAGCTGCAACCAAAACCATTGGTTTTCGGAAAATGCAAAAGAACAGCTGGTACAACGAGGAGTGCCGTGTCGCAGCGGAGAGAAAACAGACTACCTACCTCGCAACGTTACGATCGACCACAACACGTGCGGGATGTGATAGATATCGAGGGTTCAAGAGGGAAGCGAGACGCATCAGCTTCTTTGTAAAATATGGTTGGACAAAAACATGGCCAACAATTGGAATTTAAGTGTGCTCTACCTAATCCACAAAAAAGGTGACCCCACAATCTGCGCCAACTACCGTGGGATAAGTCTCCTAAACATCGCGTATAAGGTTCTATGGAGCGATATTCGACAGCACGAAAAGGAGCTGCCTTTATGCAGCGATTTCTGAATTTGGTATCCCCGCAAAAGTAATACGGCTGTGTAAACTGACGTTGAGCTACACCAAAAGCTCCGTCAGGATCGGGAGGGACCTCTCCGAGCCGTTCGATACCAAACAAGGTTTCAGACAAGGCGACTCCCTATCATGCGACTTCTTTAATCTGCTGCTGGAGAAAATAATTCGAGCTGCAGAACTTAATCGAGGAGGTACAATCTTTTATAAGAGCCGATGATATTAATATCATCGATCTCAACACCCGCGCCGCTAGTTCTGCTTTCTCCTGACTGGACAAGGAAGCAAAGCAAATGAGTCTGGCAGTGAACGAGAGTAAGTATAAACACCACCAATAATGTCAGCCTGGAAATCCAACGCAGAATAACTCCTGTCGACAGGTGCTACTTCGGACTGAGTAGGCAATTGAGAAGTAAAGTCCTCTCTCGACGAACAAAAACCAAACTCTATAAGCCACTCATTATTCCTGTGTTGCTATGTATATGGTGCAGAGGCATGGACGATGACAACAACTGATTAGTCGACGTTGCGAGTTTCCGAGAGAAAGATTCTGCGAAAGATTTATGGTCCTTTGCGCGTTGGCCACGGCGAATACCGCATTTGGTGGAACGACGAGCTGTATGAGATATACGACGACATTCAGCGAACTAAAAGACAGCGGCTACGCTGGCTATCTCTGAAACAATTGGGGTGGTAAATTTTGGGAAATTAGTAAATTTAAACACTCCATATTTTCTGCAGGTTTTATAAAATGTTTCATAGATTCAAATACATATCTTAGTTTAAGTAAGTAACTACGTCTACTGTTCTTCCAACAACATACCCGATGATGCCTAATTGGTTAATAACAAACTCATGAAACACGACTCTGAAAAGTAAAGCAAAAATATATGCCTCCATATGTGTTCATATACATATACATATGTATACATAAATTTATGTATTTAGGTCCTGTTTTCTTCTATTTCGCTTGGCTATATAACCTCTTATACAATCGGAACGAGTGTACAAAACATGCGAGTATTCAAGTGTGTAATTTTCTGTAACACTATATTTTATCACTGCATTAAGCATGAACACTAGTCAACATTTTAGTAAAGTAATAATCGTAATCGTTAAGGAAAACATGAGCGCGGCTTTCATGGCGTATACGCAACTAAATTACTCCCGCAGAGAACAGCATCTGTTGCTTGGCTACATAGTTATATATTATGAATTATAAATTGTGCCCCACAGAAGAAGAGAAGAGGCCAAGGGCAGTGTACTCGAGTATGTAAAGTGTATTTTTCACAAGTAATCTTAATGAACAACTGAATGCGAAGTTTGGATGAATTTTAGATCTCCCCATTAAATCTGGTAACATAATTAATGGCTTAATTTCTTTCTTCAAACAACTATAGAGTTTCGATATTTTCGCTGATCGTTATGAAAAAATCAATATCAGCAATATCTGGGTACACATTGGGCGATAATATATATTAGAAAACGCTCATTTTCTGTCAGGAAAAAGCTTATCTATGAGATTATTATGAATTTTATTTAGGTTTTTCTTAGTCCATACCCACAATATTTTTACTGATACTTCATCTGAACCTCAAATGTGAGTCCATCATTAAGACTTAAGGAGTTAATAGAGGAACACTTCCACTCAACCTACTCCCTTGGCCGATGCTCTTTCACTTTTACACAATTTAAGAATATATACTCACCGCAATTTCCGATGCCGCATAACGGACACAATCACGAGCACGTTGCCGAGTATGGCTGCGAGTATAATGAGTATAATAACGCAACATTTGAATATGACAAATGCCAAGTGTGTCGACCATTCGGGTGTTGAAGCAGACGCAGCCGTCGACGTCGCCGTCACGGCGGACGCTAACGAGTCGTTGAATGCTTTCGCCGCCGCGGTCGCGGCAGCTGCCACCGCTGATTTTATAGGAACTAAATTGCCGCCACCATTTGCACTCCCAAGGCCGGCCCGACTGTCTGTGCCCTTACCGCCGCCACTGCCATTGCCGTCTTCATCATTAAGCAACACGCTCGCCATGAAACCCAAATACATCGGCTGATCGCCCTGCAAGGGTGGCGTAGATGTTACAACAACAACAGGTGCAGTTATACCAATGTGCTTTTCCAAAGTAATTGCGGCTTTTGTGGCCGTCGCTTCACCAGAATCCGCACCGGCGATAATTCTTAAGTGCTCGTCGTTCGTGTTGCTGGCCGCCGCCGCCGCTGCTGCCACACCAGCCACATTCCCTGAGAAGGCCACAAACAGAACGAGCATGGCGACGGCGAGCAGAACTACAGTTTTTGTGTTCGTCACAGCCATCACCGTTATTGTGCTCGCAGTTATTTGCGCAAAGTTGTTGGCACTTGTTGTGGCTAATGATTGTGGCATTGCGTCTGTTGGCGTTGATTGTATTGGTCGTTGGCGCTCGCCTCAGTTAGTCTTGATGTTTGTTGCTTTTGTTACTGTTGGCATTAACAGCATTGACGGCATACGGCGCGCATT
This sequence comes from Bactrocera neohumeralis, assembly GCF_024586455.1. NCBI lineage: Eukaryota > Metazoa > Arthropoda > Insecta > Diptera > Tephritidae > Bactrocera > Bactrocera neohumeralis. The sequence continues at coordinate 91,753,347 of NC_065919.1, forward strand.
GTGTGCGTAATTTAAATAGTGATTGCGCGAAACCTTACGTCCATGTGCTTTGAAACCGAACGGGATTAGTAAGCGGCAGCAAAGGCGGCCTTCTGATATACCAATGCATGGTTGCGCTATTTGAAGACACCGCTACGTTGGTGGTTTCTGAGGCAACAATACAAATTGCTCTCTAACTGCGCTGAAGCTTTTTGACTTATGACATTATTATTGTTGTTGTTGTCTTTTTTTAGTCACTACAATTTCTAAGTTATATTAACGGTGGTCGATATCCCATTTGAAGCGGTCCTGAAAATAAAATAGATACCTTTAATACACTTATTATGTGTGTGGCTGTGTGGGTGTGTGAGCGAATGAAAACGATACCCCATTTAAAGCGCCCCTGTCTACACACATTATCTGGCTTAAATTCCCGGGCACGTACAAAGTCATTACTCGTGCCTAAACAAAGAAGGCCTTAACGAAATGTCCGTATCCTGGATGTAATTGGAAAATGTATTTTTAGCCTCAAAATAGAACGGAACCTCAAATATTACTTTATCCTCTCATCTCATCTGCGCATGCTGTGGCATTAATATAATGGGAACACCAGCTGAAGAACAGTGCAACAACCAACATATGAGTCGATCTAATTTGTGATAAAATTGAAATCTGTGTGCAAGTTGCAGCGAAGGTGACAATTGAACCCGTGTAAAGCAAGATTTACAAACAAATTTAAAATTCGGCGAAGCTTGAATATAACAACTTTTCAACGGAGTAAAAACAAATTTGCGTAAAAGAAAACAATACTGGAGCAAAATCAGACCCACACCCACCATTAATATGATACATCAAAATAGTTAAAATGAAAAGTAATTAATATTAAAAGAAGCACTTTGCAAGATAAAGTTTAAACTGTTCGCAGATCTTTGCACTGCTTTTTGAACAGACAAAACCCGCAAAACCACCCCGCACATCAACAAAGGCATCATTTTCCAAACGATATTTGCTTTGCAATTTCATTCCATTTGCCGTATTGGCAATGCAGAAATCATTCCGCCGTTCATTCGACAATTATGCGCATAGGCACAGATATTTGCGCGAGCCGAATGATTTTCAACTTCTGCAAAGCCTGACATGCCTCTACTTCACTTGAGCATAAGCTAAGAAGTGGGTCCCCCATGAAAACATCCTTCATTATGCAAATGTAATCATGCAAATACGTAGGTATGCAAATAAGTAGGATAAGCGCTCATATTTCAAACCCTGCCTTCGGAAATTAATAAAACATATCTCTAGTTTTCTACGAGAATTTCATTTATTCATACCCACTACGACACTACGTGTGTTTTTATATATATATTTATGTGTCGAAGTGTAAGACATGCTTCCTGCTCTTTGTGAATCGTCGACAGATAAGTGAAAGCGCCGACAAATTGACGGAGAGGCGATACACAAGTGTTGCATACTTATAGGAGCAAACATCTATATACATATTTATCTACTTGCTTTTCATCCAAATATGGCAACAAATTTTTTGATGTTTTATAGCTTCGACATTCTAGTTTTTAAAGCACACTTCGGTTGATTGCCATGTTTATTTAAATTTGAATAAATTCTGTTCAAATCCATAAGCGCACGTGAACAATATTTGAACTTACAGGTAAAGTGGCGGTTGAAGTTCAATAACTAATAACTTGTGGGGCCTCCTTTATCATTTAATAATTAATGCTTTAATGCGTTCAGAGTTCATCAATGGTTTTTGGTGTTCCTCTTTGAGCAAGAAATGCGAGGCTATAAATAGGTGAATCCTCTTCTTTTCGGCGAACTTTAAATGGTATTGATGCATACTCTAGCGCTTAAAGACGATAATAAAACTATGTTAGCCTCCACTGCGTTTTTAGCTGCATAAGTCGTGATAAGATGCCGTAAAGTCTTTACTGTTTCAGGAGTTAGCATTTTAGGCCTGCCCATCTTTTTGGATGATGTGTTAACAATGCCTTGACAATTACAAGTCCGAACATACGGCTTTTCACAAAATAAAATTCAGATTTTTTGTCGTGTCAGAAAATTGAGCAGATTTGCTAAATTTCCAATTTCTCGATACTCCGATCGAATCATTGAACCAGCGCACTTGACATTGTGCAATGGAGATGCCAATAGCCAGTACGATTTTTGCTCGCACTCTTCCAAACAACCCGCCCTTATTTACTATGTAGTCAGAAACTAGCTCCCGACTAGTTGTGCCTACAAAATACTGTGAATGGAATAGGAACTCAAAGGGTATCATTTGCACTTCTGTGGTAATGGCCAATTGGAGTAAGTGGACAAACTTATTGACTCTTTTTAAAGCACAGACAAGCTCTCGATTAAGAGTTTTTTCTGCCTTGTCATTTATTAAAAAGGATAAATACTATTTACTATTGAAATTTTCCGATTTATAAACGGAGTTTAGGCTAGCGAAGAGCATCTGCTCCTTTAGGCTAGCAAAACTTTATCCATAAATAGAAGAAAGACGAATCGCAGTAATTATTACTGTCGCCCAAAGAAAAGCTGATTATACCCCTCGCAGTCGATTTCAAATTGTACACCAAAAACTTCACGCTCACGCTCTCACAAGTAAAATGTCAAATAATTCGATTAAACTGCTCTCATAAATAACTTGTTCCGCCAAATTTCGTGCACCGTATCTTCAAACACAAATGGAAATTCCGACATTAAGGAATTGAATTTGCGTTAACTGGCTAATATTTACCGAAAAATGACAAATGGATGAGGGCAGACAACAAATGGCGAATGTCAAGTAAGCGGAGGCCAAAACAGCGTTCCAGCGCAGGCGGATTGGTAATGCCTTGCTTAACTGAACTGCGCGCCAAAACAGACACCGAATTGAATGTTCAGAACGAAAATGGGTCAACAGTTTAAGCATATGTGTAAATGTGCGTGTTCGAACCACTGTATATGTAGAACAGTATATATCGCAATGCAAAGCCTGATAGTTAGTATAACAAATGACCTTGCAACAATAGATCGAAGCGGGATGAACAACTGTGCAGACGTCTTTCTGTAACAGCAGGAGAGCAGTATTCGCATGCGAATATTGAGGAACTGATGGGGCGCCAAGTAAGTATAACTTCCAGTATGATATGCTCCCACCGCTCGTCTGTTTGTTTGGCTACTAAAAAAGTAATAATTCATTTAAACTCACTGACAAAGAGAAGAAGCCCTGCGAGGATTATTCATTTCGAACGATGTCTGCGGCTAACCGCGTAAATAAGTGCCTCCAATAAAATATTCGCTAGGCATGGCGTCTTTTACAGCTACCACACACTGCGAATTTGTGGATGCAAGACTCAAATATAGCATGAAATGCGACGAAGTAGCCGCGAGCGTTGGTCTGTCTATGTCTGTTTTATATCAAATGCTATTTAAATAATATTTATGTACAAAGCATATAAATGTAGGTACATATATCTCGCATTATTCCAACACAATACGGCGAGGTGCTTATCAAACTCTCATAATATAGTACATAATAAGTTGTAACCATTAAGGCTGATGTACGCATGCGAATTTAAATTTGGGTTTGGTTCCACTATGTAGGGTAACTGTATTTGAAAGTGAAAGCAAATATATAATTACAGACGTTGTGCTTTGTTTTTTTTAGCAATTGAAGTAGACAGACGGCCAGAAGCAGGAGGATTGCTCCAAATACCATCGAATTTTGTACCCAAAACTTGGTTCGCGTTTAAACGTCGCCGTAATGTGGCGCAGTAAGCTTGCTAAGCGTGAAAGAAGTGAACGGAAATTGTGCTGATTGGCAAAAACGGGGTTTATATTCATGTTCAACGTACCTGAAAAAAGATTCAAAATCTTCGGTTGGGCGAACAAGGTCACTGCGAACGCTAACCATATTTATATGTAGTAAGGAAAAGTTTTTTCGTCTTTAAAATACAATGTACATCCACTCATTTAAATGAAGATTGAGAGAGTAAACTCTCGAAATTTTAACCCACGAAAAGTGGAATGCTTTCTATGAACTTAACCCGCCATAGGTATGATGGTATGGATATAGCATTCAAGGCCCGCGAAGTCAATTATTTACCAGAATTCAATATTTTTACATAACTTTGAAATCTTTCTGGATCTAAAATGATTCCCGATTGAATAATTGTAAGTTTGATGATGGTTTGTTATGCCATAAATTTATTTTTTATTACATTTTCTCTTGTTTTTATTTAAGTTTGACGGGAAATAGCATATTTGCTCCTCTAGCTGTTCACAGTCGGCATAAAGCGGAATTAAGAAAGCGATTGTTACTTGGTCATGCAGGAAATGCTGTAAGTCTACGGCATTGTTTGCCCACATATTTTCTTTTCAAAGTAAGAAATTTTAATCCTTAGACTTAACGTAATCCGATTTAAGTAAAAATATGTCTTTTAAAATCTTTAAACAAAACACACATATATAATATATCGGTTATTCAAATATTTCCTTTTTTCTATTAAAAAAGAGCTAAACTAATAACAATTATCCATACAAATAAAAAAATTATATATTAAACGAAAACGATATTTAATTTATTAAAAACATTGCGTGTTATAAATTGTTTATTTGACTTATTAACAACTTAGTTTATTTGGTTTAAGCAATCCTTAAATCGTTTCTGTAATGCTTTAAATACAAACGAAAAATGTGGCTTCCTAAAATTCCTGCTACAGTAGAGAAGATGACCTCAGAGTCACAGGAATTATTTGTGCGCCAGAGCGGCTTTCGTCTGTTTTCGCTTTTTTTCTTTCTAAAGGGAAAGCAGCGTCTTATTCTTTTGTGTCAGAAACGTTGAAATATTTCCAGCCCAGTTTGTCAAAGCGAGCTCCTTCCTGGCCATAAATAACTTTCTAAAATGGGCAGCATCCCTCATAGCTAACGGCATTTTAGTCCATAATATGCTCATCAAATGTTAAAAATTTGTATATGGGTGTGTACTATATGTACATACATACATTCTCTCCGCATTTGCAACAGAATGTGTTTGTCGGCAATTTCACAGACAACATCAGGCTATGAATAGTCTATTGTTGAGAAATTAATCAGTGAAGCATTTTCCACTCACATTCAATATTCTGGTAAGTAAACTAAAAATACACACAAATATATAACATATAAAATGTAGATATAGTATTGTGGCAAGGCTCATTTAAAAAGGAGATTGTCTCATTAATATCAACTCGTCTATAATCTAGCTTATACTTGCATTTTCTATAATAGTTTGGATGTCAACTCATGACTGGCACATATGTACATATGTACTTATCTGTTGAATAACCGGTTTGATGACAAGTGGTCACACTGAAATCATACAAATGTATAATATTGTTGTGATCATTTATGTCCAAGGAACAACTTGTCTTCGGCAATTAACGAAGATAACGTCCCACACTTTGCTGCTGTAAGATTCTTACTGAGGGAGAACTCATGCGACGCAAGAGATAGCCTTTGCTATATATTAGAAATAGCATTAAAGGTTTATCAATTTATTTCAGATGTTAGCTATCACATTTCCAATCAGCCTGAGTCTTGGAATAGAATTAAGGATCATACCGATGCTGACTAACTTGCCTAACATTTTTCTTCTGTGTTCAAATTGCAGACTTTTCACAGCATTCTGCTCGTGGCTGATTAGTTCAGATATGGATCTTTGAGATAGCCGGTCATTAATGCAGCTCACCTAGAATGTTTTTCAGGGATATTACATAGTAGTTATCATGGTACTAATAGCTGACCCAGTAAACACGTATGTGTCCGTTATGCTAAAAACATTTTTACTATTTTAATATATAATCAAAAATTTCCTATTTCTATTGCTAGTATTATTACAATAATTAAATTCATCTAGCTGCTTTTGAATAACGCTGGAGGAAGCTGTGCCCACATAGCAAGCGAACGATTTTGTTGTATTAACCAGTTCGTCAATAATAATCCACCTCATGGCTGGTGCCATTACCTTGAAGCTAATGAACTGGGCACGTAGTTAAACGAAGCAGAAAATTGCTGTCTAATGATACGAGTATCCAGCCACGCTCTTTACATACAGCCAAAGTTCGAAAACTAGCGAGGCATGAGGCAACTAAGCAATAAGTCTGTAAGTTTATTGGACTGCCACATACGAAGGTAAATAACCACTTTATATTAAATGGAGACCAAGGCATATGAAAAATTTGATACCATATTGATAAGATACAAAAACTCGCTGCGAAAATACAACAATTCAGCCTTCAAGACCTTGACTAACTGTGGTAGAAACTAAAAGCATTTCGTATATGTACTTTAATATCTCTTTTGCCACCAAAACAACTTTATTTCAGCAATTCACACGTGGCGATTAATAACGTCGCCATAACCGAAAAGGCATGCCTAACATCACGGGGTTGGTCATTATCCTTAAATCATTGTCAAAAAGTAAACAACCACACCACCACACACTTTCGTTACCACGCGCATACATGTACATATGTGCTCAAATACATATGTATGTATATTAAAGTTATGAAATATTTTCTTCTTCTTCATCTTAATGTCAAAAGAAAATTGCCGAAAGTAGCAGCAAGCAAATGTTTGCTAATAACTAACGATTAAATAAACTTTCGCCTCGCAATTTGCATAAAATCACGTTTCTCGGCTTTCATAGTTGCACCGTTGCTAAATTGTTTGCCAACACGCTCGCCAATCACGGCAGCAGAAAAAAAATATTAAAGCAGCCGTACTTCCTCCAGCAGCGCAAAGTTAGCTTCAAATAATCGTAAGATCAGGTGAGGAAAATAATAATCTTTATGGAGGAAGTCGAACGGTTAACGGTTAAGTTACTTTCTTCCCTTCACAAACTTTCTTCGCTCTTTTAATGGCTTTTTAATATTGTAAATTGCTTAGAAAATAGCTCTTTCTTCTTCAACACTCATCATTATTAGCACTTCGAAAACTCAACTCAAAAAAAGACAGGTTCATCACATTACAGTTATTCTCATGATTTCAGTATTATTTCGATATGAGACGGGTCGATTTCGCGCCTTATACAAAATCTGCTATTTTGAGAATATATGAGACTCAAAAGGTTTGAGAGAATATGTTAAGGAATAAGATTATAAGGTATACATAGCGTAACTACAATATATAGAATCTAGTGACAAGCCGGAACCATTGATTAATGCAAACAAGTGATCGCTTTGAAGTTTAAAATACTCCAATAAAGGTGACCTTGTGTCCAATATGGCAGACAATCAAGATATGACGACAGTGAACTTATTCTGCTTTGTTCGCATTTCCTTTATTTTACCTTTCTTAAGTTGTTACGTGTTTCAATGCAGATACTTATCTTGCTCGGAAACTGGTGCACATACTTGTTTACTCTCGGCGTTCTTACCTTCGATTCGATTATTTGAGAAATTATGAATAGTAAATAGGACACCACGTATTCAAGCATCCAAGCGAAAAGTAAATATTTATCACATTCACTCACGACCTTGGCTGCACAATCAACTGAAGCAATGCCTTGGTCGTCGTTAAATCGTCTCAAATCCTTTCATGTGCACAAAAATTCCACATTACAATTTCGGATATGCATGTACTAACTCGTACTATCAAAATTTTCCTTTCTTTTGTTTGGTTTATGAGTATTCTACGTACATTCTTATGCCGAAATATCTTTTTTCGTCCTGGTTATGATGTGCTGGACACACTTAGACGCTCTGGCACTGCGGAAAACTGCTCTTGTGTGTATAAGTGAACTTATGTAAGCATGCACCCGAAACTAAAGCATCAAAAGTTGTTCAGAAATAACTGTTATGTGGGTGAATGAGTGTTCTTCAATAAAATCATGAGAATGTGATCGAAACTCAATTTCCTTATCTTACAAACTGACCTAGACAAGTATATTTCTGACGAAATGCTGACAATTCATAGCTCATGTACAACTAGTTGTTGCGGTTCATAGAGTAGTTTATAACTAATTGAGTTGCACCAGGGTTGTTCTGTGAATACGAGTGTAAGTGAGAGCTTAGACATTTTGTCTATTATTCGCTTTCATAAACGGCTTTATCGTATGTGTGTTTTGAACATTCATTGGCTTAGCTACCGCTGTGATAATGGTAAAAGTTAGAATTTCATTTTCTATTGCAAAAAATTAGGACTGCCAAAACAACAAGGGGTCCACTTGTACAATAGGCCAATTGCAGTAAATGCACTCTTAAAAATGGCATTCAGTCCCCGCTTTTAATTATAATTATCACTGTTATTACGTTATTATTCAATAAGAATATGTGTCTTTTATACAAATAATTGAGTGGGCTTCATCTACCACAGGAGGAATCCAACCTGATACAACCTATTAATAGCTGCCCAATCCTATCCTAGAAACTTTCTATATCAGACTTTTGGAGGTTAATAACCGTTGTCTGCTTCAGAAATTTGAGAAGGTTAATGAGCATTGCCGCAATTTGTTTAATAGAATATTTTAGGCGAACAATGTTGCATTTGAACAGTTTTGTTTCATTTAAAACTCAATGACGTAACTGTAATTTTTTGTAGCATTTTTTATATAATTTACAGGGTTTGTCGGGAAAGTAATAGGACTAAGTCGTTTTAATTTGCCAGCGCGAATTCCAAGCATTGAAGGCGTCACGGAACGAATTCTCCGGAATAGTCTTGAAAAGCCGAGGGGCATGCTTCTTTGATCAACTCTATCGTCTCAAAATGCTTGCTTTTCATCGGCCTTTTCAGGCAAGGAAACAAAAAAGTCCTGGTGGGCCACATCTGGGCCGTAGGGTGGCTGCAGAAGCTTTGTGATGCCGGCCTTGCTTAGGTAGTTGTTCACAAAAAAGGCGGTGTGAGCCAAGGCGTTGTCGTGATGCAAGTGCTCCGTCATAATGTCATGAGCTACAGATTTTGATAAATTTAACATCTGGGTAATTAAACGTATACTTAGTCGACGATCTGAGTTCAAAACCTTGCGCACAGGAGTCACATTGTCGGTGTTTATCGAAGTCGCAGGTCTTCCATCACGGTCTTCATCAGCGTTCTCCTCCCGGCCCTCCAAAAAGACCTGGTACCACAGAAACACACCACTTCTTGCTAAAACAACATCAGGTTAAGCCTGCTGGATCATATCAAACGTCTCTGTCGCAGATTTTCCGAGGTTCACAGAGAATTTAATCGTGTACCTCTGCTCTAACGAACACTGCATTTTCGGCTTCCACTACTCACAGAAAGTCGAGCGAGAATGTTTGTTATGACTCTCCAGCTGCTCGGAGACAACTGACCAGCCACTCGTTCGTTAACTAGGAACGCCCTCTACCGAATACAGTCGGTGCACACACGCTCCGAAGTACAGTAACGGCGCAAGAAAATCACTTTTATTACTTTCCGGACAAACCTTCTATTTGCAAACGATCGTCCTTCCATTTCTTTACTGGAAAATATACACGTTACGTATACGTGGAGGTGGTCCCAAAAGATTATTGTAGTAAGTATAGTATAATTAATGTTTTCCATTTCTGACCCAAAAATATTAAGTATAATAATTCCATAATATTCCTTATGTACTGAAGTTAAATACTCAGAAATCCTTAAACCCTTAAACACTTGTACACAACTACTGAATGGAGGTAAGCGCTTACAATACGTGGTATGACAATTAAGTAATGAGACTAATTCTATAAAAGCCGTATATTTGAAAATTATTCTACAACTCTGCCATCCCACTCAAAGTAGTCCCCTTGGGCAGCTATACAGCGATTCCAGCGCGTTTTCCATGCTTCGTAACACTTCTGGAACGCTTCGACTGGGATGTCCGCGAGTACCCTCGTCACGGCCGCCTGGATATCCGTAATCCACTCAAAATGGGTTCCTTTGACCACCGTTTGTTTTAGGAAACAAAAAAAGTCACGGGGTGACATGTCGGGCGAATAAGGCGGCTGTTGCAACACGGCGATCCCTTTAGAGGCAAACTACTGGGACACGCTGAGGGCGGTGTGGCACGGCGCGTTGTTGTGATGAAGGATCCAGTTACGAGCGTTGTCTGGGCGCACCCTGTTGACTCGCTTTCGCAATCTTTCGGTTCATACTCAGTACCGAGGCCAACATTCGAACTGTTAAACGCCGATCTTCACGGATTAATGCGTGAACACGCTGCGCATTCGCGTCAGTCCGCGCCTCGACTGGTCTCCCACTCCGCGCCTCGTCTCCACGCTTTCACGTCCCTCCTTAAACTCTTTGTGCCATCGAAACACCTGGGCTCGACTAAGAGCACTATCACCATACACTCTTACCATTTTAGCGTACGTTTCCGAAGCGTTTTCGCCCAATCGTACACATCCATGAATTTCCTACACATACTACAAGAATTTATAGCCTTTAACTTGTGTTCGGAAGTGGAAATAAATATTCCCCATTAATTTTGGATATTCTAGAGGAGAAATCCGAATTGCTTCATTTTCATGTAATTGGTAGCCCAAAGCAATCAAACTTCATTGGTAATATGAAACTATCAATTTGTCGTTTTGTCCATTCTTGTCAAACTCGCTTTATTTTCTCTTGTCGAGGTATGTACGTTCTCATGGTTGGGCAATTTATTTTCGATTTAAGCGCTAATGAACGCTTCATAGTTTGAACTTGTGACAGGCATTCTTATACATATATATACATTTACAATGATGTGACATAAAGGTACTATAGCAGCTCGCACTGCTCCTCAGCAATCAACTCGTTATACAACGTAAATATGAAGTAGGCTGTTATTTATTGTTTGTCTATAAATATGCAAAAGGCTTTAGTTTACATTTACTTTATTAACAAAAAAAGTTAAGTATTTATGAAATTTCATATTTTGGTAACAATTCCATCGAATATTAATAATAATTATATACAATATAGCAGCCCAAGTGGCTTCCTCTTAGTCCGTTTCCCATGAATATGGAAACAGATCTTCATAAATCTAACGAATGAGCGAAAAACGACTGGCCTAAGTATTTCATCAATCAATGTTTGAAAGTAGTAAATTTGTAATGTAGTGCTTGCTTAGGTCTACTCTCCAGTTCCAATCCTGACGGACGTAGATTTCAGAGCATTGAATGTATGTACGCATATGTATAGATATACATATACATAAAATTTAATCCAGATTAAGTTTTAGGACAACAAAAAGTTCAATCAAACTTAAATCCTAGCATTAGTTATATGAATGTAGAACGATCCAAAAACTTTAAGGCGTATATATTATAAGTTATTATCAATTCTGTTAAAAATTTGTAATGTCCTTTGTTACATAAAAATGTTCACTTATAAATAGATGGTGCCAAACGTTCATGGTACTACAATTTCTCTTATAAATAAATATTATTTACTCTTTACTCCCATTAGTAATTTGTCATATAGTTGTTTTAAGTTGGTTGTTGGCAAATTTTGAAGTAGCAGGTACTGCAATCATGTCTTCTTAGGGATTTTCCTGAGGAAGTAAATTTAATCCACAATGAGCGAAGCTTTTAATTCCTATTAAATCAACTCGATACTCACTTCGACTATTTTCTGATGTTGCAAATAATATATACAACATGTTGCAAAAGTAAAACATTTACAGTTGTAAATTTTAATGGATTATTAGTTAAAAATATTAATTGTCAATTTGAAATATTTCGTTTCCAATTCGAAATTTTATTGCTCTTAATGCAGGGGATATTCTTTGGCTCCACTGGCCTTTGCTCACTTCCATAGCCGCATAACCATGTCATTTATGTGCATCACATAAAGTCTAACCATTGTTTATCGGTGCTTCGAGCAAAAGCAAAACAAAAAAGGCCAATAAATGATTCAACCACCCGACAAACGCACGCCAAAATGGAATGTGGAGACATTGAAAAGAGACGAGGCCGCAAAATGTTGGTTAATGTAGTTCCACGAGTTCAGTGCGCAGCCGAGTGTAGTAGATAATCGTAAATTTCGCAATCGTAACTTGCTTGACACAGTCCCAGGCGCGTGCTGATGAAGGATAGGGCAACGCATGAAGGGAGCGTCCGGTGGATGTCCTCATACAAAAATCGACCTATGTATGTATGTATATATATATGTTTATGAATGTGTACCTATATCTCATTTTTAAGCAATCCGGACCAAAATATTGTGAATGCTTGTAAAAAATCGCTTCCATAAAGGTACTTGAGCACCACCGAAAGCTTGACATTTGTGCAGAGCACATCTAAATTGGAATTATTGGATTAAAACACGCGACCGTGACGTTTGGGGCCCACTGCGCCAACAACAATCGAAAAGTCTTCAGTGAGAAGGAAAAACAAAAATCGAATTTGAAAAGATGACAAAGTGTTGGCACACAGTGGAATTGGCAGGAGATAGTCGGTAAATGCCGAAAACAAACACTGCGCCGCGGCGAGAAAATAAAACGAAACAAAACACATGACAACGTGTCGATGGGCCCAAATGCAATAAAGTCAAATACGCGTTCCGGTGGGATTGAATGAAAAAATGTATACCCACACATAAAGCAAAAAAGCAATAACAAAGCAACGTAAAAAAGCGAAAATTGAATCAAGAGAAAATCCAAAGCGACGCAAAGCACCAACCCAAAAGAAGTAAATAAAGTACTGTTACGAATGGACGAATACTCGAAAGACTGAAGGCAAGTGTTCCCGAGCAAAAACTGGGTAAACAAACAATACAAAGATGCTCTTGAAAGTTTCGAGAAGGTGACAATCCGTGCGGCGGTTGTGGTATCAAAGCAAAGCGTGTCAAACAAAGTGTTGAGATTTCGTTGATTTTATTTGGTATTGTTTGTCTCCTTTTCGGCAAGTGTCCTTTTGTGGGACTTTAATTCGAATTCTAAATGAGTAAACATCGGAAATCCTTATTACCCATTATCAAGCAAAATATTAGGTAAGAATGAAATTCTTCTGTATGAAATTCTTTCGACCTAAAAAATATGAACACATAAATATGCGTTAATAAAAAAGAACTGTAAGCAAAGAGTTTGGCAACTTGAACATCTTGAAGCTATCCTTAGTAATCAGAACAAATAATCAATTTGGATTCGGAAGAATTGAACCATATATGACAAAGATAAAACAAAATTGACAAGATTTTTATATTTCATGCGGTACGTTAAGCGAACAAACTATTATACTTTGTATCTTTAGCGTTCGTTTTGTGTTTTTTTTTCAAAGAATATATGCGAATTCAACTGATATTCATAAATACAAATACTCATACTTATATATGTATTAAAAATTAAGTTGAAATAAAATATTTACATATATAGTAAAATCATGAAAGAACCAGGTAAGAAGTTGAAACACCCACTGGCTCTTTATTTATCCTCCCTCGGGCATTAATGGGCTCAAAAGTTCGGATCATTACATACAAGCTTGACTTGGGTACCCAAAAATTTCACAAGCAATTCTAAAACTCACAAAACATTTAAAAGTTTCGTATTTATAAGCATTTATTAGCCACCGTGGACAAGTGATTCGAGAGTTCAAACCTGAGAGAACACTAGCTGTGTCTTAGAAAGCACTTAAAGGATTCAAACATTGAAAAAGTCTCGCATAAAGCCCAACCACTTTAACACACCGCCTCAAATGTACGGCATCTTCTATTTCCCTGATATCATGTTGGCACCCAGTGCAAATAATAAATAAAATAGTACTAAAACTTTATATGAAAGTATTAATATCTTTCACTGATACATATACATATATTTACAGTTGTATTTTCTTCAGAACTCACATTGTTTATTGACCTTGTGAAGTAGAATTACCTACAAAATGGGAGAAACCCTTTGCTAATACTATAAACAATTATTGATTTATTATTATCATTACCGTGCAACCCATTTTAGGCTCTCACTCTATGTACATATGTACCTACCTATATTCACATATTCACAGAAAGAGTATTCAATCGAAAAGAATAAATAGTAATGATGCGACAAAAATGTATCAAAAATGGACGAATTTATAAATCGCTTTATTGGAACAGTAGAAGAGGATGAAAAAATAAATAGATTTGCGATATGTATATCCACATACAGATATAATACAATATATGTATGTACGCGAGTACATGGAGCGTACAACGATTAGAAAGATATAGCAAAAGATGTAAAAAAGGAGCAGCGAAATTTGGTTGCTGGGTACCAGATTGCAGCTCCACAGACGCATGAAATCAGATGAAAAGACTACGGCATCAGTGCCATTGATAGCCCAAAAGTCAACATAAAATTCAGAGCGTAAGGTATGTGGATATGGTCCATTATTTTGGGTCATTTATAAAATGGTCTAATAGAATGTAAATGTAGATCAACTCACTCAATAAGATCAGTATTCTATAGGATGTCAACGTCTCCCTACATATGAGTATATATAGACCAATCCTAACATGTGGTGCACAGCAGAAAATTAAATGGAATTCCGAGGAGCAGCAGGAGTTACCTGGACTTTTAACTCATGTACAAAAGCTGCACTAAACATGCTCCTGCACCAACTGCTCATAGACATTTTCGTACGGAAAGTAACAGCACTTTCTGCTGCAAAAGCTAAGGAGATTGGTGCTGGGAACACGAAGATTTATGGGCATAGCGAAATTCTGAACCAGCACGAAACAAATCTAAATAGATCAGGCTATAACCTCCTTAGCTTAGACTTCAATAAGGATTTCTAGGTGAGCATACCCTCTAGACTTGGGTGGAGAAGAGACTTAGAGGAGGAGAAAACCCCTCAATCTATGCCGACGGAGCCAAAACAGACTGGGGTGTAGGGACACAGATATACTACGAAGAGCGTGATATCTCTCTATCTTTCCATCTGCAAAACTCAGCTAGCATCTTCCAAACGTACTACTTGTAGAAAAGGCCTGTAAAGTTCTATTGAACAACTAGGAATAAAGGAAGTAACCATTTACAATAGGCTGTATTACTAAACTTGTCGCCAAGGATCAATTTCAAAGAAAGCAAAGATGGCTTTAAGCTAACTGGAAGGACAATTCGACTTATCCATAATTTGGGTTCCCGGTGAAAGAAATATATGCAGTAACGAAAAAGCAACTGAGTTCTCTAAGTCAGGAGTCTCTCTAGACGAATCCGAGGCAGAGTAATATCGTGTTCGCAAGAAACACGAAAGAAAAGATAAATGGGTATACCCTACAATAGCATTTGTCGTAGCTGCGAACTCGAAGGAAGCAAAGAAACGGGGTTTCACTTCCTCTGTGAGTGGTAATTGATTTTTTGAGATAAGTAGTTTCACTGAGGGCACCAAATGGTTTGAACAAAACAATGGAACGTGATATAAAAATAAAGTCCCTCGATAGTGTATTACTTAGAATGCCGCTGCCAGCGCTAATTGAGACCGAAGGGACAGCACTCTTACCTACCTACCTATATTTATGTATGTAGGTGTTTCAATCAACATTTCACTGGTAAAACTCTGAGAATTTTGAGATTCAACTCTTCAGTAGGGGACAGTGAAATTGACACAACTCTTGCCCAGCTACTATTTTCTGTTTTCATAAAGTCATCCACGTGCGCTGAGTATCTGTTTTAAAGCCCTCGGAAATGAGCGGCAAGCACGTGCGCTGAATATAAAAATAGCAGAGTTTTGTTAAATATTTAAGGAGACTTCATGTTTATTACAGCGGGCGTAACATATACATATGTATATAGTACATATAATGTTTATATGTACAATTTAAGAGAAGATTACGGGAAATGTATGCGAAAGTGAAATGGAAGACAAGTGTACAGAACAATATGGAATTTGATGGTAGAAATGCCAATACCGACAAATCTGAGTCAAGAAACTTACGTGCGTAAATTGCGGAGTGACTGTCGTACATATGGATGACCTGGCGTTCGTTTGAATTCGTTCAGGGTTGTAGACATCAGCAATATTTTTCTCGGCAAAAGTATTTTTCAAAGAATAATTAAAATGCTTTTTAAGCAGTGTTACCAAGTTGTGTGTGTTTGAGAGAGTTAGTTCTTTTTTACGAAACCCAGCAATATTTCTAATCGCATTCATCGATATGCGTACATATGTATACAACAGCGTTAGCATAATGACATAAATTCAAATACCTGTTGAGCAATTTTTCTACTTTCTAAACAAAATAATAAAAAACTAATATTCTATCTATATAAACTAATCATAAAAAATTATTTTGTCGACAATAAATTGAACAGAAGTCTTTTTGCCCGATACTAATCTTCAAACAGATTTAAGTATGTTTCGCTTTGTCAGTTAAAGTACTAAAGATTGAAAAATAGCGAAGCTTTTTACTGAAATTTCACTTCAAAAGCAATTTACAGGTGCGTTGAGCCGGACTCCTTTCGCCTTCTTGCATAGAACTCCAAGTATGTATATTTGCAAACGCAGAACGAACTTACGTATTCTCGAAAGGAATCGCAATTCTGTTGTATATTCCAAAAAAGTCGCACTCGGGTATAACAAAAATCTCAATAAAATCAGCGAACAAAGCAGCGAACAAAGCAGCCACACGACTAATGGCTAAGCCATGTAGCACAAATTATTTTCATTGTGAAAGCTTACTCAAGGATAAGCTACTTTCCTGCAATACAGCTATTTTTAGCCCCAAGCAGTCAAGCCTCTGTGCTCGTACACCCGTTACGTGCCAACATGGACACCACATGTACTAGGTACGTTCAGAAAATAACGGGAATTTTAAAATTTAAAATTTCACGGGTTTGCAGAGCCTAATAGTCAGTACTTTTTTTAGGTTGATATAGCTGCTCCGGAAGTATGATACAATTTTCTGCTATATTTATTGCTTACTTTGTCTGTAGTCCCTATTTTTATTAGTTTGCTGATTTTCGTTTGTTGAAAGAAATTGATCAAAGGATTTATTGACGAATTATTGGCCAAAAACAATGCTGTAACGATGCCCTAGCCTCCACATTCGTCGGACATGGCTCAAAAATTAAGAGAACCTTAAAGGGCCGTCGTTTTACAAGATACATGGAAATCGCTGAAAGAGCTAAAGGCTATCCCGAAAATCGAGAAGTGTTTCAACGATTCAACGATTTGAAGAAACGATGGCATAAATGCATATTATCAATTGGGGTCTATTTTAAAGACGACAACATTAATGTAGACGAATGAATAATTATTTCCTTCACAAGACCAAAAATGCCCGTAACTTTTTGAACACACCTCATACCATTTAGCCTTCTGCGCTTACCTGTAAGGGAATCCTATACCCCTAAGGGAATCTGATGAATCTGAATTTTGTCACAGAGATAGATAGAAGCTTCAACTTAACAGTAAGTAAGAAATTTTTTTTTCGATTTTTATTATTAATGAAAATATTTTAAGGTCTAGTATTAATCATGATCTGCGTTAACTCTCTCTTCTAAATACAGTTCAAAGCCGGAAAATTGTTTCACGTCAAACTTCGTCGCAAATGAGTGTGAAACTGGCGACCTGCTCTGAATGAGATTGTAATGATGCATCAGCGTCGGCTGAGTCGGCCTGTGCACTCCAAAAATAGCCAGATACAGTTTTTTCACTTTTTAAAATAGTGAATGAATAATATTCCATGTTCATGCCAAAACAAGACGTCGAGGACAAAGTTACCAAGAAAAAATTATAGAACCATGTTTATCCATTGTCATATATCGGCGTGAATTTCGGGATTTATATTACGGAACAACTCCAAACACAGCTTAGAAACAGCAGTTTGTCGTTGTTTTTGATATTTACAAATTTTTGGTTTTAAAATGGGCTCCAACTACGAATCATATGGATTTCATTATACATATAGTCGCCCTCTCATGGAAATGACTTAAAGTTGTCTATACGCGATATCCTTCTCAAGGACGCAAAGTTCGCTTGTCTATCAGTTTGAAAGATAAGACAATAATGATGCATTGCACATGGCATTCTCATATTGAATTAAAAGTTCCACCATCCTCCAAGTGGCAATCATTCTGGTAAAGCTGCTCTCGAAACCATCATATTTAGTTACATAACTGTAGGATGTGCTTTTCGAAAATAACAAAAGCGACAATTGAAAGGATAATAACGACTGGCAGTAAGCCATAAAACGTTCTACTAAAAGACAGTTATGATAACCGCAAGCAATTGTTAATAGTTCTGTGGATAAGTCAATAGCAAACATATGTACATGAAGGATGTGCTCAAGGTTAAATGCTGGAAAAATTACAAAATTCCGAAATAAGTCATAGTCAGTCACAGAATAAAAGAAACAAAGGCACACAAAGTACGACAAACTAGATATAATGCAAAGGACGATAATGACCACACACAATTATCATAGGCGATTATTAGAGGATTACTTCTCAAACGTTGAAGTACCTGTACAGAACTCCTTATTGCTTTGTAAAAATTTGTTAATAAGCGGCATGCTATATGTTTCCATCATCTTCTAATTTATCAATCTGAATTTACGAATTCCACGACCGTTAGTTTTTCCCTGAGATTCAAAAACACACCAGCCATATTACATTTATTTGTTCTCAATACTCATTTTTGCACAGACAAATACACAAAATTTAAAAATAACCAATCGTAAGAACGCTGTAAAACTCACCAAACTTTTGGCGAATAGAAAATACAGAGGCTTCCACCGTGTTTTTCTTTAAGCTCCCTAAACACCGCAAAACGGGCTTTAAGTGAACGTTACATACGTGTGAATTACAGCTACACAATGAGAGCAATGTAGAGCAACGCAAATGAACGTTTTAATGCCTAAGGAAGATTGACCACGAAAATTTAAAAAAAAAGTTTGAATGGTTTTCGTATCTCATTTGCGCCACGTGAAATCTGGGTATTAGAACGGCAGCAGCAGTTCCATTCTGTCGTCAGGTATCATTAGTCGTAAAGCTTGAGCTACTCTCATGTCTCGATGTCTTAAGACTCGTGTTTTATATACAGTATAAATATCAGAATATAATTTGTGACACAACATCACAAACAATAAGTACAACAATAAGTCTACACAAAGAAGACTTGTAGGCTCAAGCATAACCTGCGAGCAAGAGCTCTGGATGGTTAAAAACTGGAACAATTTAAAAAAATGCTACTAGCATTACATATATATTTGTCTACATAAAAGTACCTAATACTTTTAGACTGCAATGTGGTACTCAATTTTAAGCGACCCGAGTTTATAAATTAATTGCAAAATGCTTTAAAGGAATTCAATATACTTACAGTTATATTTGGTTTCCAGCCGATAAATTGGTGGGCGCGGATTTTGATTATGAACAATTCAGAGCCACACAATAACTTTCAGCTATTGAAACCACTGATTTAAAAGCAGGTAACGGTAATTTTTCCCACCAACATAAAGATTTAATTCAGAATTTGTAAAAACCAGAGGGGCCAATAGTTAATTAATCTAAACTAAAATTACATATGAATAAAAGATGATACACATATAAGACATACAAGTATGTATATACATATGGATATGCATATATGAATCACTAAATTAACGAGCCAGTAAAGTACTTGTACATTGTGATAACGAATGCCATTTAGTGAACACAAATTTTTTATGAAATTTAATCGCCCATACCACTTCAAAAAAATTGGCTTTCTTAGCCTCCACACCAACAAAGCTCACAATTATATATAATATGTATGAAACCTTTTCAAAGCAATAAAAAAATTTCGAACACAAATCCCTTTCCTCTTAGTATGAATTGACGCGCGAACCGCACATGCAACACGAACAAAGCACAAGACAATACTGTTGGCAGTATGCAAGGATACGACGAATAATGGCGTTACGAAGTCTACCGTCGTTGCCGTCAACGATGAAATACGAGTGTAAAGCCTTATGGCTATGTAGGAGTAAAGTGGAGTTACCTTCGTTGGTCGCCTAACAGTATGCTAAATTTAACCTTCCTGTTGTTTTGGCGCTGCCGAGGTACGGTCTTTACTTCGGTTACGTCCTTTCACTTTTACGTTACTTTCACCTGTTTCGGGCGCTTATAGTTTTCCCCTTTATTTTCATAAAACAAATTTCAAGTGTACTTTAGTAGTTGTCTTGTTTATTCGCTACAAAGTGTCAAAGCACTCTCACATCTTTGTATTATCAAGCATGTGTATACCTCGAGTCGTATATACCGTCCGTACGGTACCGTCGATGTGTACGTATTCGCTGCTGCCAACAGAATGCCATTGTACGAACGTGATAGCCATTTGTAGGCGCCAGAGCTTCTCCTGAATTTTTAACTGTCATATTACCAACATTGTTTTAGTTGCTTTAGACATACATACATACCTTCACTAAGGTAGTTCTCCGTTAGCTGATAGCAATCCGAAAAGCGCTTTTTTCGAAATTTAAATTATTCGTAAACGCTTCGAAAGAGTTTTTATTTTGAGGACTTATGCGTTTTTAATTAACTGTCTTAAAACAGAGCATTAACTATCATGAAATCAAGATTGTGTTAGAACATTGTGTACATTCGCAAGTCAATTAAAAATACTTAAGCATACTAAAATTCCAATGGATTTAAGATGTAGGAGCAGAATACATATGTATATATTTTGTTATGAAGTCTTAGACGAAGTCAAGAGGGATGCTGCTTACCTATGTAATCAATCGAGTGAGTTTCTGTTCCCACTTCCTCTCCTGCCACAGCTTGTGCATCTTCATCCTTTAATTTTTCTTCTTCTTTGCTAACATTTGTTGCTCCTATTATTGCTGCAACATTGTCCTTTCATTTGTTATTGTTCTTGCTTTTGTTTCCATTGCGGCATTGTTGCTCTTTTCTGTTTGATGTTATTACCATTCTCATATACAGTGAATTCACTGAGCGGGAGTTCATCGTCTCTTGGAGACACTGTTGCGAGTGGCGGAGGCAACGTCACGTAATCACACGAAGGCAAAATGAAAACAATCACCAAAATAATGAACTTCACTTCATTGCGTCATTTGTACTGTATATTGTTAGTTTTGTTTTTGTATTAACAGTTACTTAACGCTTCATCCCATATTGACTTAGTGGGAATTTTGGAAATCTTTTTTCCTTCTTCTTCTTTGGCCCATGCATTTTGATTTTATTTTCATTGCAATGCTTTCGATTTTCTCTCTCTTGGAAGTACTAATTCATAAATGTCATTATTAATATCCTTATGGGAGCACGAAAAATAGTTAAATAACTCACTTTACAACAGGAATAGTTAATATTACTGAGGCTCTGTTTAATCTCGAAAATACTTATACTCACAACTACTCCGATAATCAACTCAAACGTTCGTTCCCGCATGACTCTCTTATACACTCACACGGCCAGGAGCAGTGTCGAGCTCAATTGTTTTCTAATTAAATTACCTTAAAAAGAATTAGAAATTATCATATTGTCATAATTCGCTTATTGTGATTAAATGAAATCAAATTTAACCGTCAAAAGACACAATAGGATGTAAGGCACCATGGGATATAACATATGTATGTACTTTTAACAAAAGTCTTACATATTTACATACATACATATGTCAATAAAAGATAGAAATAGTATTTTATTTGCTTGACTTGTTCAAAAAAACATTAAAATACCAAAAACAATTTTTGAATTAGGGTTCAAATAATTCAGACACTCAGTTAAATACATACATACAAGGATGTATGCATTTACACATGTATTTGTATGTGTTTTATATGAGTGTCTGAAATCGTCGTTATTTTTACTATAGGTGTACAAGAATGTATTTAGATGCATTAATTAAGAGGATTATATAGGAGAGGATTAGCTAGGTCAGTGC
Source organism: Bactrocera neohumeralis (assembly GCF_024586455.1). Taxonomy (NCBI): domain Eukaryota; kingdom Metazoa; phylum Arthropoda; class Insecta; order Diptera; family Tephritidae; genus Bactrocera; species Bactrocera neohumeralis. The sequence goes on from NC_065919.1 coordinate 91,775,126, forward strand.
CACAATCGAATTAATCTGAATAAAAATAAATAAATATAGTATATGAAAACATTTCATTCAAATTATTTTTCAAATTTTCAAATATTACTTCTCCGTCAATCAGTTTGCACTTAGAGAAAGCCGGCGCTCTATATGCAAATATACGTACATATGTCCATGGATGTGGGTACACAAATGATTGCAACAAATTATGAGTTATGCCTCTAACGATTGTTTCTGCAATGTTCAAGTTCATATTTCCTACTAAGCCATGTTACACTTCGAAAATTTAACTTTTTCTCTCACTCATAGAGATATATGTACATATGTATGTACTGGTATAAGCAAAAAATAGTAATACTTTGTTCATAATTTTAAAATTCTTAATTTTATCTTCAAAATCTATATCGTTCTCCTCATAGTAATCCCCCTTGGCCACAATTCCCTTGTTCCAACGTTTTTCCCAATCTTAAATTGACTCAAAACGGTTTCCCCTGATCGACTAGGAGTCTAGACAGGCCAGAAGTCACATCAGGTGAATACGGTGGTTGCGGAACAATATTGGTTGCAAATTTAGTGAAAAACTTACGAAGAATCAATGCAGTATGCGACGGCGCATTATCGTGGTGCAAAAAGCAAGAGTTGTTGACCCATAATTCTGGTCTCTTTTCACGAATAGCTTTTCGCAAACGACGCATAACACTCAAATAGTATTCTTTGTTGACAGTTTGGCCTATCGTAAGGAATTTGGAGTGCACCACACCTCGACAATCGAAGAAACCGTCAACATAACCTTGAATTTCGACCTGTTTTGAAGTGGTATCTTCGGCTTCGGCTCACCTTTGCCAAGATGTTTGGCCGATTGATCGTCTGTTGTCGGGTCGCAAGCATAGATACAAGACTTATCGACAGTTACAATGCGTTTCATGACATTCTCGTAGTCGGAAAGCATTGTTTCACAGTCGTTAACCCGACGTTGTTATTCGAAAAAATTTAGTGATCAAATCGTGCTTTCACTTTTCTTGGGTCCAAATAAACTTCTTTGTTGAATAATTTCACTCATCGGAAAAATCGCTGAATTCAGTTTGTGTACTTCAGAAAGACAAGCGTATACTAAATACTTATGATTATTTTGATGTGGAATTTGGCACAGATGTCATTGACAAACATACCAACCGGTTGGAACCTAGAAAAAAATATTTCGATGAATTGGATTTCAGGGACAAATTTAAATTAAAAAGCCTTACTATTTTTTTCCCACAGTACAAGGTATTTTCCAAAGAAAACGGAACTCAAAAAAACGGAACTAATGGGTTTTTCGGCAAAATCAATTTATTTTATTCAAAATAGTCTCCTTCTGCTTCAATATAGATTTTTGCACGGTCCAAAAGCATATCGAACGAGTGTTTTAGCTCGTTGGCCGGTATGGCCACCAGTATGCCAGTATGCCACTGCAAGCCTTTTGAATGGCCTCTACGTCTGCATAACGCTTTCCTTCATGGGCAAATGCATTTTTCCGAAAAGGAAGAAGTCGCACAGTGCCATATCAGGTGAAAACGGGGAGTGGTTAATGGTTAAAATGTGATTTTTGGTCAAATAATCGGTCACAAGATGTCCTTCGAGTGTTGGATTCTGAGCAATTTTTGGTCGTCAGTAACACAGTTTCGATGGAATTTCCGGTGATCACGGATTTTGATTGGCCCACATGTTGATCGTCATTTGTGTCCTCACGACCACTTTGAAAACGTTGCAACCACTCGTGCACTCTGCTACGGGATAGGCAATCACCGCGATAAACTTGTTTAATCGATTGAAATGTTTCGGTAAAAGTTTTATCAATTTTAAAACAAAATTTAATGTTGACTCTTTGTTCGAAGCTCATTTTCGCACCGATGGCACAAACATACTGACACTTAAAACGCAATAACTTCACCTCCAATCAATGAAATGTCATGAAATTCTCACTGGATAATCGACAAAGATAGCAGATTCTAACGCACCAGTCGACATATAGATGGCGCCACCAGGGGGCGCTCCTGTTCACTTTGGAACGCCCCTCGTAGTATGTTATAAACAAAACTGTTAAGTAATGATTACTAATCATAATAATTAGTAATTAGATTTTTTTTTTTTTTAAAAGGTGAAGTAATGATTATATTACGATTATTTTCAGATTCGGAAGATTACAAATTGATTCCGATTACAGATAATCGGAAAATAGTCAAGATTAATAAAAATTTCGAAAAAATAATCAAAAATAATAAAAAGTAATCGAAAAATAATTTGACCACTTTCAAAGATTACTTTTGATTGTTTTTGATTATTATTTTTTTTTGCGAAATTATGGCACTAGTGTTTCATGTTAGTTGTTGTTTTTCACTTTTTGTTATTACTACTGATGTTCATCAATTTGATAATTGATAACCTGTTGCATTCTTCTTGATTCTGCATTTTGTATAAAGTAAATATTTCTTTTGCGTACATTTTTTTGTGAGTGTTGTAAGTACAATAAGGTTTCTATTTCTTCATTGGTAGTTAAACAGCAAAATCCATTATCACTGAAAATTTAGTGATAGTGGAAAAAATGTCACTATCACTAAACCTTTATTCATATTGAAAAACAAATTGCACTACCCTTAAAGGTAGCCCTGGACTTTCTTCAAGGAGAAAGCAACATTAACTATGGATTTTTTTGATTTCAGTGTGATGGTGAGCTTATGCGGCTTATGCGTACATTTATTTTGTTTTTCATTTTAAAGATTTAACTTTACAGATGATGAAATTGAAGTAAGTTCTTCTCCACAAGAACAGATTAAAGTTGACCAACGATCCGTAATAAAACAGCAATTCTTCAGCTATTTAAATGACAATGCAAGTGCTGACGAGATTTACCAAAAATATGGTTTCTTAAGGGAGCATTTATTTTTTTTAACACGCCCTTAACGTCTTCAGCTCCAGTTGAACGACTGTTTTTATTTGCCGGGATTGTCAACAGTCCAAGGCGGCAATCATTGTCTGATTTTTCTTTTGAAAAATTAGTTGTAATGAAGGCCAATTGTAAATACTATATGTAAATTATAAAACTGTTTTTTTGTGAATTGAATGTATTTGTTTTCTTTATTATTTTTCCACGTATTTTTCCCTTTTTTTTGATTTAGGAAGGACTAAAATGTTATTGGTTGTTTTGTTATTGAAGTGATTACACCTTTATTTTGTATACAAAAACTATCTAATTTTGTTTTATTTGTTCAGAATGCTTTCAATGCAAATTTTTCAAAACGAAATGTAAGTATAAAATGATAAGCTTTCAAATTTTTTTAAAAATAATCGAAAATAATCAAAAATAATCCTTGAAAGTAGCCAATTACTTTTTTGATTACTTTTGATTATTTTCTCGTAATCCTAACTAATCTTAATTATTTTTGGATTATTTGTAATCATAATTAATTAATAATCAGGAATTGTTAAAAAGAGAATTATGTAATCAATACCATTCCTTTTCAAATTTAATCTAATTGATTACTAATCGTAATCCAAATTTAACAGCAATGGTTATAAATTTATATTAGCCACCAGCCAGGATTTTATATAGAGATATAGAACTTTTACTGACACTGAATTTTTTTATATACTTTTAATTCTGGGGATTCTTTTTAGATTTATTCGCACCTCAATTACGGAACGTACTATGTACTACATACATATATACAAATGTAAACAGAATTTAGCATCCATTTATTTATACCTCTGCACCGTGTTACACAAAAACAAAGTGGATAAAAGATAATCAATTTGGGTATATAATTATTGATGATTTTAGCATATACATACATACATAACTGTAATTTAGTCTCTACATCCCATCAAATGGTAACTTAAGTAAAAATTAGATTTCTAGAGGTAATTCCGTTTACGTATTCCTTCTATTTCTGAGAAGGTTACCAAATATAACAATCCTATAGTATTCACATATTTAATGTGTTTATCTCTTAAATATTAGAACTATAGAAAACAATATCTAGATAACTGAAGTATTAATAAATATAAGTATATCAATATATGTATATAAATATATATAATATATATAAATTTTCAAGTAGTCATATACAATCCACAGGCCAGAATGTGAAGCACATAAGTATATTAAAAATTAAATGAAGTAGACGTATTACTTATGATACGCTAATCTAATATCCAAAACGGGCACTCTTGATATAGAAAATTGTTTTACACTAAATTATACCAATATTAAAATAGTACTCAAACGTAACGCTTGCTGTAACTTTTTCTCTTTATTTATTTTTCAGACATAAGTACTGCACACATATGGGAGACATCACTCGATGTAGCGTTAATTTGTTCCCTTCGTTAAGCTCAATAAAACACGTTTATGCCTCGTTGATTTCTCAACTCAAACTTTTATACATATGTATATCTAATATATTGGTACTCTACTGTTTTTTTTTTATTTCAAAGCTCTTACTGAGAATTAATATAGTTATTACCTTTTGTAAATATTTCGTCAATTGAGTCAAATAAACACCGTACAGATGAAATATGCCCTTTATTTGAATAAATTATATTTAATTGTATAAAATAAGACAAGTGGTCTGTTGTGACATATTTTGAAACTGTATCAAGAGGGAGGAATCTGCAATATCAAACTTCTCAGAATGTCCAGGAAAACTCAGCCATCGTTTAGATGAACAGTCGGTAATATGGATCACTTTGATATATTCATAAGTATATAATATATGTGGACAAAAATGTTTATTGACGCGTAACATTCTGCGGCATTGCTAAAAACATTCGGAGTCGTTCACAATTGATGGCAACGCACAGTGGTCGGTCTTGTATGGAATCAGCAGCCAAAAATACTTCCGCTGCTTATATAAAAGTGAAACTTTTGCCAGTAGGTTTAGCAAGTCCTGATTTGTAGCGATCCGTTAGTTCTTTCGTGTGTGATGGAGTCGATACATCTTAACGTCCTTATTGCTTAACTCAGCAGATTCTTCTGAGAGCTCTCCAATTGAAACTGGTGCATATTGAATAACATCGGTGAATTAAAATTTTACGGACTGACGAAGGAAGATAATACCAGGAATATTTTAAAGTTAATTCCTTTGCAGGATCTAGCGCAAATCTAGTGTATTTAGGGTTGATTAAACTGATTCTTTTTGAAATTGAATTCGAACAGGACGGCAATAGCGGGTGGACAAAGATCTGCAGTTTTGCGATTTTATTATCAGTTGTACAGGGACATATGTGGTGACAAATAAATTATTGTCTTCGAAATTATTATTTTCAAATTTCTGCTTATATTCCCTCTGACCAGAATTGCCATCAAAGCCACATATTCCTATTGATAACAGGTAATTAGAGGATACATGCCTTTCATTAATTACATTTGTCCAATCCTTTTTTTATCTCAACTTCAACATCAGATTCTGAGACCTTTATTTGCTCAGGATAACTGTTTTTCCTTTAAAATGTTATCATAGCAGGGTAAAAAGTTAATATCAAGTTTTTTGTTAACGAAGCTTCTAATAAGCAACATTTGATAAAAGTGAGAAAATGATAAAATGAAAACCAAAGCTCAAATATGTATATACATATATGTTTTATGATGAAAAAAAAAAAACATAAAAAACAATAAAATATGCACGAATATATGTACATATGTACACGTAAATACAAAAATCACATGAATAACAAAAAGAGTTGCGAAAGGTTGCAGCTGAAATCAAAAGCATAGACTTAGAAAACATTAACTAATATAAACAAACTTGATTCATTTGAGGGCGAGACGGGGATCACAACTTTTTGTATACCTTAAATCGATGTATAAAGAAAAACATACCACTCAAAAGGGCACTTTTAAAACAATTGTTTTAAAATAATAAAACAACATATTATTATATAAAAACCACTTTGTTATATAACATATACCTTTCTTCTCAATATTCATTTCGATTTATGGGGATTAAACACGATTTTAAGCTATCTTCACTGCACAGTCCGCGTGTTTCTGTTGTCTCACTTCTCTCGCTTTTTGTTGCGTGTACGAATGGGATAGAGCAAACATGTAGTTACCGTTAGTTTTGTTCGGTTTTTAAGAAATAAGTAGCTTTGATACAAACAGTGGTAAATTTCAAAACTTATAATTTTTTATTTTTGGCCCATGAAATCGACCAGTGTGCAACGGTGAGACAAAAACCTTGTTGAAAATTGAACTAAATTTTCGTGCTTAAAGCGCAGTATATCTGTTTCACCGCCCGCCCCAAGTGGAAAACCCTTTACATAATATGTAGAAGATTCAATACAATGATGGATCATATATTGTGGGTGAATACACCGATTTTTAACGGGGTTCGCAATTAAACCGTCTGGCTGATTAACTGCATTTATCGCAAATACAATTTATAAATAAGCACGCTTGCTTACAAAAGAAATGAGAGAATTGTTGATTAAATAAGTAAATAAATGAAGCAAGCAGATCATATAGCAAGCTTCGATCGAATACAAAGCCCATGTACAATATATACAAGTCGTTTTCTCTACTTTTGTATTCAATTACTAAACTAGTTGGTAACCGTTTTAAAATGTTTAAACTTTTCCAAATACTATTGCGGCGGATGAAAATCTCGGCAAGATCCATAATTAGTCGTTTTAGAAGTTCTTCTTCTATTTATGATGGAAAGATTAATCTGACATATAGGAAACAGAATAGTATTAAAAACCTTATGGTGCCCACCCACACCCACACTTTATGGACTTCTAATTGTGCTTAATACAATTCATTGCACACTCCAATAATCTTCAATTCCAAAAAAGCATTTCAGATTTTTGTTCAAATGTTAATATTTGACTCACCGTTATAGTGTATTTTAAGTGGATGAGTTATTAATGCATCGGTTCTTAATTTATAGCAAGTGAACTTTGAGTTGGCGGCGTAAGCTCGCGCGCGACTGACAAACACACATTCCATTCGTGCCCGCTTCTTTACATTATTAAACACACGCCGGGAGAGTTTAAAGTGCGCGATCAGTCACCGCGATAGGACATCCTTCTATGCGCGTTTGAATACCTACACACATATGTATGTGTGAAAGTATTTCGTGCTCAGGGGAAAGAAAATATGAGTGAATGATCGAATTACGCTGCTTTGTTATCAGCATTACGATGTGGACGCCGTCGTTGTCAGGCATTAAAGGTCAAATCTTTAAAGATTACTGTTTAGTTCAACTTTTCGAAAAATGAGCAACGATCGAAAATGTTATTTCATATAAAATATCAGCGACTTGCAAGCACAACGCCAAGCAGTCGACTCTTAGTCTTCATGTAGAAATATACAGATTCATTTTCGGGCGGATGTCAATAGAAATATACGATTGAAAACGGAAAGTGACAAACAAAGAATTCTGCAAAGAATTAATGTGTTGGTTTTGTCGTGGAGATAAAAAACAAACCATTATACAACTATTTTCATAATGGGTTAGTTGTAAACAAATGGGAAATAGATATATTTGCAAAACCTTTAAATAATTTCCTTTCAAAGCTAATGCACCAATCAGCAAACTGCACTTAGAATCTGTCGATAGAATTGTCAGCATTCCATTGGTCGAGACAAGTTTTAAGCGTATCGAGGATCTGTATGGCAAAGTTAAACACAATAATCGGCTATTTAATTGGTATTTTGAAACCGCTGAATCTACAATTTTTGCCGCCTATGAGTCTGTGCAGCCGGCAGTCAAACTTTTCGAAGCGCCTCTGAAGCATCTGGATGGCGTTATGTGTAAAAGTTTGGACTTATTGGAACAGCGTATACCACTCGTTTATTTGCCACCAGAAATGGTAATGATTTACTTCAATTCAATGTTAAAATATTTCATGAAAAGAGTTTTTGAAGATGTATTGGAATACAAAGGAATACATGTCGGACCATCTTGTGCGGCCGGTGTTAAAGCGCGCCGATTCCGTCAAACAGATCGGCAGCACTGTGTTGGAAAGTTCACTAACAGCATATGCAGCGGATCGGCTAGACGAAGCCTTCACTGTTGGGGATAAATTCGTGGATAAATACTTAGTGCCTCTGCCAGGCGATCAAACGGATGGTAAGACAATTTTTACGTTAACAATTATTGCATAGTCTTGAAATCACATTATTTCAAAAATAAAATAAATTAATAAACACTCATTTTGCAAACACTGTAAGCAACCGTAGCAGTTGGTAAAACATACATAAGTATGCACATATTTAAATTAAATGTCGAGGTTATCATGTTTTGCCATTTGATTAACTTCATGAAAATAATGTTAAGATCATAAATGTAATTTATTTCGGGCGAAAAATCAAATAAAGAAACAAATCACTAAACTGATAAGCGAGTCTCTCCAAAATGTTTCAAGGAGATTCGTTAAGGTGAAAGATGATCTCTTGTGCAACTCATGAATGTTTAACTATTCTATAGTACGCGTAACCTAAAAACTAGATGCTAAACATTAATATATATATATATATATTAATATATATATGTATATGCATTTCAGCACCAGCCGATGAAGATAAGAGTGCTGTCGCTGAAAACGAGAAAGGCGCCATTAAGGCAATACATCACGGTCAACGATTCTCACGCAAGCTTAAGCGTCGCCTAACCCAGCGCACCCTCGCCGAAGCAAGAGCCTTAAAGAAACAAAGCAGAGAAGCCATTAATATACTCATCTATGCAGCCGAGTTGGTAAGCGTTCAAATATAATACCTCTTGCAAGAAATCTCACTCATTCCCGACATATTGCCGGGGCTAACCCTACCAGGTCATCAAGAAGAATAGGTATCATAGTGTCAAATGACAAAATCACGATCCATATACAGTGCGACAAGCGCAATGGAAATTTCTTTTTTATATTAAAATTATTTATTCATTTATCTCTTTTCACACCGCCCTCCCTCACTCCCAATCATCGGGTGATTTTTTAAGAGCTTGATAACTTTTTTAAAAAAAAAAACGCATAAAATTTGCTCTTTATTTGAAACGTTAGATTGGTTCATGACATTTACTTTTTGAAGATAATTTCATTTAAATGTTGACCGCGGCTGCGTCTTAGGTGGTCCATTCGGAAAGTCCAATGTTGGGCAACATTTTCGAGCATTTCGGCCACAAAAAATAGTCTAAAGGCGTTAAATCGCATGATCTTGGTGGCCAACTTACGGGTCCATTTCTTGAGATGACTCCGCCCTCAAAATGGCCATAGAATCGCGAGCTGTGTCGCGTTGTGGCAGATCGTTCGGCTTCAGTTCTTGCACGAGCTGTATTTTATACGGTTTTACACCAAGATCTTTGCAATATTCAGACGCAATATTCTCTTCTGTACGCACTGTACGCATTCGTGTGGTTGGTTTAATGTCCAATAAAGTAAACTGAGTGCGAAACTTGGTCACAATCGCATTAATTGTTTGCTCACTTGGTCGATTATGTAGACCATAAATCGGACGTAAAGCGCGAAACACATTTCGAACCGAACACTTTTTGGTAATAAAATTCAATGATTTGCCTATTCATGATGAAATGTCAAAGCATACTGAGCATCTTTCTCTTTGATGTCTGAAATCCCACGTGATCTGTCATACTAATGCATGTATATAGTTTGTATCCCTGAACACTCAACCACTTCATTTCAATTTTTACATATCAGATGCCCTAGATCGTCCAATTCCAGATATAATAAATCAATTTTTTCATATCATTCATAACACTGTCACGAAGTTTGTTCCCATCTTTGGGAAGAACAACCCACTGTACACTTCATTCACTTTTCGAATTTTTAAAAGCGATTTTTGAAAACATTTTGGCTTTCTAATTTACAACTTTTATAACGGGCTTGAGTTATTTAAGTATGTCGTTTCTTCATATAAATTAAAAATTTATTGTAAACTAGTGGATCCGGCCACGCCTTGCTGTGGTTTACATTTTAGACTATTATTCATATAATAAACTCTTCAATACAGGGAAAATTTCATTTACGAATAAAGGCGAAAACGTTTTTGTTGGTATAAGAATCCAGGGAATTGTTCTTGAGGTTAAATTTTGATATGTTCATACTAACTGTCAATCGAAAATATAACGAATTTAAAGCTGTTTTATCAGTTAGGTAAACAGCTGTGACAGCATCTGTCAGATCTAGTTAAAGAAGATTCTTTAACGAAATAAGGAATCTTGTTATGTTTAGCAGAACTTAACTGACAAATGGCTGCTAACTAGACATTGAGAAAATGGCCTTAAAGATTTGGCTTTTACTGAAAATTATAATTACAGTTGAACATCCCTAACTCGAATCACCATAATCCAAAAAAAACTTTGAGTTATGGCAGGAAATTTGTTTGCAATTTGACTTCTGTTGCTAATTCAAGAGCTTGAGTTATGGAAGTTCAGCTGTATTACATAACATGTAATACATACAGTTAAATCTCCAATAAGCAGACACTGACGAATCAGCCTTTCTGTCCCGTTATTAGAGTTGTCCGCTTAATAGATTGTACTTAATAAATATCAAGAAATTGTGGGACGGTCAATATGTTAATGGATATGTCCCCTTAATAGAGCGTCCATTTAATACAGCTTTCACTGTATTTCTTATTTATGAATTGCTTTGACTATCGTATCTTCTAAGTTGCTTCAGACTGGACACGGTGTGCTAAATTTTGCTAAAATCTGTTCAGTAGTTTACGTGACACGTAATTTTTATATACATATGTATGTATAAAGATAATAATTTTGAAAACTAAAATCAGTTTCTAAAAGCAAAACTACTTCATAACTTCTTGTATACAAATTATTATTAACTGCTTGGAAGTAAATTATTAGTTTATAGCTTTTTATGATTAATATTTTAAGCTGTTTCAAAGATAAGAAAACACAAAAATTAATAAAAACACTGTGACAACCGACCACTTCGTATTCCATGAATATTGATTGCAATGTGACTTAATGAAAAGATCTAAACATTAGAGCTTACTCAGGAAGTACTTTTTCCCCCGAAATGTGTAGCCAACATTGCCAAAATTGAAGTGCGGACAAAACAAGAATATTTGACATATTTTGGCAATATTTATCACATTTTGACAATTTGCGTTGCAAGTTTTTCTCTTAATTCAAGAGCAATATATTATTCATATTTTTAATAAAACAAGTCTGTAAAACTTGACTTTCTCTCACATCGCCAATGAAGTGTTGCTTGAAACTCTTCAAAAACGATCAATGTAATTTTCCAGTTTCATTTGCTTTATTTTTCTTCAAAGCTGAACTTTTTTGTTGCCTTTGCAGATTGCAACGGATCCAAAGTTGGCTCTACAAAAAGCCAAAGAACTTTGGGACTATCTGAGTGAAGACGAGCCAGAAAACCAAGCCAGGCCAGTCAGTTTGGAACAGTTAATTGTCTTATTGACACGGGAGTCAGCTCGACGTTTAGTGCATCTTGTGAATTTTAGTGCAAACATCGCTTCAAACCTCCCAAAGTAATATACAATAATACAATTTGATGCGTTTTCAAAAAAAAGGGGAAAATATTATAATTTTTACTCATATATTATTTTCCCTTTTTCACTATTATTTTTCAGAAAGTTGTCCCACACCACCACTGAGGTCGTTCATCACATTATAATTCTGAATAACCGCATTATTAGCATTACGAAATTGGATAAGGTTAAAAATATGTCCAAGCAAGAAGCTGAATCACTAATTAAGCGCGCCTTGACCTTCTATGGTGGTCTTCAAATCATCACTAATAGCTATTTGGTAACATATAAATCTACAGAAATTTTTAGGGAAGTTTTCACAATATTGATTATCTATGTAGGAACGCTTAGCCACTTTTCTCTCTGGTCGCATAGAGGCGGAAAAGGTAACTGTCACTGCTATCGCATCTAACGCATCCTCGTCCAACGCAAGACGACGAATCGAACCACAGGACAATAGTGTTCCTGTTCCACATATAAATGGCGTCTACTGAGAAATAGAATTTATTATTGCTGTCGTATTTTTGTTTCTAATCATCGACTTTTATTTTTGCTTTCATATTCGTACTAATACATAAGGTAACATAAAAAACCGTAAAATAAATGAGGCGTCTTAATAAACCTAAGTGTGCACTGTACCACTCTTAGCACGGGGTATCCTTATTCGAAAGTGGGCAAATTCGATTTATTCATATTGTTACGGATTACTCGACAAATCATCCACCTTGTAACTCCCTCTTCAGTTCGACCACCGGATTGTCAAATAAAAGGCGTTTGTCGACGATTCGATTTTGTTCTATCACCCATGATGGTCACAATATGTATGCTCTTTTTTCCGTCGCATTCGGCAATATGATGACTGGAGTGATGTACGATTCCTATTGATTAACACTGGTCCTTGACGCAGCTTCAGCGCCAAAAATTTAATTAAGTTCATCGACGCACTGTTACAGACGCCGAAAGTTGTTTAAAATATGAATATTTTTAGTTACTGTAAACAACACAAGCGCTAGGCTCTTACGTCAAAAAGTTCTGAGAAGCGTTGCCGCCAAAATTGATAGTTTCAATTGATGGCTTTGATAGTTTTTTTGGTAGACAAAAGTTCTAAAATTGCATACTTTCTTGCTCCTGTTTATACTAACTTACTTGTAGAAATAGTCATGAATGGCAATCATGAGATCTAACTGTAATTGAAAGTATTGAAATAAGATGGAAAGTGCCAGGAATTGATATTAGCCATATCAAATGAAAAAGAAACTACTTTAGTTTTGCTTCAAATAGTCGTTATTATTATACTTTTCAACTTTTCTTAGTATATCGATAAAATACATAAAGCCTCCGCAATAAGCGAACAAAATGATATTGAAGGCAGGTAAGTGAAAGTTTAAATTTTTTGTAGTGATGAACGCTCGCCTGACCTCTAAAAAGCAGTTTAGGGAGTGGTTAAAAGAAAAGGAAGTCTTGAAGAAATGGAGGAGTGTGCAAAATCAATTTTTGATCATTTTGCAATTTAGTTCTTTCAATTACTGATTTCTCTCTTTAATATTTAAGACTGGCAATATCGCCAAAATTTAGTTTTTTTGCCTATTGTATCCAATGAAATTATATTTTATTAAGATATCTTACAAATGAATTCTGTATAAAGTGAAGTGAACAGTTTAAAAGCTATGTTATTTTCTTAGCGCTAATTCTTACGTACTCATAATATTTTGGAAAGTAATTTTCTAATGTTTAGCAATTGATTCTAAATAAGTAGTTTTCATGCCATCCATTGCTAGCTAGCGATTTTCGAAGTACATTTCCATAATACTGTCGCTTAGTGTAATTGTTGAATGTGCTTCCACATGACATTCGCAAATACGTGCATATATGTATGTCAACCAGTTTAACGAGTAGAATGGATGAAAATATTAAAAAATTACAGAACTATATTATTTGTCCGGAATTACCAATAAATAATCCTTTACCGGACACCATTCCGCGACGTTACAATGAAACACGCTTGCTACATTTACCAAAAGGTTCTGCCAGCACCAAATTAGTGCCACGTCGCGACTATATCACTGGTGCGATAATTGAATTTGATGAGATAGATTTGGAAGATGTCGGTGCCAACGCAAGCAATTCCACCTCAATGCGTCGAGAACCTGGACTGTTGGAAGAGTCCATTCGAGGTTCATCGATGAATTTTCCATTCTGGCCGGGTGGATTTGATGAACCACCTGGAGAGATAAAAAAGCTAGGTGTTGAATTCGATATTGGATTAGAACTGCTGACAGTGCCACCTGGTTTCCCCAAAGGCTATATATTCGAAGAAAATAGAATACAGTCAAATTCAGATGTTGCAAATTTAAGAAATAATGAAAATGTCAATCTTTTAGAAAATTTGGAAAAGGACATGGATGTACAGGAATGGTTGAAGTTGACTGAAGAATCAACGGAAGTGCATAGCGCAGATACATTCAACTATTCAACAGAATTTAAAGATGTAGAAGAGCATATTATGGGACCAGACCTTAAACCAGTTTTGGAAATTTCAAATACAAACTCGAAATCCACTTTTAGAAGCGAATGGGCGGAAATGGTTGACATATCACATCCTATTACGGACTTCAAAAAGAAAATTCCATGTCCCGCAATGACTTACCCCTTTGAGTTAGATGTGTTCCAAAAGCAAGCTATTCTTAAATTAGAAGAACGACAGTATGTGTTTGTAGCAGCACACACATCCGCTGGTAAAACAGTTGTAGCGGAATATGCAATAGCATTATCGCAGCGCGATTTAACTCGTACTATTTACACCTCTCCAATAAAAGCATTGTCCAATCAAAAATATAGAGACTTTAAAAAAACGTTTAAGGACGTTGGATTAATTACGGGTGACCTGCAGATTGATCCCACTGCTTCTTGTCTTATTATGACTACTGAGATTCTTCGGTCCATGCTTTATTGTGGTAGTGAAATAACCAGAGATCTCGAATATGTGATTTTCGATGAAGTGCATTATATAAACAACCCAGAGCGTGGGCATGTATGGGAAGAGGTTATAATATTACTTCCAGATCATGTTAATATAATAATGCTAAGCGCTACGGTACCCAATACAATGGAATTAGCGGACTGGGTTGGCAGTACCAAGAAAAGGAAAGTGTTTGTAATAAGTACGCTTAAACGGCCTGTTCCTCTAATGCATTATATTTATACTGGATGTGGTGGTAAAAGCAAAGATGATATATTCCTACTGGTCGACGGGAACGGTAAATTTATGCAAGAAAATTATGTAAAGGCAGTAGAACGCAAAAAAGATATGCAGGCCAAATCAAAAGGGGGACAAAGTGTGCGGCCGCCAAAAAATTTCGTTAGCGCTAAACAGGATCAGAACATGTGGATTGGGCTAATAGACTTTTTGAAGCGTAATAACAAAATGCCTGTAGTAGCATTCACATTATCGCGTAATCGCTGCGATATTAATTTGCAGGTACTATAATTCATCTAACATATTTCCTATATTTTTGAAAATTGCACATGTTATTTACTTCTAGGCATTACAATCAGTTGACTTAAATACTGCACGTGAAAAGGGTTCCGTACAGAAATTTTTCCAACAATGCTTACAGAAACTAAAGCCACCAGATCGCCAACTACCACAAGTTCTATCCATGAAGGATTCATTGGAACGCGGAATCGGTGTGCATCATAGTGGTATATTACCCATACTGAAGGAAATCGTTGAAATGCTTTTCCAATCGGGTTTAGTTAAACTACTGTTCGCTACGGAAACATTTGCTATGGGTGTTAACATGCCAGCGCGTACTGTGATCTTTGACTCACATCGTAAATATGACGGACTTGAAGTGCGTAATCTAAAACCTGGTGAATATATTCAAATGGCTGGACGTGCCGGACGACGAGGTCATGATGAAAATGGTACTGTTATACTATTGTGTAAATCTCAAGTCCCGCCTTCGATGGATCTACGCTCCATGATACTTGGACAACCAGAAAAATTGCAGTCACAATTCATATTACGATATGCTGTAATTCTTACTTGTTTACGCATTGAGAGCATTAAAGTTGAGGACATAATACAGTTCAGTTTCAAAGAATTTAATCAAAAACTGCAATTACCAATGCAGCAAAAGCAACTGGAAGTTGCGATTGATAAATTCTCTCAACTACCCGAACTGGGAGAACAACTACAGCCTCTATGTCGCTTTTATGATCTCGCCCAAGAATATATTATTGAAAAACAGCGTATCATGGTAAGATTCTCTAAGATATTCTTCATTACTGTTGTTAACATTACCTTTTTCTATAGAAATATTTACTATCTCAACCTAAAATAGCGAAAGAGCTGAAGGTTGGCCGTATACTTGTGGTTACCCAAGGCAGACACTACAACAAATTGGGTATATTACTTGCCATAAAGTCTACCCCAGGAAAAGATACTGTCTACAGATTATTGGTGCTTGACCACCAATTCTCTTCAAGTGATTCAAAGGTATACTGCACATTTTCCTACAGATTATCACACTGTTACGACACTTTCTTTAAAGGATAATAACTTTCATCGAGGAGAAATGTACTACAAAATAGTGTCGCTGACCCCACAGAACAAGTTATTTCAGCCCGAAGGCATTGGTGGCCATTGTGTAATTGATGCAAAAGCCGCTGATATAGTTGAAATTACAAAATGCACAATTAAAGTTGATGGAGACATTATAATTCGCAATTGGGAACAACGGCAAATCGAACGTTTTAAGGACTCCCCACCGGGCGCAACTGTCGTTAAGGCGGTGAGTGAATTACAACAACTTAATCAAAACTACATTGACAACACCGATGCGGTTAAGTGTATTAACCTCTCCAAAGATGTTAATATAAGTGAAGAAAATGAGTTGGTTCAAATTCGCTATACAGAACATTTGTGGAAACAGCTACACACATTGCTACCCCATACAAATATTGCTGGGTTTGAACAGGAATTCGCTACAGTTTACGAGCGTAAAGTGTTGGAACGACGTATTGAGGAATTGAAATTTAAGAATTCTACTAAAAACCTCTCACTTTATCCAGATTATTGCAACAAATTGGAAGTATTACGCGCACTAAAATACATTGATGACTTGGACGAGGGTGAGTAGTATTATACTATTAAATATGCTTCTACACAAAAATATAAATAGTTAAATTATATTAATGTATTTATTGTTGTAGTCACGCTGAAAGGAAAAGTTGCTTGTGAAATGGGACAGAACGAGCTGTTAATAACAGAACTAATACTATGTAACATGTTCAATGATCTTGAACCGGCTGAAATCGCCGCATTACTCTCGAGTTTAGTATTTCAAGGAAAAATCCAAGGGGAGCCGGTGATTCCAGAAAAGTTAAAAAAAGTCAGAGTAGTTACTATTAAATTGATATATTTTCCTACAATTGAAATATTTTTTATGTAGTGCGTTAAAGAGTTCGAAGAAATCAACGACACTATTTTAGCCGAAGAACTACGAAATAAGACAATTATAGAATCCGAAAATCGGCTGAACTTTGGATTGCTCGAAGTAGTGTACGAATGGGCACGCAACAAGGTGATTAATTTTAATATCATATGTCTATATGAAGGCAACCTATAACTTTTAAATTTCTATAATTGCTATTGCCTTTCGGTCAATACTAATATCTAGTTATTTAGTTAGTTTATAACCACGAAATTTCCAAAATTTTCTAATTTTTAATTATAACTTCTATTAGCCGTTTGCCGAAATAATGAAGTTAACTGAAGTTCAAGAAGGCATAATTGTGCGATGTATACAGCAATTGGATGAAACCCTACGTGATGTCAAAACTGCAGCCATACGAATAGGTAATCCCGTCTTGCAAAGCAAAATGGAAGAAGCATCAACTGCCATTAAAAGAGACATAGTGTTTACTGCCAGCTTGTATACAGCATTGTGATTCCCAACGGAAAGTGAGCTGTTCGGGTTATATCATCGTTGATAACTAACTAACTAATAATAAAAAACAAACTCATATATTATAAATAATTTGTTGCTCTAAAATATATCCATTTGGCTGTATTTTACAAAATGTAATAATGTCAATTTTATTATTTTTAGTTACATATGTATGTTTAATGAGCGGCAACTAAATGACAACTTAACCGAACTCCGAACACTTATTTCTCATTTAAAGGCATGTTATATATAACATATTTTCAGCCTTCGCACATGGAATCCGTGTTATTTGATTTATGAACTTAATTTGAAGTATAAAAAATAATGATATAAAGTTTGTTGCTATAGATATGCATTTGCATACGCGCTTATCGTGATTCAGGCTTAAACTTGGGAGGAACAATCATTCCATGCATACGCTTTTGTTTTTTTGACTTCTTAGATTTGCTGGCACCGGACTGAAAATCATGCCAACTATTTACACGACTTTGGCGCGACTCTTCAAAGTTCTTCTGCCATTCTAAATCAGCTTTTCTTTTTTCTTCCTCCTCAATTTCGGTTTCGCGTTTACGTTTGCGCTCTTCTTGATCTCGTTGATCTAATTGTTGCCGACGCCGTTCCATATCAGCAAACAATTTCATAACCATCACATATATGGCATGTTTATATTTATCAGGGTCATCTTCAGGGATGTTTTCAAAACCTTTACTCTCCTTTCGAAGCTTCTTTCTTTTCTCTGCAATCTGCAATTCCGAAATATTTTTAAATACAATTTTTTACACAAAATATATATATTCTAACCATGTGATCCGTTCTTTCTTTCGCTTCCTCGTAAACATCGAGACATTTTTTTCGCGTGACATCATTTTCCAGTGTCTTCCAAGCTCGATTTATAATCTCAAAAGCAGTCTGGGCACGATCTTTATTATCCTGATTCTTATCCGGATGTACCAGTATGGAGAGTGTGCGGTAACGTTTCTTTATTTCTTCAACAGTAGCACTAGGCTCTATCTGTAGTACCTCGAATGGATTGAGATTGAAATATGTTGAACCTGGACGAAGTAAACGATCAATTTGTTGAGAAGAGGTTAGAACAGAATCGCGTTTTTCTATTTCTTTAACCTGCGGAAATGTCCAAAATATTATTAATTTTATGTTAATCCCTGATTACAAATATATATGATATTCTATGAAGTCCTCCAACTTTCATTACTGTTATCCTCTCAAGCTTTATTATTCTTGAATTATTTGTTTACATATGTTAGAATATGAAACAATAATAGTGAATATCCAACAATCCTGTTTGTTGTCAACCTTGTTCCTGCTACTATGTTTCAAGAGCGCATGTAGCATAGGTATTCAGCTGCCGCTTTTTACAAGCATATACTTACCTCCGTATAGAAAGAGTCAAATGAAGTATCCTTCGATGTGGTGGGGCGTTCATTAAAAGACATTTTTATTTATACAATTAGGTATCACAAAATTAAGGACGCATTTACTGACAATATATTTTTAAATCCTTTTGTTATTATATTTCAAGGAAGTAAGCACTTGCATACAATTAATTTTACAGTATAAAATTTATTTACCACAAAATCCGTACACCAAATGTCATAATAACGCAGGGTGAGGACGAAGTTTAAAAACATTTTAAAATTGATACAGCTAACCAAACTTCAATATATTAAAAGAATTAGCGCAGAAAAATGAGACATATACACCCTGCAACTCATAGGGTCCTTGTGTAAGAAAGAGAGTAACTATCCTACGTAAACATGAGTTTCTATTAGAATTGTCAACTGGGCCTTTAGAAACTATTCAAAATCTTAGCAGCAATCTCTAGTAGCGCTTTTGGGTAACTAACAGGTGATTCACCGATAGATAACTTGAAGAGTATGTTTATAAAATTTTATTTATTATTATCCAGGAACAAAACAATTGATTGCCCCAAGATATGTTTTGAAAAAAAGTTCTGCTCATCGTTGTTGTTGTTGAAGAAGCAGAGGTGACATTGCTTGGCCGGATAAAAAATCCGTGTCCGTACCAATTACATAAACCCGACTGTCGAAGAAAAGTTTGCGCTTATATTTTCATGAACGTTGGTATTTCATAAAAAATGTGATAAAATTGTGCCAACATTTATAGTTAAACCTTACTGTTCGAGTTCAACAGAATTTTTTTTCACAAATTACATCCAAATCTTCCTTTTCTGACGTCATAGTTGTTATTTTGTCGGATGTTGTCTCTGTCATTATTGAATATGGTTTAATTGGCAACTATCCAAACTGACATTTTCTTCAAGTCTTTTTCATACATATTTCGTAACACTGCATTGATTAAATTCTTAAAATGCTAAAATTCATTTCACGTGGATGTATTCCTTCGTTAACATCAAGGGTTTCAAAATTTCAATGCGAAAATCATCACTCAAAACTTTCAAAATTGTCTGTAAATATGGAGAACGTTCCAAGATTGTTAGCTGACAAATCTTCAATTGTATGGATGGACCTCGAGATGACTGGATTAAACTCGATTTCTGACAAAATAATCGAAGTAGCTTGTTTGATTACCGACAAGGATTTAAAAGTTTTAACAGAGGGTTTGTGCTTTGCTATTAAACATCCCAAAGAAGTTTTCGAGCAAATGAACGACTGGTGCGTGAAGCAGCATAACGAATCCGGTTTAGTTAAAAAGTGCTTGGAATCAAATATCACACCAGAGCGTGCGGAAAAGATACTTTTGGATTACCTACAGAAACATGTTCCTGAGGGTAAATGTCCATTAGCTGGTAATTCTATTTATATGGACAGGCTATTTCTACGTCACCACATGCCATCCGTTGATAATTACTTGCATTACCGTGTTATCGATATCTCAAGTATAAAGGAATTGTGCCGTCGATGGAGATCCGACTTAATAAAATCGGCTCCCGAAAAACGTCTACTGCATCGAAGCTTAGAAGACTTACAAGATAGCATTGAAGAATTAAAATATTACCGAGAAAATTTTTTTAAAACTGTATAGTCATAGTTCGTACAATCTCCAATATTTTTAAGTTAGCTTTGTATTAAGCGTAATCATGGGTATCAATAAAAAATCATACACACATTGTGAAAACTGTATTAGAAATATTTGGCTATGTCAAGCTGAACTTAAAAATTAGAATCGAAATAATAAATAAATTTTATTTTATTTATTTATTTATTTAAAAGAGAAATAATTATAAATAATCGTTCCACTTATAGATATAAAGCACTGGCTGCCCGGGCCTTTAGCTAAATAAATAAATTAATGAATGGAAACATATTGCTTACTGGGTAAATGTTTGTATTAGCCATTTCTTTATGTCTTCACAATCAATAGTTGTTATCACGATAACCAACTGCTTATGGTTATCTAGACATTTCGGATTTTTTTTAAACAGTTGTTGGCAATAAACTTAATTTGGAAGTTTCAACATTAATTCATAATTATAAATTAAAATAAAAATAAAATTAAAATTTAGACTGTAGAGTTTCCGTCGGCGTTGATGTTGATATACGAGGAAACTAAGAAATAGTAGGTATGTCCTTAACATATACATACGTATAGATAATTTTTTATTGTAATTGTTATAATATCGTCGTTTAAGATAAAAAAAAAATAATAAGTAATTTTTCTTCAAAAAGTTTTTTTTGCCGTTGAAATCGGGCATTTCATTTTCTGATTTTCTCATTAAGAGTTAGCTAAAAATTCTTGAAAATTACAACACCACATAATTAATGAATGAGCCAAGTTGCTAACTGTACTTCCAAATATATTGCCATTGATAGTAGTTTTATCAAACAATAAATCTTTAGCGTTGGTTGGCAATAATTGTTGGGAATGTTCATAAATTTTCAAACGGATAAATTGAAATGAGGAGTTGGCTACCCTAAGCGAGAAACAAATTTGCAAATATATTCTACGAATAAAATATATACTACAATAAAATGGAGCGAATGGACGTTGATTCGGAAGCTAATTTAAATCTTGCACCATCATGCAGCCATCATCCAAAATGTAGAGTTCTAGCATCAAATACGAGCATAATGGCAGGTCCGGGAACAACACCATCTGTCACCGCCTCTCTCCATCCATTGGTAATATTGAATATTTCCGAGCACTGGACCCGTATTCGTGCACAAGCGGGTGAAACTTGTCAAGTATTTGGTGCTTTGATAGGAAAACAAAAAGGTCGCAATATAGAAGTGATGAATTCCTTTGAATTAAGAGTGGACAGGGTGGGGGCAGACGTAGTCATCAACCGAGAATACTACCAAACAAAGGAGCAACAGTTCAAGCAGGTATATGTTAATAATGGCAAATCAGCAAAGATTTTTTCAAATATAGTTATTTATTAGGTTTTCAGTGATCTAGATTTTATTGGTTGGTATACTACAGATGAAGCTCCCACACTCCTTGACATTCAAATTCAAAAGCAAATGGCAGAGATAAATGAATGTCCCATCTTACTGCAATTGAACCCATTGTCACGTAGTGTTGACCAACTACCGTTAAAGTTATATGAATCCACTATCGAATTGGTAGGGGGAGAAGCTACAATGTTGTTTGTTCCACTAACTTACACATTGGCTACAGAAGAAGCTGAGCGAATCGGTATTGATCATGTGGCTCGTATGTCTACTAATGAAACTGGAGAAAAATCTGTAGTAGCAGAACACTTAGTGGCTCAAGATAGCGCTATTAAAATGTTAAATAAACGAATACAAATAGTTTTAAAATATATTAAAGATGTTGAAAGTGGCAAAGTGGCAGCAAATCAGGAAATTTTGCGCGATGCATATGCCTTAAGTCATCGATTACCTGTTATGAAAGGTCATGCTTTCCAGGAAGAACTATACACTCAATGCAACGATGTCGCCCTTATTAGCTATTTGGGCGCAATGACCAAAGGCTGCAACGATATGAACCATTTTGTCAACAAGTTTAATGTACTTTATGATCGCCAAGGATCTGGAAGACGAGCTCGTGGTTTATATTTTTAAATTAATCCGAGTATTTTGTGCTGTAAAATAAATTATCTTCATATATGAAACAAATATTCGATGCTTTTAAAAAAAGGAAAATCATTATTATTTGTTCAATTACATTATATAGAGGAGATAGAAGACACTCCTCTATTCAAACAGTGCTTTCAATACGTTTAGGCTTACATAAATTAATTTAAACAAACGCAAAACATTGTTCATCGTAAAATACGACACATAATTATAAAAAACAACTAAGTGAAATGCCATTTAATAGCATTTAATGAATTGACTTTCTTATATTTAATTACATTTAAAAGGATCTGCTTTTGATTATTTTTACACACGGATAGTGGTGGTACAAAAAAGATTTTTAATTTGAAAATATATAATCACAATGCTGTACTTTAGGTAAACAAATTTAACTTCCAAAAATCTTCTATGTACCAAAATATTTTCTCAGTGATTATAGTCCTCCAACTTCAATGTGGTATATTGCTGCAAAAATTCCACTTCGAGTGGGTGCATTTCCTTCGCAGGTATCACTAATGAATGCAAAGGACCACCGAGATCAGTTTGACTCATTTCGCGTAATGTATTTACAATTATAGATTGACTATCATGACCAACTCGAGCGAGTCCAACGCAGAGCGACAATTCATTTAATATCGTGTTACGTTCCAGTGCATCTTTTTTTTCTACAATCGTCATTAACTGTTGTGTAGCTTCAGCCACAGTCATAAAACGTGGTGGTTGATATTCCTTTCGCCGACGCATTAACGATTCTTGGGTTGGCTCTTTAACCTTGATGTCCAGCAAACATAGTGTATGCATATTATGCAGCCTATTTAATTTAATTTTGTCATAAAAGCTATCTGGTTTCCATGTTTCATCCCAGTAAGGTATCGACACTGTCTCACCAAATTTATAAAGTTGGAGACCGCAGCATCCTATAGCGTTCATAATGGATGCGTTATGTACGACCTTGTATTGTATTTTTTTTTCTTTGGCTCTGAGTATAAAATCAGTATGTGTAGTTGCACCAAATGGGTCACCAACTACTAATAATGCCACGTCTTCCTCACCAGCACCCGATAATATCTCATCTGCACCTTGTTCTACCAAATCCCGATCGGCTAACAAAAGAGGTCGTCCATAGAAAGCTTCCTATATATGTACAAAATTTCAAATCATTAAGAAAATATACATATATAATTAATTAAACAAATTCACTTACCAGTTCTTCTTGCGGGCACCCAAGTATGGAAGTATACATTTCTAGGTAAACTCGTGCACAGCGCTTTACAATTTCAAGGCCTTTCACTGTAATGTCAGTCGGGTCACCAAGTCCTAATCCGATTAAGTAGAACATGTTGTATCTGCCTCCTTAAATTTAATTCTAACACTATTGTCAACCAATATTCCTAATACAAGGCGGATTAAGCTATAATCACCACAATGTAACCGCAAAAACACTTGAACACCTCACACAACTTTGCACTTTTCCCGCGCTTACAAGTACATGCACTATAATAGTTATAACAGGCTTGTATATTGTGTATGTCAAATTTTTCGCAATTCAGCCTTGTAAATGTTCTTGGAGTTACAATGCACACTTGTATATAGATTCTGTATCATGCACGTGCTGATATTTCTAAAATGAGAATAAAAAATCTAAACAATTACGCTCAACTTCCACTTGCAGGAAAATCATTTCCCTATTTCGCTCATCGCATGTCACTGTCAGAGTTGCAAGATTTTTAAAGTAACGGTATTCGTTTACCCATTAATTCAATAGACAGGTAGGGGTTACACTACACGATATAAATTGACAAGGCGATAAGACATGTTATGTGCATGAATTCTATAAACTATGTGCAGAATGTACCTGCTGGGAGGGATATTTGTATATTTGTAATAAAACAATTTTTGGAAATGAAGTATTGGACATGGCTTCGCCCTCCAATAGCTTACAGGTGTGATAAATTGAAAAACTATACATATGTTCTAAACTTTCATTGCAAAAATGGATGCAATGGAATTGTAACCACGCCCTCCGATTGTGCTCGATACTACTACAAGGGCAAAAATAAATCGTCATAAACTTAAAATTTCGCGTTAGGGAGGTTTGTATTTAGACCACAATTTGTAAAGATATCAATTTTTTCATTCCAGTCTTAGGGATAGTTTGGAAACAAATGAACAAATGATGTTGCAGTCGTATATCGCCAGTGCTATCAATCACATTGTGTCATACCATATGCTGTTGGAAAGGTAAGAGCTTCATTTAACGAAAAAAAACTAAATTTGGGGAAGTTGAAAAAAAGTTACAGCTGTTCAAAAATGAGTAAAAATAATGAAGAAATTCGCTATATTTTGAAATTTTTGTATAAAAAATGGAAGAATGCCACGGAAGCCACCAATGATGTTTGTGAAGTTTACGGAGACTGTATCAGTTCGTGTAGCACAACGACGGTTCGCTCGCTTCCGTTCTGGAAATGTCGAAATTTCGATTTACATTGATGGAATAATGTCTCTGGCGGAAAAATGGCAAGAAGTTGTCGACTAAATTGGTACATATTTGTTTATTTATTTATCATTACAAATATAAGGAAATAAGTTAAAATTGATTATATATATATTTTTGTGTCACAATTTTTTTTTTTCTTCATCGTTAATTTTAAACTGTATATAGTACTGTGATCAAATTGAAAGGTGAATTTTGTCCCTTTCATTTTCTTCAAAGTAATCCCCTCCCGCTGCAATACACTTATGCCAACGAATTTTCCAGTCATCATAGCACTTGGAAAAATCCTCCGTCGTGATGGCCATCAGCGCCTTCTTCGATTCAGCTTTTATATCCTCAATTGAGTCAAAACGGTTTCCTCGGAGTGGTCATGTGAATTTGCTGAATAGCCAGAAGTTACACGAAGGTAAATCAGGCGAATGCGGTGGTTGCGGAACGATATTAGTTGAAAATGTGGCGAAAAAAAATTTACCGATTCTGATAACACGCAAAGTATAAATTAAAAATTCACGCTTCAATAAACTTTGCCCTAATTCCATACGTTTAGTTTTTTTTTTTCTAAAATGAATAATCGTAAAAATGAAAAACCTTTCAATTTGATCACAGTGGTATGTACTTGGCAATATCTTGATTGATTAATTTGATTTATTAAAAACATTAAACCTTAGCCAGCAAAATCCTGTAATAAATGGTTCAAGGTGTCCTTAATATAAATATTATTATACAATCGGTACCAAGACTGAATAACCTGGGGAGCCTATGTTGAGCCTTTTCATGCCGATCAAGAGAAGAACTTCAGAACTTATCGAACCCTATTATTCTCGGGACTAATGTCTTCTTGCTATTGCCTTTAGTCCTTTATACATTTGTTAGTACACGCAATATATTGAATAATATTCATAATAAATTAAATGTAAAATTTAAAATCATTTTAAATTTGTACAAAATATAAAGTTTTATGCTTCGCTCGTCTATTAATTCATAGTCGCACGCTCCTAATATCAATTTTTTTATAGATTTGTCGATTTGGTTGTTAAATATTTGTGATCTTGGATAGGATGTTGATAGACCATGCCTATAATGACCTTGAACATTTTAACTCAACTTCCACAAATTCGACTTAACAATCAGTCATATGCTTAGGATACAAGAAAAAATAACTTCAAGTGGTAACACACCTTTTACCAACATCTCTAAAGACTCGAATATATACTTTTATTATTTATACTCTTGCACCTGTTGCTGCAGATAGTTATATTCACCTAACGGTTGTAGGTATCACCTAAAACAATGAGAGATACAGTTATGTATATATAAATGATCAGGATGACAAGAGAAGTTGAAATCCGGGCGACTGTCTGTCTGTCTGTCCGTGCAAGTTGTAACATAAGTAAAAATTGAGATATCTCGATAGAACTTGGTTTGCATCCTAGTACAAAAAAAATTAAGAGTTCGAAAATGGGCGTAATGGGACCTTTGCCACGTCCACAAAACGCCATTAACCGAAAACTTATAAAGTGCCATAATCAAGCAATAAATTAAGATATAAAGCTGTAAATTGGCACAGAGAATCGTAGTAGCAAGGGGTATCTGTGAGCAAAGAATTTTTTAAAAGTGGGCTTGGCCCCGCCTTCTAATAAGTTTAATGTACATACATATGTATATCCTAAACTACTAAAGCTACAACAACCAAATTTGCCCAACGCAAATATTATAAGATTAAGTCCTATCGAAAGTGTGAAAATGGATGAAATCGGATGATAACCCTGATTACTTCCCAGTTAACGTTACGGTTAAAAACTACTAAAAGCGCGATAACTCAATAACTAAATACGCCAGAGACAATAATCCGAGATGCTTATACTTATACTCGTAACAGCGTATTTTTATGCCTAATATGGATTGTGTGCGAAAACTTTTTCGAACATCCGGCTGACTTTGTTCCAAATAATTGGTGATTTTATGTTAGGTATCTTAATGAAACACAGGGAATACTTCTTAGTATGTTGTCTGATAAAAGTTAATAGATAAAATCCGGACGATACTACCCCAACTCCCATTTACTTCGTATAAGGTTTAATCTTATGCCGAATATGTCGGTCAGTGTATGAGTTGTAAATAGTATATGAATATATAAAGTTGCTTGGATTCCGATCCTCTGGTTGACATTTTACACCTTAAGGTATTTTACCTGACTCTGATTCCTGCAAGTTGCAAGAGTATAAAATGTTCGGTTGCACCCGAACTTAGCCCTTCCTTACTTGTTTAAAATTATATCCATTGTCTGCAATGAGCATATTTCAAATAATTCGGCTCTAATTAATTACTTGCGTATTTTTATTCATCCAACTTTATATATATATACATACATACATACATTTGTATATATAGTATATGCCTGTTAGTATACTTATACATACATATGTATGCCTATGTGCAATTTTTGTGTTGTTCATGAGACTGGGTTCGGACTGGTGGAAGACGCTGATATTACTCTACTATGCTCAATTGTATAAGCGTAAACGTAAATATGCTCATGTACGAGTATAAATATAAAATATACATATATAAGTACATGTATAATAGATGCAACATGTGTATAACTTTACAAATATATAAGTACATACATATATATACATAACTACCATTACTACCTCTATACGAATGTTGCCGTAATTTCTCTACCTTTACCTTTCGGATCAAAGCTTATTTTTTGTTTTTGTTGTATAATCCTTCTACACTATTTTGCTGCTGGCTATATTACTTTAATGAGTCAAATAGTTTTATTCCGCCAGCTTCACTTTAACAGTAAACTTGTAAGAAATTAGACGCAGCAATCCTTTAGCAGTCCGCGAAAATCAACTACGTTAAATCAACCATATATACATACAAATGTATTAATTTTATTAAGACATAAACATATGTACATACATATGTAAGTTATATAATGAAGTTAAATTGTGTTATGATGCAGTTTGTGGTGCTGTTAATGCAAAATTGTCCGTCCCAAAACGGCGTATTAGCGCGAAATGTACACACAACTACCGCTATAATTCTGAGTGACATTCGTAATGCTTTCAAAACCATAACAAACAATACAAATCTCATAAATCGTATTATACCCCAGATGTACGAGCCCGTAGCGCTTTCATCCAATGTTACTTTTCAATTCAAAATACCAGACGGCAGTGTAAAGGACGGTTCCTCAATATTGACGATGCGGCGTAGTGACTTAGTTGACCCAGTTTTTCCTAATTTAACAATGGAGTACATGCGCGCGCAATTAAATAAAACCCGGTCCACTTTATTTACAAACGAAAGTCTGGATAATTTGGAGCCAACTAAAGTAAGTGCCGAAAGCAGTGCAAATACTTGGAGTTCACTAGGATTGGATGGTTGGTCTGGCGCTGTTGCTCCAGCGGTTGTTGAGCCAAATATTCAGGAGGCATATCCAAACAGCGATATCCTTTTAGGGTTGGAGAATGGAGGGAAGGACCCCGATGATGAGAACGTATATATTGCACGCGTTAATGATCCTTTCGGTATCTCCGTCAAATGGGCATTTAAGTGAGTTTAGAATAATATCGTGTATTTACATATAGACGGGTTGCTTTACAGAGAGCCAAAAAAAATCGGAAAAATTATCACTTATGCGGAAATGTTCTACGGATCATTCCGAAAACCTTTCCAAAAATACTAAGTGCTAAAAACGATTTCGATCCAGTGATTTTTAATCAACATATTATTGATTTATCTAATATCGTTGTTAATTTGTTGCACGCAACTGTACAGAGCTACCATTTAAACTGACCACCCAAAATCAACTTCTTGTAGGAGAACTTTTTATTTTTGATTTTTATGATAGCTTAGGTGCAACTGAAATTAAGTTTCCCTTGTTTTGGTTTGAAATCTAAAATAAAATATATGTACGATTTTTTACACAATAAATTAATATGAGTTTTACAAAAAAAGGGAATTCTCGAGTAACTATTTAGCCTGGCTGCGTCCGATAATTTAAACAATGATAATTAAAGTTGAGATACCGTTACTAAACTGAATGTATGTATGTAATAATCTGTTGCTATCAAAGTAGATTTGTATTGTACTCAAACCCAAATGAAATCACCTCATTAATGATGGCCCTTATATTATACATAATTCAAATAAAAATATTAAATTATATTTAAAATAAAAAAATTACTTGTACACTGCTTATAAATACATATTTTTTAATTTCTACAGAAATTTAACCGGTCGGACAAAACGCGACGTGCTTACATTATACTCCATCATTCAATGTGCCACCGGTTGTAAGCCACTCGTATATAAAGGATACGGTTGTTACTGTGGATTTTCAGGTTCTGGTGTTCCTGTTGATGGCATAGATAACTGCTGCAGGATCCACGACATATGTTACGAAAACAGTAATTGTATATCCTATTTAGAATATTTTGTACCCTACATTTGGAAGTGCTATCGACGAAAACCATTATGCGCTTTAGACCATGGTGAATTTGGAGGCCCAAGATCATGTGCAGCGCGACTGTGTAAATGTGATATTCAATTGTCTCATTGTTTACGACGATTTACCTGTCCCAGACGTAAAGCGGTATGCTTCAGCTCGAAAGCTAGGCGTTTTCAAAATTTATTACTTTCATTTTAGATTTATAATATAATACATTCACAAAGCGTGTTTTCAATATTTCATTTAACAGTCCTTAAAACTTATATAAATCAATTGCTGGTATTCTGGTACTGAAAAAAGGCAGCATTGAACGGTGCTGAACAATAAGAGCTATGGATTGAATTTTCGTTCCGTCTTTAGTACTAAAAAAAAAACTTTGACACAAAAAGTTATACTGAAAAAAATAAGTAAATATTAAAATTGTTATATTTTTCAAAATAAATATTTCCAACAGGATTAAACAAAGAAATAAAAATTAAACATATGACAAGATTTGTCGTACAAACTCTGTTAAATTATTGATAATTTTTTTTATAAATTTGTGTGAAATAATGCTCATAGAAATGTGTTGATTTGTTGCTATTTAGTTCATTAGTATATTATTAGGAGATGCGTTGACTTTTTCTAGATCCACTTCGAGATTTTGAGCCTGTTCCACTTATATTTAATACTTTACTTCCGTCTTTACTATCTTTTACTGGTATATTGTTATCGGTGATATTCGTATTTGCAACAAACTCACGTATAGCTTGGCATTCCAGCATAAAAGCATTAGCTGCGTTGAACCCGCTGGTATCCTGCTTAAATAATATCAATCCATTTTGACACATTAGCATAATATCGCGTTGCAATTCGGTAACATTACGTATGGTACCGGATTCAATGCATTTTCTAATAGAAACCATATCTAATGGTCGCAAGCAAATTTCATTGAATTGGACATCTTCATTAAAGGAGCGCTGCAGAATATTTGCATTTTTACTGTATTGCAGTGCGTGAAAAATACTTAATAACGACTTTTTCGAAACGCGTGATTCGGAATCTTCTCGCTCGCGATCACTTGAGGCCGGTGAATTTGGTACGCTGTCGTTAACAGGTGTAGATGAGTATCGCCTCCGAAGTCTTTGGTTATTCAAGTTTTCTAAAGTCGATGCGCTAGCGTTATTGTTCATCGGATGAACATCACCATCGATCATAGGACTTTCGGAGCGATCACGATCACGTAATTTTCGTAGCATTGGAGGTCGCGCTAAAGTAACGGAGGACGATGAAGATGAAGAAAATTGTGTTGTAGATTCGTCGTCTGTTTTACTATGTTGATCTTGGCGATTTTGTTCAATTAAACTTCTACGGGCTTGGGCAGTTTCTCTCTGTTTAATTGAAGTATTTCCTAAGTTATCATCTTTGCGATTAACAAAACTAATGTCTGTGGTAGAAGATTCCTCATCGGTATAAGCTATAGATATGGTCGGGGGTATAGGCACAGCCCCTTTTTGGCCAATACGGGAATTGTTAATTGCCATTTCGGTCAATTCCTCCTCATGTTCCGTCGAATCTTTCGTTCCTTCTGAAATACATAAAATATTTTTATTTAAAGACAAGTATATAATTTGAAAAATGTTCCTATTTATTGTATATTACCCAGTGTCCCTACATCGTTTTCTAAATCTTTTTTAATTTTTTCTGCTTCTTCATCTACATTGGATTTTTCAACGTTTTGTTTTTCTTTTTGACCGTTAGAATCATCATCATCGGTTGGAATGACTATCACATCAGAATATTCACTTGCTGCGGCTGATTTTTCATCGTCATTGAAGTTTTTTGTATCCTCACCCTCATTTTCCCCCACCAAATCGGCCAACTGTTTTTCTAACTTATCGTGTTCTTTATTATCTTCTTCGAAAGTCGTCTGCAAAATTTTGAATTCTTGGCAGTCTGACTTTTTGCTGGACTCAATTCCATCATCTTTATATGAATTATTTATTTCCAAACCCATCTTATCTTTGGAAACAACTTTTTCGTGTACTGCTCTTTGTTCTAGGGTGGCAACAGCAGCTAATGGAATGTTGTCATTTGAGTCATCACTTGATGTGGTTTCCATTTTCCGTTGATTACTTACTATAGTGGGATTGATTTCCTCGACCTGGCTTATTATCACTTCGTTGGAGGATATCTTGTCATCAAGAGGTTTTATATCATTATTTTTTCTCTCACTCTCTAAAACATTTTCTGCCACATTCCTTAGTTTTGACACTGGTGTATCATCTTTATTCTGAAAATCTTCATCGTTCCTCATATCATTAGGCGAATCAGCCTCCATGTCTTTGAGAAAATCGACTTCTTCACCATCTATAACTGCAGATACATCTATATCCAATTCATCAATGTTCCCAATGTTTTTGAAAACCTCAAGCAACTGTTGTTCCTCGTTAGGATCGGTTTCATCAGAATCATTTCCATTGTTCCTAGAATCACTCAAATGAGTGGTAAGATCTTCGTCAAGTTCCATAGGGACTTCATCATTGTTAGAATCAGATACTTGATTTTGAACTGCATTTATTTGAGACTTATCAGCTCCATTCAGTCCGGCTTGGAGGGTTTCCGCATTTCGAGTTTCGGCATTAGTTACCGTAATGTCTAGTGCTTTATTCCTTTCTAACAACATAGAAAGTGTGGGAGCAGCCTGTGAAGGTCTCAATAAATTTTGTCCAGTGATACTTGTTACGGGTACTGACGACATAGATGGCGGACCACTAATCGGACTTGATAACAATTGTGCAGCCTTTTGTGGGGGTATACTTGATTTTAAAGTAATAGCAGGCTGGTTTTTATTCGGTATGGACCCACAAGTTAAGAGCGTAGTGATAGTGGGCGCAGATGAACGAGTGGAGTTATTCGCTGCACTAGTTGAGGTGTTTGTGGACATAGATGTAGGCGAACTGGTGCCAGGTGTAGGTGATTTTAACAAAGATGATAATAATGGTGAAATACCAGATTGTGTTGGCTGTTGTTTTTGTTTCGTTTGATTGAAAATTGTAGATATTTGTTCTGGGTTCGATGCACCGGTTATGTCTTCTACATCCATATCCACTGAAGTAGTATCAGTCGTGCGATGTGCTGGTAAAATATTTTGTGTTCCTACCGGGGATAACTTATTCCAACTGCATTGCGTTTCCGGTTTCTGTTGTTCTCTTTCACGTATTTGATTTTCAATTTTCATTTCTTCTACGCGCTCCTGCTCTTGCTGGATTTCAATATCGCACCACATCTCTCGTAATTGCTCTTCATTGAAAAATCCTGACTGCAATGCTTTAAGTTCTCTATAGATTTCAGCGAATTCCTCTTGTTCCTTCTGAATTTCCGCCTTTAACTCATGTTGTCGGTCTTCATTTAACCGATGAAGAATAAGTTCCGCTGAAGAACTTTCAGCAGAGGGACTTGAGCTTTCATACGATAGTTTTTTACATTTCGGCGTTTCTATTTTCTCTAGCAAAAAACCATATTGTGCAGCACAGTTTTTTTGAGAGAACCAGTCACTAGGACGGATGACCGTCCCATCTCCACAAACATGTTTAAGGCTACGACTAACTGACATCCAGTTCTGATCACCATTGCATGATACCGCAGATGCTAAGCATAGTTGTTCTCTTGTTGTCCATTTGTCTAAAGACATACGATTCAACATCGAACATTCTGGTATTGTGGAGGCCATGCAATATTACTTTTAATCAGTTTAGCAAAATTTAATTAATTATTTTTATGCACAACTTTATAAATATCACAAATTGTAGCACTTTTCTTCTTCTTTTAAGAATAATCATTGACAGCAGATGACGTTCCATTATTCATGGCACTATTATTATCGCAAATATCGATAGCAGTTGAAATGTAAAATTCGATAAGCTCCATTGAGAGCGTTGACAACTATAATGGAACATTCACATAAAACTTTCTTCGCTTTGCTTGACAATTCATTTTTTAAAAACAAAGCTAAAAAAGCAGACGATATGTCAGAATGAAGATTCCGTGTTACACATAATGAAAATGGCGACTGTTTCTTGGCAAAGCGTATAGCGTTTCGATGTGACCGCAGTTATACAAAAGTTAACATCGAAGTTTCCTGTGAAAGCAAAACGTAGCAAAAGTTCTGTAAGAATTAGTCATTCAGCCATAATTTTTTCTTGTTTTTACGTACACTAGCGCATAACAGTAAAAACATGATTCAATTATATAAGGTTGCGTCCATAGTGCGGAAACAGCAAATTTTCAAAACTGTTTGAATCCATAATGACAAAATCAAGTGTTTTCTTTTGTGTTGTTTTGATTTTATAATTCAAATGTAAATTTTTCTAAGATTTCAACTACAGCTCTTGGTATTCGACTAACCGGATAGGGAATCCGAATAATAATATTCGATTCGCAGTATCCGGATAGCCGTAATAATAAGTCATCCACTATTGGATTAACCGTTCATTGTCACTTCACACACGGACTCTTATGTTGCCCAAACCTCTCGTGGTCGGGTGGCATGCTTTGTCAGAGAATGTTTATGAATAGAGAAGGCGCAAATGTTAAATCAAAACTTTTTAAATGAATTATCGATGCGCATGACTATTTAGATTTGTATTTATAATTTCTGTGATATTAAAAAAAATCGTAAATATAATTTAATATAGTGTAAGTTCTTCAACACTTTTATATGCGTTGCGTAAACAATTCTCAATGATCAAAGGATAACAATAAAACAATGGCTAAAGCGGCCGCGTTCACACTTTTGAGGTGGCTCAGGTCATAAGCGTGAAAGGGTTAAGCTCAATGCCAAAACCATGGTCCCCTTAACGATGGATTAATTTATTAATTGGAATCTTAGCGTTTTTCGATGATCAATATTGGTTTTGTTCTCTAATCCCGAAATGTAGTAGGCAACCTACGTAATAGTAACCTGCGGTTGTTGTTACATGACATAAGTTGCTATGAGTTGATGATATGAGTCAGAAACAGCACC
Organism: Bactrocera neohumeralis; assembly: GCF_024586455.1. Taxonomy (NCBI): domain Eukaryota; kingdom Metazoa; phylum Arthropoda; class Insecta; order Diptera; family Tephritidae; genus Bactrocera; species Bactrocera neohumeralis. Next base: position 91,809,577 of record NC_065919.1, read on the forward strand.
AGTTCGCTTGAGAAAATATAAAAAACCGTTCAGCAAAATTTTAAAACTACTTTATAATTTTACGCTATTCAAGCTGCATTGTCTCCAGTCGATAAAAAATACAACCAGTTGAGACAAATTACTAAAACATTTGAATTTTTGTTTGATAATGATCAGTTGCAAACTTTTACAGACGCAGTTATTTTTGAACATTGTAAAAAGATAGAAATGTTATTAACTAACGGCAAATTGACGGATATACTTACATATGTACATATGTTTGTATGTTCATGAAACTGATTTATTCAAAGTGGCCATACACGACACACATGTGCGTTCGATCGGTATGTGAGCGATTGCGGTTTACTAGTGTATGGGTTCGTGCGCATACCGATCCATGTTCGCGAAAATGTTTGATTTTTTACGATCGGTGTGCACACATGTACATACATACATATGTCGTGTATATCCCCTTAATATGGGTGTTGCTAACACTTCTTGTGTAGGTAACTACTGAAGTGCTGAACACATAGAGCGCGACAGACTGCAAACTACATCTGTCAAATATTAAAATACACACGTTCTTATGGACACTGTTATTTTCACAGCTGCACGACTACACGACTGCAGGCCGACAGTTGTCGCTCTCGCTAACTTCAATTTAATCGTATATTTGCCAACGACAGTAGGACGACAGTAGAGTTGACAGTAGAATGGAAGATAGAGAGATGAGGTAGATGGTGATGCCACTAATATGTAAAATGTAAAATTATTCACAGCTCTAACAAACTTGAAGTTATTTTACAAATAAAAGCATAAAATAGCTCTATTATAGCTCAATTATATCATTTGTAATAACAATTGATAATTTAAAGCAAAAATATTTACTTACTTTTTGCATAAAAAATTTCACTTTGAACAAAATATTAAAATTTCATTGAAGCGAAAGGAATTAGTATGGCCACAACGAAATTGTATACATACAAAATGGACAACTGCGTTGTTTTGTGTACATGCCGGCCATTGTGTTGTTGCTGCTTCTCACAAATGTACATGTAGTAAGATGCACAACGACGTTTTCAGTTCACTGTCGTGCTGTTGCTGCCTGTTGTGTTCTATGTGTTCAGCACTTGAGGATGCTGTTTTTCTAAACTAAAACTTATCAAAACTTTACCCGCACTCTACAATGTGTCAAAAAAGAATGCCAGTTTCTGATTTTTTTCAAATTAGAGGCAAATAATAAAGAAAATATTTAAATAATTAACTTTTTTATTGTATTAATAATTATAATAGGCTTAGAAGGGGCGAAAAATTTGGCATTTGCCTAGAGCGGTAAATTGTCTCGGGCCGACCCTGCTTTTTGAAAAAATGTGATCTCAGACTGAATCCAGTGGAGAATCTATTTGCATATAGTATGTATAACAGAATTGTTAATACCTTAATAGTCCTCTACGAAATCAGCACAAAAGTCTTGAAAGCAAGATCCCTGCATCCGTATCAATATTTATTATTAGCGCAAACAGGTCAACCAGTTACATATGTACATATGTACATATGTATGTATGTATGTTCTGTACCAATTGTGCATATATTCAGCATGCTGTCCAGATTTTGCTTTTCTGGACGCACAACGGTTCCTATGTTAATGCAGCCTATATAAAGGTTGGCATAATTTATCCAAAAAACTCTAAACAATGTTCAAATAGACTTGAGGCCATTTTCTCAAAGGAAAGATATGCCACTCACTGACGGGGCATTAGCAACAGTAAATGAGGTTAAGTATGCGCAACAGTAGATATGCGCCTGTTTCCAAGCGCTACGAACAAATACCTACTGTATTATACATATGTATGTATCTGTTTTTATGAGTTGATGTGTTTTTTAAGAATATTGCGACAATTAAATGTCTTTCTGTGTAAGTATATCGTTGGTAATCAACAGAAAAACTTAAATCGATACAACAATTCGTAACCTATATACATACATATGTATGTATGTACATATGTATGTACAAAACAAAACTATAAACATGGACAATTGACACTTACTGTTGACGCTTTTTTGATGTGTTTAGCCAAATAACAAAGACGCGTTTATGCACATTTTTATTAGCTACTCATACATTACAGTTGGTCGATTTACACGGATCCAAAAGAAAACGGAAAATTTGCGTATGGAGGAGATGTTCTACGGATCATTCTGAACAACTTTGCCTGAGTGATTATGGGTCTAAAACCAGTTTTGATCATCGATTTTTAAGGCGAAATTTTTTAGAGATCATGAAAATTTGTTCGTCAGTTTTTGAGGCATCCGAGCGAAATTGAATACGTAGGAGCATTTTGATATTCTATTGATTATTTTCGAATTCGGTCAGATCGGACTCTAAATTACATATGTATGTATGTCCTATACAACCGATTGTTCAGATTTTTGAAACTATCTTAGGCAACGTTTTTCAGAATGATCCTCAGAACATTTCCAGCATACATGATTTTATAGAAAAAAAAATTCGACCCGCTCTAATGTGCAAACCAAATCGTATGTCGCTCATACTGGCTAGCTTGGCGCAGACTATGTGAACATTTTCCATATGCTGTAATAAATACATATGTACATATGTACATATGTTCTTACATATACATATGTATGTATATGTACATATACTCGTATAAAATTAGAAGTGTCCATATGAAAAACGAATCTTTGATTTTTCAATAACCAAAAATATTTTTTTCTAAATTTTTACGTAACACTAATAATACAAATGTATTTTCAGTCAACATACATATGTATCATAATTTTATTTATCTGTTTACATATGTAAAATATACTAAAGAGCTCGTTCAACATAAAAATAGGAGTATTTAGTACAGTACGAGATCGATTTCAGAGCACCTACATACATACATATATATACGAAATGCATAAGACTGGGTTACATTCCGGGGGCCTGGAGACGCGACAGAGTTACGTTCATCCCGAAGGTTGGTAGGGGCTCCCACGTTAAGGCTAAGTATGTCAAGCCAATTAGCCTCTCCTTCTTCTTACTAAAAACTTGGGAAAGACTGATGGACTGGTACATAAGGAGGCGCATTCCGAGCGATTATTTATCATTAGCACAACATGCTTATCGTAAAGGCAAGTCAGTGGACACTGCATACTAATGTGTCATGGCTTGAGGATTTCGTTGTTGGGACCTTCCTTGATATGGAGGGAGCTTTCAATAACGTCCGGCCAGAAGCAGTCGTAATTGCTCCGGACGGTCTTGGGTTGAATCAAATCTCAAACATCTCATTTTCAAACTTCTGTGAGCCAGAGTGATTGAAACGGAATGGGTAAACGCACGTGTTCGACGAAATGTGAGTAGGAGAACTTCACAAGGTGGAGTTCTCTCTCCTCTTCTATGGGTCGTGGTCATTAATGACCTGCTTAAAAAACTTGGACAGTCGTAAACGGTCTTGCCATCAACTCAAATAAAGCAGATGGTGTTATTTACTAGAAGATACAAAATCCCAGTGGCTTATTTTGCCATAACAACAAAATTTTTAACTTTAATTATAATTATAAATTAACATAATTATGTAAAAATATTATAATTACTATAAACCCAATTTTTTAAATATTTTCCACACTCCACTAGCTACCGACACATCTGTTGCATCTAATCCGTCATACACCGTGAGTTACTGCTATTTCTAATTTTTTACATACTTCAAAAATGGCTGCGTATGTAAAAGTTAGCAGCTAATCAATACTAAATAAAAAACCAAAAGTTTTGGTTTTGGAACAATTAATCACGGTTTTTTATTATGTAAAAAATTGTATGAAATTATATATTCTTTGTTTTGACCCAATACATTTTGCCACCTTTTGGACAACAGATTGATTCCACGCTCATAAAATTTTTGCCGCTTGCAGGAAAAAACTGGTTGGTCTAAGTGGTTTTTAACGTCCTGTTTTGAGGGGAAGTTTCTCCATCCATCAAATTTTCCAGAGATCTTTATACAGTTTAAAATCATGGTTGAAAATTGAAAAAAACACAATATAAATCGTAGACGAGCGGGTGACATACTTTATTCCAATGTATAATGCTGTAGTGAGTTCATGTATTGAATAGAAAGATTTCACAAAACAAAATGACATGAGCCAAGTTTTGAGAATATTCCGAGAACTTCTTCTGTAGTGACTTCAATGCGTGTGCAGCAATGCCAGGCCGATCAGTCTATTTTGAAGCATGATCGTCCTCAACTTTTCATGTGGTGAAGTGTCGAAAAAGAGCGTTCAGAGCTCGCATTCGTCACAGAAAGTGTGCAGAATATGCGAAGAAAACTATGAATTATGGGGTATAGGTCTTCATCGCAGTTCTTCAACGATTCCAAAGCAATAGTCGGTAACTTGTTCTCTTTTGACTTTTGCTTCTGCCCCCAATGGCATCTATCTATCTTGGATTTTCAAAGCACATACTTTTTCTGGAAGCAGCAAACTCAGTTGAAATCCGCCACTGTATAATATTCCAGAAAAGCGCGTATTCAAATCTTGGCTGATTGCATCCGTTTTGTTTGTCGGCCGTAGATTCTTAATTTTTCTACGGCAACTTTCAGTTCCGCCGCCATTTTTTCCATGGATCGAAAATGTTCCTCAGATTTTTGTCTTCGATTTCGGAACGTTACAAGCAGCGAATCTATCATATTTGATGCCTATTATGGGCCCGGACGCAACGTCTTGGGGCGGCAAAACATCTTCGCTGTTTTTAATATTCAGAAAAATACTTCAACAAATTTCTTTACAAAATTTATTATAAAAGATAAAGAGTTGTACAATCACAATGTAATTATCTGAATAACAATGAAAAATATTAATTTTTACTCGAATACTCTTCAGTCTTTGAATTTGTCTTATATCTTTCTTAAAAATAGTGATAGAACTTAAAAATGCACTTTTCTAGCTTTGTCTAGCGACGTGTCACTCTCACAGTTACCCTATGCTTTGAATGTAACAAATACTTTTATTTCTCCAAATTTTCAAAAATGGTATTTAAAAACTCCAATTCAGGCAAAAATTCCTGCAAATTGTGGAAATGGGTTTTTTCTATGGCTTTTAATAAGATGTCTTGTAAATTTACTATCAATTTCCTCAAAAACCATATTGTGAGAATTTTGGAACTTCAGAATTTGCGTGGCTTCTAGTTCCTAAATTTTATATACTTAATATCGAAGATATGTTGTAAAAATTCACTTTTGTTCGAACCACCTCATGAAACTTGTAGGTAGGTAGATAAAGGGGGGCGGCAGACCATCCTTGGCCCCGGGCGCTCGAAGTTGTAGCTACGCCACTGCCTGTCAAGAAGGCTTTCACTATTTTCCTAACGAGGGTCACAATGAAAGATTGTTGATATTTGCCTGTACTTTCTTTTAAGCTGTGATTTGTTACGGAAATATTTTACACTATTCTCTAGCCGAGCTATGTACAGGTATACTACTTTTACAATCACTTATTATTGTGACATTACTAACGACGTTGAACTATCTAAACTTTTTGCAAAATTTTGTTCTGAAGCGTTGGGGAGTAGTAACATTATGTGTCTAAATACATACTTATGTATGTATGTATGTATCATGTTAGCAAATATTTAATTTATATTCATTCAATACTGGATTTGTTTTGTATAAGGGGTGCTTTAGTTTTGATTGCTGAACTTTTACCTTTTATGAATTATTAAGTGAAATTCTTAAAATTATATAAGTGAATATAGAACCTATACATACATACATATGTATATACAAAGTAATAATATATAGTAGGTAGTATATTATTTAGTAAGAAAATAATTAGGTAGCATACATACATATGTGTACGTGTACATATGTAAGTATGTACATATGCAAGTAATTTATCTGTAAGTATCAATTTATATAGCCAGAGAACTCCCATATTCTTGATAATTTACATATGTGTTTATGATATTTGTATGTACATATATAGTACTATATCCATATGTACATACAATATCTAATCATCAAAGTCGTCATCTCAAACTGAAATCAAATTATGCAAACAACAAAACGATTAAAAAGTTACGATGAAAGAATTGCTCTGGAAGTGACCTAACCGGATACCAACAAAATATATGTACGTATGTGTGTATGTACATACCATAAGTATATGAGTACGTACGCTGGTATGTTTATTTCTATGCACTTTTCATATTTGTATCACAGATGTGCATTGCGCCGCATCTCCCACAGCCACAATGCACTTGAATTCTTTTCCTCAACTTCCTCTTTTCTCCTCATAATCGTTAAACATAACACAGTTCTAAGTGGTTTTGTCACAACAGTTTTAAATTATGACCGGAATTGACTGAATGTATACAAAGGGTGACCCATTTCAAGGTTAGGGAAAAAAGAAAAAACTCAGAAACTTCAAATTTAATGGGGAATATTTGCTATCATTCGAAAGAACATTCTTTGGAATTTATTTTTTAAACATTAACTCTTTCAAATGTTGGCCGCGGCTACGTCTCAGATGGTGATTGAGTCCAATTTCCGGTGCCTCGTTCGAGCATTTCGACTGATAACAAGCGAATGACAAAAATGATGTTTTGCTTCAATGCCTGAATCGAAGCGGGATTGTCCGCATAGACTTTAGACTTTACATATACCCACAAGAAAAAGTCGATGTGATACGGATATCATACAATCTTGGTGACCGAACCAAAACGTAAAATTATCTGTTCACCGAAGTGTTCTCTCAAAAAATCCATTGCTTGATGCGATGTGTGAGAAGTATCGCCGTCTTGTTAAAACCAAATGTCGCCGAGATCACGAACTTCAATTTGAGGCATAAAATAGTCGGTTATCAGGCGCGATAACGGTCTTCGTTGACGGTTGCGTTCTCATCGTATTAATTTTTGAAGCAATATGAACCGATGCTTGTACCGGTCCAAAGATCACACCAAATCGTTATTTTTCTGGATGAAATGGCAGCTTTTCAATCTCTTCAGATTGCTCTTCGTCCCAAATGCGGCAATTTTGCTTGTTTGTATACCCATTGAGCTAAAAATAGGCCTCATCGCTGAAAAAAATTTGGCTCAAAATGGTCGGATCTTCTTGGAACTTTCAAAGAGCCCATAGAGCAAAACGATGTCATTTGGCAAGGTCGATCGGCTTCAGTTCTTGCACAAGCTGTATTTTGTACGCTTTCAATTTAAGATCTCGACGTAAAATGCCCCAAGTCGATCCATACGCCAGTCCGAGTTGCTGCGAACAGCGCAGAGTCGACTCTCCACGATCTTCGTGTACACTTTCAGCTACGGCTGCTATATTTTCTTCACTGCGTGTTGGACGTGGTCTATTCGGTCTAATATTATCCAATAATTAATTCTGGGTCTCGAGATGGGTGATGGTGCAGTGAATAGTACGCTCAGTAGCCCGATTACGTTGACCACAAGTTGAGCGAAGTGCGCGAGACACATTCTTTACAGAATACCTAGATAGAGTTGAACGAATTGTAAACGTTGTTCAGGCGTAGGTCCTTCCATGATAAAATGCCAAACAATACCGAGCAAAAATATCATGACAGTTGTGTGTTGTTTGACAGCACACACACACGTGATCTGTCAAAAAAGGCTGTTGAAAAAAGTACCTCCAATTTGATCACCCGTTACAAAGATAGCCATGCAAAATACATGTATCGACCACACATAATAAGACTCATAAGTGAAAAACCATATGGACTGCCGCACAATAAATTGTCTACACACATGTATACACTCATTTAACTTTGCGACCAATCATGGTTGAGATATACTTATCTACGCATGCACTAGTATATGTATATATATCATATAATCAGCCAATAAGAAATCACCAACTTTTTGGGGAAATAACTTCAGTGTGAACTTTTTCTTTCCTCTGAGTTGTATTTAGTTTGAATTTGATCATTGTAGAAATAAGATTTAATAATGAGTACCAACCGCTCATTAACGGCGAGTGCTTTTATTCATAGCCATGTTCCACCGACAGATTTCGAAGTGTTCTATAATTACAGCGATCCCATTCTTGGTAGAACAACAGAATCTAATAGTCTTGTACCTGAGTGGACTAACAGTCGGAACAATATTGAATTCGTCAATGATAAACTAACGACGAGATGGAATGATGATAATATACAAGAATATTCGACAATATTAAATGTACCAAATATGTCGAATCGTTCCGAACTGAATTTGCAAAATCATCTTTCATCAAGATCCGAGATCGAAATTAATGTAGAAGGGGAGAGAAATAAAAATTCATTTTGTAAGTTTAAAAATAATCGATAAACCTTTCTGTTATTGTGCTGTTAAGGTAAATCACAAATATCTCTTTAATAACTGAACAATAAAATAAATAATAAAAAAAAAGCCCTTTATAAACGTAAATATCGAACGTGGATGTAAGTTGCAGCAATGAAAAGAGTGAAATCACCGTATCACTGTTGTATCAAATTCAAGGAGAAAGGAGTGAAATTACAGTTAGTAATACAGTGTATAATCAGGCTTTAATTATATGGTTACATACATACATATATCGACGTTCATTATTAGACGAAGTTGTGAATCGATTACCTATAAATGTGGTGTAAAAAAGCAACGAAATTCATTATCTTGATTATATAGAGATATTTGACTCATTAACCCATATCTATGTACATATGTTAATCAGAAGATCGAAAACCATTATAATATCTCGATCTCGAAATAAATTGATCGCCTAATTTTATGCTCACCGATTTGGTGTAAAGTAAACCAGAATAATACAAATCATATTAGATTTATGAGGGCTAGGTGAAGAATAGAACCAATTTTACACATTTTCAGTATCGTCAGGAAAACTGATCATTTAATATCCTTGAGACTCTCGAAATTTCACTCTTATTTTCGGTACAGAGGCAAATATACACACGGACTTATCGTTGTTGTCGATATCAAGTCCTTTGTACATATATAATTTAATATTTCAATAACTTTCTAAAGTTTCGAAGTTGTCCTTCCGTTGTTTGATAACGGTAATCACACTTTTATCAAAAAGGTTTCGTATTTATGAATTAGTATATATGAAACAATGTCACTCAAATAGAGAGATATATTGATATTAGTACTTATGTATATAATATATATCTAAGATTATACTTTTTTAATTCTAGATACTAAACCGCACGGAATTTCAGTTAGTTTTAGTATACCTCGTAAAGAGAGAACCGCATTTACTAAAGAACAAATCAGGGAGCTGGAAGCCGAATTTGTACATTCAAATTATTTAACACGGCTTAGAAGATATGAAATAGCGGTTGCCTTAGATTTAACAGAACGACAGGTGGAGAGATGCCGAATAAATCAAACTTTATGAAATATTATTTAATAATCTTAATTTAAGGTTAAAGTATGGTTTCAAAATCGGCGTATGAAATGGAAGCGGCTTAAACTGGAGTCCCAAAATTCTGATGTATTCCCAAAAATAAATAGCCAACTGATTATATAGAAATTTAAATATTTCTTATTTATTACTTTGTAATATTTGTGAAAATTTAAAGATAATAATAATATATACGATAAAAACAATCTATTTCCTAATCTTTTGTAATTTAGACGATTTAGTTTTTAACACCGCCGATTTTCCTTTCTTGGTTGGCACAGCTTTTACGATTTCCTTCGCTGCCGTTAATTGTAAGATACTCTTTGAAGTTTTCTTTACAATTGGGGGCTTAACTATTTTCTTAGCCTTCTGTATACCACCAGTTTGTGGTTTTCGCTTAATTAGTTTTTCGAAATTATCTACTTTCGCCGCTTTAAAAGACTTGCCCAAGGGAATACTCCTTTGCTTAGCTTTTTCCCCTCTATCACTTTCTTCACTGTCGGAACTTCTGGCAAATCCATATGTCTCCTCATCGGTGCTTGAATCAGACTGTTCGCTATCAATGTCTGGACTTTCTTCATCACTTTGGGACTGCACAACATAGTCCTCATCTGCGGAATCATCATTCAATGTATTACCTAATAGGTCCTCGAGTTCTATGGTTTTATTAAGTGTTTTTGAATTTTTACTTTTATCCAAACTGCCACTTTTCAATTTATTTTCATTTGCATCGTTCACTTCTTCAGTTTTGTGTTCTATTTTATTGGGTTCAATGAGAACTTTCGAAAAGTCAATACCTAAATGGGCATATTTCTGATTTAGCTTTTCTACTTTTTCTAATTTTTTCAAGGCACGTTTTTGATAACTCTTGTTCGACCAGTTGTTCATTTGCTTCACTTTGCGCTGTATTGCTGCCGTCTTGTGAGATACATAAATTTCTTTGCCAGCCTAAGAATAGATAACACATTCAAAATATATAGTTGCAATGGACATATTCGAATTTGCTCACCTTATTCTTTACTCTACGTAATGATGTTTTGAAATAGTTATAAAGTTGTTTCTCTGGAGGAATATACGCAGCCTTAACAACTTTTTTAAACATGAGATAATTATCCATTGTCTCAGCCGCCACCTCTGCAACTTCAGGGTATTCAAATTCTACAAATGCAAAGCCTTTGCTGGTACCAGTACGCCGGGAACGGCCAAGTCGCAAACGTGTCACCTTACCAAATTGCTCAAAATAATTCTTCAATTGTTCTTCGAAAAATCCATGTGGTAAGTGCTTAATAAATACAATCCCTCGTTTATCATTATTTTTTTGTTGCTGTTGCTTCAACCTTTTATCTAACTGTAACAGTTTAAAATGGCGTTAATTATTGTATTTTTTAACCGTATGGTTAAAATTAATTTGCAATCTAAAGACCCAAAGGTTGTTACTAAAATGTCAACATTAATACGTACTTGTCCTGAAACTACGCCACTCGACTCCAGAGTCTGTTTCTCTCTTCTACTAGAACTGTCGGATTTATTTTTTCGAATTGGAGGCATTGCAATTTTTTAAATCAGTAAATAATTCAATAGTAATAGAAAATCGCAATAATTAGAAACACACGTGCAATTAAATTATTTTGCTTAATGGATAACCCAAACAGTGTTGCCGTTTCTAATTAAATAAATCATAATTGACAATATTTTTGACATTTTGTTCTACCTAAGGCTGCGTTCACACAGAAAAAAGTTTCTTGCCCATTCTTAGCAACCTATCGATTATTGTAACTCTAGATTTTATACATTTCCCAAATTCTTATAATAAAATAATCCTGTTGTATACAGTGGTGTGTATATTATTTCCAATTTAATGTTTTTTGCTTCTAGGTTCACTGATAGTAATGATAATGCAACCGCAAAAGTCGGAAAGTCGAATCGAATTTGTTCTATCAAATGTTAAGAAAATTAGAAAGAAAAATGTGATAGACCCATGAAAATGGGATTGTTCGACTTTCAATCACTACGGCAGTATAGCAATTTATTCCCAATATTGGTGCAGCTATCTGGTAGTTCGAACACCTCCAATATTTCAATATTTTCTGCTTGAACCTTGTTTATTGACAAATGTATTTTATTCGATTGCTTTTTTAAGTAAACTTATAGAACAAGTTTTATATCATTGGTAAGTATAATATAAAAGAATTTATTAATAAAATAGAAGGCATAAAATATTTTCATTTGAAACCAAAACAGGTACAATATTTTAACACAAATGCAGAAATTAAGCCTTTTTACCCTGATTGGGAAGACCAAGAACTTTTCGATCTGTATCCTTTAACACACCAGAAGGAAGGTACCGCAATACGTCGACTGGAGCTCTTTTGAGCATTTGTAGGCGTTCGTCTTCAACCATTTTCAATCTGGGATATATTAATAAATTTTAATAAACTAATAACTTCTATATTATGTACATACTGTTTCCTTTCTTCACTTAACAAATATTCATGCCACTTAATCTCTTCAGCAGCATCAATGGCACGCTGACATCGGCGCAACTCAATCATTTCCTGTATTGCCCGACCATGTTCTCTTATTTTTTGACGACGTTTTTCATCCGCTAATTGATCTAATTTATCGCGTTCAGCCAACTGTTTTCGCATATCAGCTAGGAATATAGCGTCTTCATTTTGCTCTTGCTCAAGTTTACGACGATCTCGTTCCGCACGATAACGTTCAAATTCCCTACGCATTTGTAAGCGATCGTTCCATTGTTTTTCTAGATTTTGTTTATATCTGATGTCTTCGTTTGTATTTCGTTCCTCAACCAATAAATCCAACAAAAGATTTTCGCGTTTTCGTTTTTCGCTCTATAAAATTAAAAAAATTATATCGTATAAAAACAAACAACATTGCAGAAATTTAAATAGTTAAATACATACTTCAACATTATACAATTGTTGTCCAATTCGATCACTTAATTCTGCCCTCCTTTGGGTTTCAGCTTCTCTTTCCAATTTGGTTTGTAAATTCTTCTCCTCCCGTTCTTTCATCATTGCCTGGAATCGTTCCACTTCATCCATCTTTTGAGCCATATTTTCTAATTTAAGAGCGTCTTGCAGTCTTTTGAACTCGTCCATTTCCTTTTTCGCATTTTCCTTTCTTCGCTCAATTTCCATTAACTCAGCTTCGTGCTCTGCTTTGTACTTTTGCAATAATTTTTGCATCTCATCCCTTTCTTTTAGAACTTCAGTATATTCAATTTTTCGTCGTTGTTGGGATTCTTCCATTTGACTTAGGAGGACGTTGCGGAATTCTTGTTTCTTTTTTAATTCTTTTTTTTCTATTTCCACTAGTGCCTCTTTGCAACGCTTTTGCTCCGCATCAAACTCAACGTCCTCTAAACGTTTCTTTTTCATTTGCTCCAGCTTTAATTTGTCGGTTGCGACCTTTTGCTCTGCTAGTTGTTTAGAAATAAATGCAGCTTTCAACTGTTTTTCTAACTGCCGCAGATCCAAGTTATTTTGACGAAGCTGCTGTCGCCGTTTTTTATCTAGGAAATCTTCAACTTTTTGTGCTTTTAGTTCTATTGAAATATCTGTTGTTTCTTGCTGAGTGCGTATACGTGGGTTCTCGGCTGTCATTTGTATTTCCTGAGCTTTTAAATCCTTTACACGCCGCTCCTGCTCCATAACAGTCTCTATAAAAAGGTTATTGGATGTATCTACTTTACGATCGGCATCCGCCGGGACCGTGCATCGAAAACCACCAAACATTTTGCGTTTTTCAATTCAAAATAATTCTCCTATCTAATTTAATTCCGAAAATCAATAAAACTCATATTTTTATTAATGCTATGACAACAATCTCATTGGTAAGTTTCTTAAATAATTTTCGTCGATATCTGCAACCAGTATATATTAACGATTTTATAAAGAAAAACTTACCTCTTTAAAAATATGTGTATATAGAAACTTAAAAATAACAGAATACAAAATTGCGAAAACCTATGTTAAAACAAATTATTTAACATTGACAGTAATGTGTAAAGATTTCAGTTTCTTTTCTTTCGACAGCCGAGCTTACTCTCAATTTCACTGAAAAAATGTATGTGTAATCTTTGACTTTTCTCTGTTGAATATTATTCGTTTTTTAATGTTGGTTCTAGTTTTTAAAACGGCGCTATTAAAATTTGTTAGTTTTTCTTCTTTGCTCTATTTTTATGGCATTCATCTGTTTTTCTTAGATTTTAAAACAATAAATTTGACGTTCTCAGGGTTTCAAGTTCGCGTATTTAGAGTTACCTTTTCCAGTTATAAAAAAAATATCTATTATAACACTAATCCAACGATGATGCAGAGAAGGTTTTTGGAGGGGTTCTCGTGCACATTGATAGGATTTTACCAAAGTTCAAAATCAGGAGACTCGAAAATAGAAGAGTTCAAATTCTTCTCCTACATACATACATGTCGTAACATTTATCTCTAGTGAAGAATTCAAACCAAGTACAGCTAATTGTTGTAATCCCAAATTCCATTATTATCGTTTTTATTAACCTATATACCTACATTCTATTAGTTCATTATTAGAATGTATTTTTTTATGAGTACGTTCTCATCGAAGCCAAACGTAGGAGGGCGAAGATAAATGTTGGGCGAAAATTGCCATTTTTATTAAAGAGGAGCACTGAAAGCAAAGCGTTCATTCTGGCATACCTCGCTTCGTTGTCAAAACGTGAATTGTCAACCAAAGCATGAAAAGTTGTATGAAAGGGCCATAAGTTTAGGATTAATGGATGTTTAAATATATATCTTTATATATATTGCATGTATAATTTTATTTATTACTATTGTTTTATTGAACTCCATTGAATTTCTTGAATAGGATTCATTCATGCTTTAGATGAAAACAATCGATTCATAAATTTTTGTTTGAGCACAGCAGCGGTAACACTGTTGCCATCTCTCCGTTTTAAAACACTTTAGCCCGAATGTTTCTGCGCTCGTAAATATGGTGTCGTCAATTCACATCGTTTACGTGTTTGATTGAAAATAGATGTTATGAAAATTGTCACATTTAAAATAAAGGAATGTCTTTGTAAAACAAAAAATGTTCTTAAATTGACCCTGAAATAATGTGAAGTGATTTGAAATTCATAAAAATAATATGTAAAATTTTAAAGAGTTTTAAAAGTACAAATGAAATTTTGTGTTTAATAAAGTGAAAACGCAATTGCTACGAATGAACCTCAAAGCAAATGAAAAAAATTCGATAGAAAATATTTTGAACAAACTAAATATCTGATAGCTAAATAATTATAGTGTGCGGTAAATAGAAAACGTTAACAAACAACGTACTTTGAACTGTGTAAATAACAGAGTCCAAATAAAACTAAAATTTGGTTCTGGTGGAAATTGGTAAAAACACGCCCACTATCGAAAACATTTGAAGTGTATATGAAAGAAAAAGATGTCTGGCCAACGTGTCAATTTAAATGCTGCCGAAAAGGATGTGGAGAAGTTTATAAAATTTTTAGCGCTGAAGTCTACTCAAGTTGTAGTGCAGTCGCGCTTGGGTGAGAAGATACAGACCCCATGTAATCCTTTGGCTACTGGTAGTGATTGGTTTAATATAGTTATTCAAGACCATCCTGATATATATGCCGAGACAAAGCGTGCATTATCGTTGGAGCCCGGCCAAAGTATACTAAAGCGACTGCCTTTGTGTGTAGAAATTTCCTTACGCACAGTAGAGGGAGATCAAATGGTATTAGAAGTATGGTCATTGGACATTCAATTACCTGGATGTCACAAAAATTGTAAAGATGATATATGTGAAGTTCTCATAAAAAACGTTGAAAACGGAAAAGGCGTTGTTATGAATGGGACTGGTGCGCCTATGTCAGAGCAGCAGACATTAAAAGCGGCACATGCCATTTATAATCGTATGGGTATTCTACTAAAGTCACTAATTTCTTTGACACGAGCCACTCCTGGTTATAAATTGTCACGACGTCAATGTCCAGAAGCATATGGAATTTACTATCGTATTTACGTCGATCGGCCACAGTTACATACTTTGGGTGAAGGTCATAAAAATGTTAAAATCGGCCAACTAAATACTATTGTTGGTACGTTAAGTATGTCCGTTTCTTATCGAACTAAAATGACCATTACCCCTACCACCTCAGAGGGTCACAATGGAGAATCAAATCAAATTATGCTAAAATCTGACCATTTTCGACGTGGCGATTCTTCTCCTACTCAAAATTTGTCTATCGCAGGACTGAAAAGAGGCACAGGAGTTAATGGCGAAAAGAAAATAATTGATATTGAGAAGCCTCTGCGGCCAGGAGCCTTTACCGATGTTGGTAAATTGCGGCAGTGGACTGAAAAAGACTATATTTTGCCAGAAACTCCTCCATTCGAATGGTTGTTGCGACGCCCACGACAGGAAAGCGGAGGTTCTGTTGGTTCGGTAGAGTCCTTAAATAAAAAGAGCGATGGTAGCATTTCTGCACCTACTTCTGGTAATGGGCCAGAACAGACTGTTCAAAATAATAATGCTGTAATTGGAAATAAAACTAACAATAGTTCCCAGGCAAATAATAACAACAACGTTATTGCTTTTAAGAGCTTAGAGAATGGGCAAAATGGCTTACAAGCGAAGTCATCTGCCGCTAATTCAGCACTCTCGCAGTCGCCTATGAAAAGTCTGCTTATACCCGCCCCTACGTCTTCCCGCAATAACGCAATGAAAAATCGGCCCGAAGATGATAACCTTCTCAAAGAATTAAATTTTCCTTTTGCGTTACCAAATTCACATGTCAATGATTTGGCGAAGTTTTACCGTGATTGTTATCACGCACCACCACTTCTTGGACTGAACGAAACTCAAACGGATGTAGCGGTAGAACAATTAGAGGAATTTGAAACATCCTTAGAAGACTACGATGAACTAGTTTTACAGCTTGGACTAAGCACATCAACATCGACGGGTAGCCGGAGTAGTGGGGGTTTGCAAATGAGTAACTAATATCTACGAATATTTACGATTATTCCATGGATACTATTGTAAGCGTATAAGTAGGTAGATAGGTAAAGTTTACAGTCAAGGATATACATATTCAACATGATCAATTGTCTAGGCTTGAATTTCTTTTATTTGCTTAATTTGCTTTTATGTTATTCAACAAAGAGTTTACAGTTATATAACGTATGTAAATATATGATAATATTTATTAAGCATAATAATTTGGTAACTGTAAAAATCTACAAATTTGGAAATAATCATATGCATAAAGCATTATTAGAATGTTTTTAATATTAAAATTTTGATAGTTTTGATAGTTTAATAATTAAATAAATATTAGGTTTCCTAATAAGAATGTCGCATTAAATAAAGTAACTAGAAGTAAGAAACGTTACTAACAATTATCAAACAGGTACCAATATTTATGGTATTATTTGTAAAGAAATTTTAATTTATAACAAAATTTGTAATCTATGCAGTAAAGTAATCTGCAGTATTGTTTAGTGCCTTTTTAACTAGTATTTGTCTTACGAATATTCCATTACTTTGAAATTGGAGTCAAAAATTGTATTCTTAATATAAGTACATTTTATATGTGACAGTTTTAAAATCCTTGTAATCGAAAGCGTCAGAGTGCATCCAATAGACTGGTGTTTGCATAATTATTGGGAGTTTCGTTTAAGTAATGACAGTTCAAAGTTATTTCGGCAAGCATACATATGTACATACGCTCATCTATGCATATATATATATACATACAAATATACAAAATCGAAAAAATGCATTTGACGGCAGACTGTTTTTTTTATTTGTGCTTTGGACGTTTCAATGGGCCACCACCTAAGGCAAGTAGCACAAACTAATATGGGATGCAGCGGAGATTAAGCAGACTACTTGGAAATTATTCAAATCCTTCAACGAATTAATATTATATATAATTATCAATTGAATGGTTCTCTAATAATTGAATGTTATTATCAGTATTTTGAATATTATCAATTTGGAGGAATATGTGGTTTTAAGATTCTTTGAAAATCCGGAGTGCTTCATTTAGATTTCGAAGGTGTAGTAAAAAATATAGGTGTAATTTATTGGTGAATTTAATGGACTATTATCACATTGTTTCAAAACTTAAGAATGTTTTTATTATTTTGTAAGATTTTTCTCTTTTATACTATGTATATTATGATCTATTATAATTTTGTTCACATTTGCATATGCTATATGCATTTGTATGTGTGGTCACACAAACTATAAAATGTGGTCACAAATACATACATAAGTACAGGCATAGGTTGATATGCGCCCAGCTGCAGTCGCCTAGGAATATGTTGGCAGTAAAAAACATTATTTATTTTTATACACAAAGAAGCGTATATTTTGTTCCATAAAATTTGTCAAAAATATCTCATCGTGAAGTGACAATAAAACACTGTAAATATTAATTAAAGAAAGACGTTGTTCGGTATTTCTGCATTCCTTGTTCAGCAACAGGTGAAGTTTCTTTATGTTAGATATTACAAAATATATGTATGTTCAATTATCGTATTTACTACTGGGTATTATATATTTACTTGTATACGCATACATAGAGGAACTTATACTCATATGCCGTTTAAACGCGACGAACGACACGTAGCAACAAACTCGACGGTTTGGAAATCAAAACAAAACAAAGAATAAAAACATCAACGCACGATACATAAAAACATGTGTATATAAATACATACATATGTATGTATGAACAATGTGGTGTCAGGTAAAAAAGAAAAAAATAATGAAACTCTCCGTTTACAGTCGGAATTGAAGGTGAAGATGTCGGAATTGAAGTGTCGTCCTTAGATTGTTTAAGCAGCAGTTTGCAACAGAGTAAGTTTCAGCTAATTTAGGCCCCTATTATAGTTTTCAATCCAACTGTATTTGATTGAAGTTTTGAAATTCGTATTATGGTTATCAATTCAATCCATAAAAAAAAATCGGTTGACATTTTTTTTTTTTGGTTACAGTTTTCAACTCTGTGTCAGTGCGATTGGTTGGAGTATCAAAAAATTTTAAATTGCTACCAAACAGTTGTAATTTAACATTATCGAATTTATTTAGGGAAATTGCTTCAACTTCAATTCAACTGACTGAAGTTAATAATTGTAATAAAATTCGTGCATGTGTGTATGTACATACATATGTCAATGATGAAGGTTAGCTTTTACATAACCTCAGTTGTAAAGGATATAATTTAAAAATTTCACTGGATAAATAGAATGAACTCCCATCGGTTTTGCTTTATGATCGAATTAATTCATTTTGTTTTCAGTGGCGATTGAATGGCGTTTTTGTTTGTAATCTCCATGCGTCACAATGCTCTTGACGCGGAAGTAGAATCTAGGAAGCGGTTATGTTTATATTGTATGTGTGCATCAATACTAATTAACGTTTATAGATAGTATTACAATTTTTTACATGTACAAATATGTATAGCATAAGTTATAACGTGATTTCGCAGCAGTATTCTTCTAACGGTTAATTGTAACATTTGAAACGAATCGAGATAGACTGGATAGATTGGACTTCATCCATTTTTGTATATAATAATTATATTTCATATTGTAACTTTAAATTATAAACAAATATTAAAATATTTTAGAACAATCTTGCGATGATACTATACCCTTGTACATTAGTTTTGTGTATTAGCATGTTGTATGGATGTATACATGTGTGTTACATATTTACGTACGTATGTAGGTTGCCTTTTATATTTCGGTATTTGGCAACAGTTTGAATTTGTTGATGGTATGCATTAGGGCTCTTAAAATCATTCGAATAACCTGAAAACCTATTTGTAAGCGTTCGTATGATTATTAACCGATTAATACTATTCGAACGGTTGCAATATTACGACTATTTAAATAGTTGATCCGTTGCAAGCGGAAAATTTCTGAAAATGCCCAATTAGCGCTTATATACTGCAAAGTTGCAATAAATTTATGTATATACGTTAATCGAATAGTCGACGACTTACAGGAAACCGGATATTATTATTCAAATAATGCGTTATCTGGTTAGTCGAATACCAGTAGCTATTGTATTCATACTCAGAACGTTTTGATTAACTCATCAAGAGTGCGTCAATTCAGTTTTTGACGATGAAGCTCCATCCAGAACCATTGTAGATCACTCCAAGATGAATTTCGGGAAGGTCGTCCAAAATCAATTGTTAGTCCGGAAACTGTTGACATCCGAAAGTAAACAGCAGTTGACTGTATGGGTGTTTCCAAATGCGCCGAAATCAACAAAAGTTGTTGGCGCACGAAGCTCTTGGTTGCCTGTTTCCTTCCATACTACTGGAACAACGCAGAACAATAACTTCTGAGTGGTATACAACCATTTGATTGTCAGTTGTCTTTCCCAAAATCAAGAAACCCAACCACCGAAGTTGGATCACTCTTCACCACGCAATGCAAGCTCTCACACATCGACTACTTAAAAGTATTTAAAGATACTAATCCGAGGGTTAAATGGCTTTGTATACAAATATTTTATTATTAATAAATCTCCTTTGAACACTGGATGATTATAATATAAATATGTATATAATTAATTAAAAATGTGTTGATCTTTTTTCAGAGCAAATCAGAGAAATTTGGGGTCTTGAACTGTCGGCGGTGTGAATTGGTTCGAATTCTTCAATTTCACTGTATTGGAACTGTATGAAAACATAGTAGGGGAATGTTTTCAAAACGGATAGCAGCTGTGTACTTATCAGCGTTATTTTGAAAAGTTTGAACTGTTTATTAAATTTCAGCTAATCGACCGAGATAATAACAGATGCATCTAAAAACATAAGCATGTACATATACATATGTATATAACTAGAATTAGATTAAATTTAAAGTGAAATAATAAGATTTGAATAGCTCTTACATACAGACATATGTACGTTCACAATTAGAGCGAACATATGCAAAGTAATTGGTAAAGCGACGTCATCAAAACAGCTGTTATTTTTTCAAAAAAACTAAAATGCCTTTCCCGTGGCTCCGACCACTTCTCTTCTGTACAATCAACTGATATTTCAAGGAATTGCTGTCTTGCGGGAAGTTATTTATCAGAAATATAAAACGAATGACCAAATTTGTGAGTTGAAGTGAACTTAATTTTATTAAAATGTCAGATTTCGTTTAGAAACCTGACCAGGCGTAACAAAAAAAAAAAAACAAAAACAGCATCAGAGCCCATCCATTTAAGACAAAGCTAATTTACGCGCTAAATAAGCAAGAACAGTGATGTGCGATCAAAAATTCAGATTGAAATTATTTATGTAGATCGATACAACGCATGAAAATCCATATTTTTATGATTCCTTTTAAAAAATAAGAAAAAACTTTAAATTTAATGCATACGCTTGAGAAAAAAATAGTTTTCTTTGTTTGGTCTGGTTTGTTTCAACCTAGACCCCCACACTACTGGACACTAGTTCGAAGCTGGTGAAATAAGCGCTCACCAGATCTCCTCTACTAACTTTACTACCCCTAAGCAATTGGTTTTTTATTTCCGTTTTTGTATGAAATGTCCGCAAATAGGGTCAATTGCCACCAGTTCGTTTACTCGGTAACATTATATAACAGTAACAAAATCTTAATTTCCAATTTGATTTGATTTGGATTGATTTTCGAGCGACTTGATTTTATTGCACATCACTGTAGGCTTGTACATATGTATGTACAAGCGCACATAATGTTATTCATTGTTTTGTTGTTGTTTTGAATTGTCAATTCGTTCAGGGACTCACTAGCTAGCTAACTACATACTTGTTTTGCACTTTGGGTGACGATATGTAGATATTTTGTATATTATCATCATGAGATTTTTATAATTAGGGTTTTCACAAGTCTCATAAAGTTATAAGTTATAACGATTCGAATACATAGCATTGAGAATTGTAAGTGTGTAAAATCATTTTTGTATGAAATCCAACAACAATTTTTTTAAACAAGTGTAAAAAATTATAATTTTACGATGCTTTACGACGGGTTGTGAGTACCCCAAATGTATTTGTCTTTATATATGCTTACATATGTATGTATGTATGTATGTGTTTACGTATGCATACATAGATACATATGTACATGTTCATAAATTCAATTGTGAGATTGCGCCAAAAAATGTTCATGGTTCATGACTGTGCATAAGAGGCTTTCCAGTTATCAGTATATACGATACGCACAACGTGAGCGTCATTCTTGAGCAAACTTTTCGTATTGACCAAATTATTCATATTCATATATTCCCCCTCGGAATATATTCCCCCTCGGAATATTAAGAATTATTTTAATCTTTGTTTTAATAAAGTGTTTTTTTAACCATATTTATTACTTAGTCACACGTGGTGTCTTCACTTTCTTTAAGAATAAGTTTTAGTAAATTTATTACTAAAATGACAGTATGGATACTTTTAGCTGCATAGTTATAGGTGCATTTTTTTCAAAGCCTGTCAAACTGTTGAATTATTTGTAAAAAAAAGCCTAATAAAATAATCAATAAAGTCTTCAATTTATGTGCCTTGCGTGAATAAAATCTCAATGATCAAAGGAAAATAATAAAATAGTGACTAAAGTGCATTTTCGTTCGAATCCCGATACTCACGAAATTGAATTTTTATGTTATGTGTGCGGTCATAGGAGCGTTTTTATGCCCAGTAATAGGAATTGATTTTGTATGAAATTGTTAAGGGAAATGTTGTGTTTATGAAATTTGTCCAGTTATGGGAGATGTCCGGCTATGAGGCCTTTTCGTAACAGGGAATTACACTGTATATAAATGAGAAAAGAATGTATAGATGAAATTCACTTAACTCTCGTAATGGGATAAGGTTAATAACAATCTAATACTATGTTCAGATCGACCCTTAATCACAAGATTTCCGTTGTTGAGTAGTTTATCCCACTAATCTTATAAATTTAACAAATTTTCGCCATTTTGGTGGGCGCATAGTATAACGACTCCCATTCACTTTCTGAGGGTTAAATTTAACAAACTGACATCTAGGTGGCGCTTTACAAGAGTGATTCGTATTTTTATAACAATTTAGAAATTTTATTTAATTTGATGTTTGAACATATATATAATTTTCATATTTATTTTTGCTTTTAATTCTTTAATTTAGAGACACAGCCGATCAAAATAAGCCTGTAAGTACCTGTGCGATGTGCATATGTACATATATGTAACTTAAACTTTGCATCTGAGCGTAAGCAACACTTTTACTCAGCTGATGGCATTTTTAATATATGTATGAATGTAGGAATGTGTGTTTTCTTTTTACTTAGTTAAAAATATAAAAGACAACACTAATCGAAGTACCTGTAAAGAGTGTTTTGTGTATGTGGTGAGAATGGAAATTAAAATAGTTTTGGGTCTGAGCGTGAAAATTTTATAAAATATACTCAAATTTAAAATTTTTGTAAATTTTAACAATTTTTGGACTTGGCGTGAATTTGTTTCATATGAATCCAATAATTTTCTTCCTGACACGTTGTGTAATTTACTTTTACTTGTTTAACTGCTGAGCTGCCGGGTAAGTTACAGGTTCATGGTTACATATATTTTAAGATATTAAAATTAGTGAGACGAATTTTTGTCATATTGGGGATAAATTCTGTAACCATCCATTTTTCGTCGTCACTATTGGGTACGTACGGTTTCTAAAGCAAGCAATGAAAATGTACACAGTAATCAGTAATTCAATATTTACATACTTACATAAAAGATGGAGCGCACTGATTGTATGCTCTAGACGTTATGCATAGTAATTAGGTATTATGGTATTTCATACTTCATTTATAAAAAAATGATATCATTAATTATGGAAAAAACAAACAAAAAATTTAGATTTGTCAAATATTCATATGTATGTATATAGAGAATTCATAATACAGGACGGTTTGAACAGGTTGTGTTTTATTTAAAATAATAAATATGCTTATTTTCCTTATTTGCAAAAATAATGCTTTTAAAATAAGCCTTCTTAAATCTAAAAATTGTCGAAATCAAGGACTAGTTTACTTGGGTACGTCTATGATAAGGAGTTTCGAATTTCCGGTTGACCTTGAGGTTGAATATGATTCTGCATGTAGCTATGCTTATCTTCAGAGCGAGATAATATGTTATACATATGTATATATGTATGTATGTATGTATCAAGAAAAAGTAATAAGCAAAAAGACTCTTAAACAAAACATTTCAAAATAAAGTATTGTAAAAGATAAGAGGACACCTGCGCATACAACAACAATTACATTTACTGTTTCCTCAGAACAAAGGAAGTTGTCATTCCCGGTCCGGAATGTGTAGCAAAGGACTATATGGTAAGGCGGAACGTAGCGACAATGGCTAATGCAGAAACATATGTAAATATACTTATAAGTATGTAGAAAAATAGCAGGTGTGTGCCCCTTATTTTGCTCTCGCATTTGCGATTTATTTCTTTGTTGTTATTCAAAATTTACAGCTATTGTTGTTCTTATTCGGAAACCAGCATTATAATATACATATGTATGTATGTGGAATTTAATTTTTTATCATTCTTAATAAAACAGAGTAACAAAGACATACACGTGAGCAATTGCTGCTGGTAGTTATTTATACATATATGTATGTAGTAGCTCTGAAATTAGGAGAGAGATATACACATAAACTTCAATTCAACTGTAGAGTTTAAGCGTCAATTACAACAATAAAGCCGAACAAAGAGCAGTTGGGATTGGTTTAACAAAAGTGAAACTGGTCAGTTATTCGCGGAGCGCTCAGTTGAGTGCATCATAAAAACTGCTTGTGTGAAAAATAAACGAGGTTTCAGCTATTTACGTGAGCACTAAAAATAAAAAGTGAACAGTGGAAGTTATTACATATATTAGTTTTAAATTTTGGAAATGGAAAGAACAAAATAAATTCCGTTTCTAGGGTATCTGTTTGCCAATCAAGCTATTTGCTATACATACATACAATATTATCTGCTAACTGAAGCTTTGCTTAGGGAATCGTGCATACAACACCGCTTTCATAAGTAAGTTTGACCATGCAAGCTCTTTCTCAGTCATATGTACATACGCTTGATATGGAATACCCCTAATTAAAAGATGCTTTAATATAAGTATATAAGTATGTACATATGTATGTATGTATGAATATGTTTTTTATTATCAATCAGGAAAAGTTGAAGACTTCAATTATTATACTTTTAATTTTCAAAAGATAATATATTCTTTCTTATGCATACATATACATATGTATATGTGTGTGCATGTAGTCCATATCTTCCGTTCGCAATCACAATATCCAAAATCAATTTTCGCATGTTTTCTGATGGAACAATGGAGACTACTTGCTGATAATGAACCGCAGACAATCATGCACCAGTTCATTGGAATAGGTTGTCTTGTTTACTAAAAATTTAAATTGACTCACTTCATAAACATATGCATATTGCTACGTAGGTTGCCTTTTACATTTCGGAATTAGAGAACAAAAACAAATTGTAATCATCGAAATCGATTAAGCTCTGTTCTGATTACTCATTCATTTAACATTCATTCTGAACGCTTCAACCGCATGATTAGCTATCTTTTAGGTACGAAAAGAAAAAGAAGTAATTCGGAGGACTCATCAAATTGAAAGTTCGAGTGTTCAATAATGAAATTGTTTCAGTCGATGTTTGAGAGCTCGTATTATGAGGAAGAATGATTTGTCTTCGGCGATTGGTTTTCCTAATTTCTTGAAAGATAACTGGCAAACAAATGATTGTGTAACATTAAAAATTTACTGTTCTGCGTTGTTCTAGTGGTATGGTTTAGATATGTCTAGTTGTCCCAAAAAACAGGCAACCGTTTGCTTGGAAGTGCTTCGAACAACTTTGGTTAGCTTCGGCTCATCTTGAAACACCCATACAGTCGATTTTGGTTTACTTTCGGGCGCATTCACGGAAATCCAAGTTTCATCATCTGTCGCGATTTCATGGACGTGTTTCGAAGCACCGCTATCGTACTTTTTAACACTTCTCCCGACCAGTCGACACGAGCATATTTTTGAGCGATCGACAAATTGCAAATTGCGACAGCGTCAATAGTTTACGGAACAACAGTAGATTTTGAACAACCTTCACGAAGTTCCTCTTGGAATGACCTGCGACCTCCATTGATTTCACTGTACCATCGATAAATACTGGTGTTTAATAAAACTTCTTCGCCAAAAATTGAATTAAGTTCATCGATGCACTGTTACTGAGATAATCCACGTTGAAAGTTGTGAAAAATAGGCGCGCGAAGGAGTTCGCGATTTAATTTTATTTGGCCGATATGAATATTTCAAGTTACTGTAAACAACACAGGTAGCATCTGTAAGTCAAGACATTTTGTATAATATCAAAAATGTCAGACTTTACGATAAAGTTGTCAGTTGCCAGATTGAAACACTATGGTTGCCAAATCCCGAAATATAAAAACCAACCTACTCAAAAAAATGGTAAAGTGTAATATACATACATACATACACACTTGTGAGTGTTGGCGTACTTTATTGTACATGAGCGTATTAACGATTAAAATAATTTAATCATTCTCTCAAACCTCTGGAGATAAATGTCACTTCATTAAATAAAAATGCATATGAGCATTTGTTGTAAAGGGTGTTTTTTAAGGTTCAGAGTTTTTATTGAAAACAAAAGACACAGAAAACATGAGTGAATTGAACAATCCCACACCACAGTCAGTAATGATCTATTGTACGCTGAAATGTGTGCGAAGTGCCCTGCAAGTGCATAAACATTTGCATGGTCACTTGAGAAAGTATTCGGTGTGCTTTCATTAATATCAAGTACATGTACCTAGTATATCCTTCTAACCAAGCACCCTTTATTCATAGAGAGTTAGTAAATATATCATGTATTTTCAAAATTGATTATACTTTGAAATTAAAAGATTGCTTAACTAGATCCAGCTGGGTGTGTTCAAGCATAAACATACATATGTACATACAGTATGTAGTGACATGGTTGGAAATTGTCGTATCAACAGAATGTACTTTCTTGAACCAGAGAACGTTTTACATTCTTTACTTGAACACAGTTGAACACGATCACCGGAAAAGATCAAACGCGCTGAAATACAAAAAATAAAAGTAAATTCATATAAGATTATTTAACTCAATAATGGCATAAAAAGTCTTTAATTAATATTATGTATAAAAATACATTATTTCAATTTTCTTGTGGTGAGCAATTCAAAAATACAGACAAACTTTAAGCTAGCATAAGTGAATCGTGGCTGAAATCGAACCTACATTTTCGAGCACCCACATATTTAATATGAGGCTCTTCGTGATGGTTGATTTTATACAGAAATGTCCTTAAAATAATTTGGGATGATATTAAAACCCTGTAAAACTTTTCTAAGCTCTGATTGTTCATGTGCCTGAGTTTAATATACATA
Organism: Bactrocera neohumeralis; assembly: GCF_024586455.1. Taxonomy (NCBI): domain Eukaryota; kingdom Metazoa; phylum Arthropoda; class Insecta; order Diptera; family Tephritidae; genus Bactrocera; species Bactrocera neohumeralis. The sequence goes on from NC_065919.1 coordinate 91,836,449, forward strand.
CATATGTACATATGGTATATTGGTAACAAATGGATGAGATATTTTAATATTGTCTCTTACTAGTAGTGAATTCCATATTTACATGGTTGTATGTACATATGGTTTGTTTGTTTGGCGGTTGTAAGTCCCTTACGGTAATATTTAATGATCCGCTGTTCTAGAAAACACACATCATTAAAAAATATATATTTTTTAAATGTTAAAATTATTATATTCAGTTTTTATAAAAATTTTTACAACTTCGGATTAATTTTTCCTAAAATCAACTACAGTTTGCATAATAAACTGCTTTCCTTCTTATTTTTTGGAGAATACTTAAATAAGTGGAAGTATTTCAGAAAAATTCAATACCGATATGTTCATATCCACGAATACATATTTATAGTTTTGGAGTCAAGGCACACGGAAATACGAGTATATAATTTATATACAAATACCTAATGTAATACATTAGTAACATTGCGAGCACATTTTCTCATAGATTCCATATCCATATACATATGTGTATGTATAAGTACATATGTATATGGTATACCTGTAAATTTTAAGGTGAACGTGTAGCTAAAAATTTAGTTGATACCTTTATTGTGTGATGCGATTTTGAAATTAGAGGACTACTCGTATTCTAAATTAAGTGAACCGCTATAGTTGCAAGTTCACATGCATCTGAAAAATTGTAATAATTCAGTGTTATTCTTAAAAGAGGTAATATTATCGGTTTTAAATCAATTTATGTTCAAATAAATAGAGTAATTTAAGCATATATAAAATGAATGTACATCGACTGCTTAACTTATCCAATGATATTTATTAAGGCTCACTAAGTTTTATTACTAAATTTTGCGACGTGTCCATATCATTATGGGGTAATTCACTAAATATTGTAAAGATATCAAAATATTGACCGATGTGTGTTATAAAGCCAACCGGAAGTTTGAAACTCTTAACTTTGGTATTTTAGATACAAAAAAACACTGTTGGAAGGAAGATATACTTTCCGAGTTTTATGATTCGAATTCGATTAATTTTTAAACATGAGATTTGTATATGTAAAGTTTTATTTCGATAACGTCATTGACTCTCGATTTATATACTCTAACCAATTTTAACACTGTAGTAAAACAAAGTGCAATTCGTCAAAATTTCGTTGGCCCAGCAGTTACTGGGATATAGGATTTCACCTAAAGGTAGACAGTGACAATTCTGCGATATCACGATTTATTATAATTTACATATATAACTAACAATTATAATATTATATTAATAACTATCGGACTTTCCGTCCGGCACAGTCGGCGTCAAATATAAATCTAATATTAAATGTCGTATTCACAGACACGTTACATCAAAGCCTTCCTTGTTGCTAAATTATGAAAGCGTATTGTCACTTTCTTTAACAGGTACAGATCTCCACATTCCTTCCTTTTTCTCCAGACGTAGTTTGAGGTTCTCGCTTAGCTTCTGCTGATCCTCAGATGTTGAGGTTGTTCGGGAAGACTCGGCGTCGAGGAAAACTGGCGCTGCAGGACTCAATGGGTTTGTGGTTACAATCTTTTTCAAATGACCAACATTCCTGGTGTATGTTTTACCACCAGCGGAAATCTGCGCAACATTTCCTTCTCGCTTTACTACCTTATACGTGGTAGTATCAAATGTGGGTGTCAACTTATGCGGAAATATTACATTCTTTAGGAGTACTGTATCTCCAACTTGGATGTCAACATCTCCCGCACTCCTGGCCTTGTCAGTCAACTGTTTCCCTTTATCTTTTTCCCGCATATCCTTATCTCTCTCTTCTGAGTCTGCCATTTCCCCCACAAGGTCCTGAATGCAGGGAATTTTGTCTCTTATTACTCTGTTAAACATTAGTTCTGTCGGTGGAGCGCCCGTGGTACCATGCGGAGTAACATTATACATCAAAACGAACTTCTGAATTTCTTTCTTGTAATTGTCGTTATTTGCATGAGCTATCTTTAAACGTTTCACTAGGGACCTGTTCATATTTTCTACTTCGCCGTTAGCCTGAGGCCAGTATGGGGGCGTAGTCATTAGCCGAATGCCGTTGGTACTGCAAAAACTTTTAAACTCAACGCTTACGAATTGCCTTCCATTGTCAGACGTTAGTGTCTCTGGAAATCCCAATCTTGAAAATATCTCTTCCATTTCATCAATAATGGTTTTAGATGTTATCGACTTAATCACTTTGAACTCCATATATCTGGAGTAGTAATCAATTAGTACCAATATATTATCCCCATTAGGTAAAGGACCCAAAATATCGGTTGCTAAGCATTTCCAGGGACCATTCGGGAAAGGGTGCCGCTCCATCGGAGCTGGTTTTGGTGGCATTGACACTATAAGGCAATCTTGACAAGTCTTTACATATTTTTCAGCATCTTTGTCCACACAAGGCCACCAAACTTTGGAGCGTAACCTCCGTTTCATTGCACTTATTCCTGGATGTCCCTCATGTGCGAGGCCCAGAATTATTTCTCGCAACTTTCGTGGGATTACTAATTTAGTTCCCCGTAATAGGATATCACCAACTATAGACAGCTCCAAACGAAAAGGATAATATGGGCTTGACATATTTGCTTTCCACGAGTCCTGACATAGACACGTCACTACATCTTGTATCTCTTCGTCTAATATAGACATCTCGGTAATCTGTGATATGGAGAGCGACTTCGGTATCAAAGTGGACACTACTCGAAAAATATGCTGCTCTCCGGCCCAATCATATGGATCAGCGTTGTTTTCTTGAGAAAGCCTTGATAGCGAATCCGCAATATTTTCTTTCCCTGGTTTATATATCACTCGGAAACGATATGACTGTAACCTTAGCAACCATCTTTCGATCCTCGCTGGGGGTCGTGAGGTTGGCTTAAATATGGTTTCTAGTGGCTTGTGATCGGTTATTAGATCAAAGTGTAGCCCTGCCAAATAATAATAAAATTTTTCCACAGCCCACACCAAGGCCAAACTTTCTTTTTCGGTTTGTGAATATCTCTTTTCCACCGGTGAGAGACTCTTACTGGCAAATGAAATGATCCGCGAAATATTTGCCTTATCAAATTGCACTAATACGGCACCCAGGGCCACCGGACTAGCATCTGCAATTAAACACGTTTTGTCCTGTGGATTAAAATATGAGAGTTTCGATACCGCAGCAATTTTCGCCTTTATTCCCTGAAATGCGTCGTCCTGCTCTTTGCCCCAAACAAATTTTTCCTTGCTCCTCATTAGTTTCCTTAGAGGTTCGGTGCTGTCTGCCAAGTCAATTACAAACTTACCCACATATGTGGCTAAACCAAGAAAACTACGTACTTCTTCTTTATTTTTCGGCGCTCTGAATGCTGTGATCACTTTTACTTTTTCGGGATCAACTTCAATCCCCTCATCCGACAGGATGTGTCCCAAAAATTTCAGCCTTTGAGTTCTTATTATGCATTTCTTTTCATTCAGCAAGACATTATTTGTTTTAAAAATTGTCTTAACCATTTCCAGTGCCTTATCATGTTCTTCAAGGTCGCTTCCAAAAATGATTACGTCATCAATATAGTTCAATGCATTTTGACAAGGAGATATTAATTCCTCCATTAGTCTCTGAAATATCTCTGGAGCCGAATTCACTCCAAACATTAAACGTTTATAACGAAACAAACCCCGGTGCGTAATAAATGTAGTAATTTCTCTGCTGGACTCAGCCAACTCCAACTGATGGTAGGCATTTTTTAAATCAAGTCGAGAGAAATACTTGGCTCCCCTTAGTTTGGTCATAAAGTTGTCAAAAATCGGTAAAGGGTAATTTTCTCTCTGTATTGCTCTATTTGCCCGGCGCATATCTATACATACCCGAATATCGCCATCATCTTTAAAGGCAATCACCACCGGCGATATCCAGGCACTTGGGCCAGTTACTGGTTCGATAATGTCCAACTTTAAAGCCTCTTCCAGTTTCTCAGTTATCTTGCCCTCCAACGCCGTCGGCACACGTCTCATGGGTTGTTGCACGGGAACCACAGATTCGTCAATAGACAGCTTGACAGAAACATCACGCCATTTGGCAAACGGTTCCGCTTCCTCAACTCTACGCACGTCCAAACCTACTCTTAAAACGTTGAGTTCGATAGCCGTGTCCCGTCCTAATAGCGATTGTTTACCATTTTCGATTACATAAAATGTAGTAATCAGTTCCGGATCGTTTTGTACCGAAATTGGAGCCTCGAAAACTTGTAATACCTTGAGTAGACGATCTGAAGCATATGCCCGAAAATGATTCGCTGATTCAGTACGTGAGTTAAACATAACAGCCTTTTCCTCGCATAATCGTTGCCAATCTGAATGGCTGATCAGGTTCAATTTAGAGCCCGAATCGATGATCATAGTAATTATGTAACCTCCTATTTTACACGAGATCTCCCCCTCTTGTGACGACTCATTCTCCACTCTGAATAATCCAGTTCCCTTCGAACCGTCGAATACATTTTCAATTTCGCTACTTATGGACTGTACCACCGTATCTCTTCGTCTCCAGCGTTTCCTATCCGGTTCATCTATTTTGAAGTTGGGCTTCCGTAACCGTGTGCGGCATTTCCGATAAAAATGTCCAATTCTATCGCATTTCCTGCATTTCATATTTCTAGCAGGACACTCCATACTATTTTCGCGATGTCCCCTTTTACCACATCTTCCACACTCGCTTTCTATGCTTTGCTGTACAATTTTGTTGATGCCGCTTGGATTACCTTGGGATGTCATAGACTGTGTTTGTTTGTTGACTTGTTCATCAATACTACATGTTTTGATGACCTCATCCAAAGTTAGTTCGTTTTCAAGTAACCTTTTTTTTAAACCTAACGGTGCCCAGACATCGATGATTTTATCTTTTAAACATATTTCTTCAATCTGTTCTTTGGTCTCACCAAACGAACATTTTGCTATCTGGCGGCGTAATCTCATCAAAAACTCCGTAAAACATTCTCCTTCCAGTGGTGTTATAGAACGAAACAAGTGCCTCTCAAAAGCGGAATTCCGTTGTGGCGAAAAATACTCATTGAGTTTTGATATCAAAGGTGTAAACACATCGTTTTTCGCTTGCTCATCATATGGTACTAAAGCACCAGGAATGCTATATACCACTGCCTGGAGCTGGGATCCTCCCAAATGTAGAAGTTTATTTCTTTTCTTATATATAGAGGTTATCTCCTCTGCGTCAATATATATATAAAACGAACGCAACCACGCCTCCCACTCTGTACGCCATAACGCCTTGTCCATTCCCTGACATAGAAATGGTTTCAGTTCCGTCATATTTATTTCTCGCTGAAACGATTACCATAAAACAACATTTTATTTTACAAAAAAACAACAAAAATCAAATAAGTTAATTTCGATTACATTTGAAAACTGTGTTTTCTTATCTTTCATTCATTGAGAAAAAACTCATCAGCTAAATTTTTCCTCATGACCTTCTTGTTACACATAAAGAAAAACAAATGAATCATTTTACCCTTGTTTCCAACATTGTTAAATTTGGAATATAGTTTCTTAATACAATACCATTTCGCCCCTTTCTATTTCATTTGAAATATACAAATATGCACATATTCTCAATCATTCATTTCGCTCTTACATTTGTCTCATTCCATTTGGAATAGACTCTTTACTTATTTTTATTTTCGTTTTTTCTAGATTTCTCGAATCATCTTCAAATTTTCTATTTTTTAAATATCTCAATTCATTTGCATTTGTCTCATTCCATTTGGAACAGAATCTTTACTTATTTTTCTTTTTCGTTTTTTTTTTTAATTATTTTTCAATTTTTTTAAATTTCTCCAACCATTATCAAATTTCAACTTTTCCTTTGGAATATCTCACTCCATTTGCAAATTTCAAATTTTTCAATTTCTCAAAACATTTCAAACATTTTTATTTTCACCTTGAAATTTCCAATTTATTCCAATCTCATTCCATTTGGAATGAATTCCGTTATTCAGGTAACGCTGAATAAAATTTTCTTCTTACATTTCCCTACACGCATATTCAACCAAAATACCTGTATGAATCTGTGCGTGTGTGTGTGCGCTCAACGTCGCTACTCCCGTTTGAATTCAAAATCCTATACGGCCTTTCTGATTTTATGTAAAATACTTCCCAATTATCCTCGTCGCCAATGTAATATTCTGCGATATCACGATTTATTATAATTTACATATATAACTAACGATTATAATATTATATTAATAACTATCGGACTTTCCGTCCGGCACAGTCGGCGTCAAATATAAATCTAATATTAAATGTCGTATTCACAGACACGTTACATCAAAGCCTTCCTTGTTGCTAAATTATGAAAGCGTATTGTCACTTTCTTTAACTTTAAATTCCAAAAAGTAACATTTTCCATACACATTTTTTTCAATTTTTGTTTGTTTTGTTTTTCAATATTTTGATTTGTAAATTATTTGAATCGTTCAATTGCGGTCGCTTACTTTTTTATTCCCGCTATCCAAAGGAAAAATTATTGAAAATTATTCAGTGAAAACTTTATGTATGTTTGAGACGATGTGATCAATTACAGATTGAAATTTGTTACGAAGCCACGAAGAGGTGGCGCTAATATTGGTCGGCGTTCTTTTTGCCATCAACGTATGTCAGCCCAAAGAAAGGCAAGAAGTACTCCCAAAATGCTATGACATACGTGCGGAATTATGGATCGCGGTCAATCAGCTAACGATCGTAACGATATCACAGCACGACTTTTTAAACAATAGCTGCGATGTTTGATGGTCTTTATCTTGAAGCAACCTATGGTATATATGGTGCTGTTAGATGCTGAATGTGTTCTGTTGAGTAGCAAAAAAGAGGTTGCCGCACGCACACATTCTTCTTTGGATGCGGATGGTGATTACACCAGATCAAATTGATGAAATCATTTCAGCGGAAATTCCTGATTCAGAGATAGATCCAGAATTATACGAAGTGGTGAAAACCAATATGATTCATGGACCTTGCGAACCTTACAATCCCACGTTGGTTTGTATGTTTGACAATAAATGCACGAAACACTACTCATGTGCTTTTCTTTCGGAAACGGGAATGGGAAATGATGGATATTAACTGTATCGGCGTCACTCAGCAGACGACAATGGCAGAACATTTAGCATTTAGAGGCGTGAATATCGACGTTAACAACACATCGAAGTTGACAACACATAGGTCGTACCATATTCGCCCCTTTTGTTTAATTCACATTCAAAACTCATGTCAATGCTGAATATTGCAGATTGGTGTAATCGATCAAATACGTTTGCAAGTACGTCACCAAAGAAAGCAACATAGCGGTTATTGGCCTTGAACGATATGAGATCAGCAGTATCAAATGGGTCGATATGTGAACTGCAATAAAGCGCTTTGTAGGATATTTACTTTTGCAATTCATGAAAGTTTTCCGACTGTTTTGCGTCTCGCGGTTCAACTTCATTTAAGTCATCGCGTATTATGAATGGTACAGTGTGTGCAACTTTTTGCGAAGCATGCCAGCAGTAGCATTTGCTGGAACATGATAATCACTGGAAACAGACGAAAGACAATGCGATAGTACTTCGCATGCCACTGAAGTTCGCATACTTTTCGCGAAGATCATTTCGACATATCCGCCTTTAAATTCGCGTTAATTATGGGATACGAAAAAATGACATTGCCGATGACATTTTACATTGTATTCGCTAAGAATTGGAAATGGGCAAATTTCGGTTGATACTTCCAGTGGTTTGATATCAATTTCACCTCCCTTTTGTCAATTCACTTCAACGGAAGATGAACTCATCACGAATGTTTATCCGAACATTGGCCAAATTATCGTAACTGCGATAGCTTGAGTGCACGAGCAATTTTAGCTGCCAAAATTACCGATGTTAGTGATTTAAACTGGAAGATTCAAAGTCAAGTTCCGGGAGGTTTGCGCTAATATAAATCGATCGATCGTCTTGACAAGGAAGACGAAACCGTAAATTATCCAGTGGAATTTCCAAATACCATACCAAGCCTGCCCCAGCATCATTTGCGTCTTAAAGTTGGATCTGTCATTATTATGTTTAACAATCTTCATGCGCCGAAACTGTGTAATGGAACCTGAATGATTATGACGTAGTTATCGAATACAAGGGACAGCCATTTCAGTTCAAACGTATTCAATTTCCAGGGAAAATTGCCCTTGCGTTGACAATCAACAGGACACAAGGAAATCGGGAAATGCTATGTTTTTCACACGGCCAGATATATATGTGGTGTGTTGACGAGTTGGAAACCCATCTTCTCTATATATTTACGCACCAGAACAGAAATCAAAAAGTTATGTTTATTAAGTTGCGCTACATAAAAAAATGTAGAAAAATCGTAAATAAATCATTTTCGACAGAATATAATTTCAGCTTTTTTTCATTTCAAAACACATAATTTCACGCAGGGCAACGGCTGCGGAGTCAGCTAGTAGATTATATTTTATCGTCTTCAGAAATACTTCCGGAACTTTGATATTGTCTGCCGAGAGGCGAGCACTTTAGAAAAACTTTTTGATGATAACCGTAAAGAAGTTTTATGTAGTGGTGTTCTGTGTAGTGATGTTGTCCACCCTAATCACTACATGCATGAAATAGTGTAATTATAACTCCTTGGCTAGCAAGTTGAAACAAACCCAAGTGTGAGCAGTCATAGGAAATGATTTTTAGTTTAGAAATAATGCACCCTTTTCCATTGATTTCAGTCATATGTATAATTTGAATATTTGGGGACATATATTGTGACAAAAAAGTATCCAGAAATTGTACATAAAACGCAAAATAATTAATTAATCATCAATCTTGAAGAATCAATCAAGAAGAAACCACACGGAGCCAAATCTGGTGTTTACGGTGGTTGATCGATAGTATTCATTGTGATTTTCGCTTTAAATGCGGTCAAAATCGTACTCTTTTTGAAAAAAAATTCAGCTTTATCGGGACGATTCGAGCAAGAACGCGTTTAATTTCCAAAATAACCTCCAAAATCTCTCGCGAGAGATGTCAAGCTCTCTTGCCATCTCTTTATGGCTTACCTGACGATTTTCAAGCAGGGGTTTCGTATAGTCTCATAACAAATTTGTAATTGCGAAAACTTGAAGAGGTCGAAGCTAATCTAGAACGAGGCATGTATTCAACGATCTGAAAATATCATTTACCCGCGGAATTTAATTACAATTTCCGGGTGCTTTTTGGTCTCAATGTCTACATATAAATATATATATGTATGTTGTATAACTATGAGTAAGTGCGTGTTACTTTTTGCCGGTAAACAAGCAAAGCATCGTGGATTACGTTATCGTTATAATTAAGTTAGTTTTGTATCGCTGCTACTGTCACATAACCCTCAAGTAATTAGTCTATTTGACCAGAATAAATACTTTATTAAATGCAAATAAAAGTCTATGCTTGCAAACTTACAAATAAGTTGAGTTTTTTCTCTTTTCAGTTCTTCCAGGGACAGCTGTACCTTTTTTCTTCTCTCAACTAGTGACATGGCCGAAGATCGTGAATTGATTGCAAAGTATGGTAAGCCGATGCCGTATGATAGGAATTTCCGCGGACCGGAATGGCGAAATCGAAGTTGCACAGATGTACCGTGTCTGCTGATTTTTATCCTATTTTTAGGCGGATGGGGTTTTATTGCACAATATGCAGTGCGCAATGGAGATCTCAATAAATTGGTTGTGCCAACGGATTCATTCAATCGTAAATGCGGAATCGATTCATCGGTATTGGATAAAAAGTATTTATTTTTTTTTGATTTGGGAAAATGCATCGATCCAGTTGTACCTCTTACGGGCTGCCCTACACAACAAGTTTGTGTAGAAAGCTGTCCCACACAGACTTTTATCTGGGATAGAATGAAGAATAATCTGCCACTTGCTGAATTAAGGAAGCGTTTGATATGTCTGAGTGACGTAGACAAAGACAACCTTCGAACCTTAGACAACATGCAAGCAGCCATTGACCAAGAACGATGTGCGCGTGGATATATGAAGAGTGCACCATTTTTGAATCGTTGTATGTGGGAGCTTTCTCCTGAGTTGTGTGAACTAATACCCTCCTTCCTCCTGCCTCGTAATAGACGCGAGGTAAATGGGTCACAAAATGCTAGTTGGGTGGTTGGTGAAACAGGAAAACTTCTCGATACATTGGTGGATGATAACTCAAATTTGATGGAAATGAGATTGGAAGCGCTCGCCTTGACGACAATACCTGAATCTAGTGATAAATCGAAGCAACAGCTCGCTGAAGAACCCATGATACAATGCCGCCGTCGTACCGAGCAAGCCGAAACTATCAAGCAAAAAGTACGTCAAGCTGACACGCGCCTTGCTAAGTTGGTAGGTAATATGGTTGCACACTTCTACAATGGAACACATGATGCACAGCAGCTTGGGGAAGAGATAGTGGAAGATATTATGAACTCATGGTTAATTGTGCTGATGGCTTTAATGTGCACTTTGGTTGCTTCTTTGATTCTAATCGCCTTGATGCGATGGTTCGCTGCCCCGATTCTGTGGTTATCTGTTCTTGGTGTTTTGGTCGGACTTGGATTGGGAATTTATTACAGCGTTAAGCAGTATCGTTTTTGGCGCGAAACCGCATCTGTACCCAACCATTCGATTAACTTGGAGGCAGCGGTAAAGAATATATTTCAAGACGCTAACACTTGGCTGTATTTAAGCATATTTTTAAGCATCAGTTTTGTAATTATTCTACTCCTGGTAATTATTCTACGTACCCGCATCAATATAGCAATTGCGTTGACAAAGGAAGGTAGTAAAGCGGTGTCAAGCATTATATCAACTGTTTTTTTCCCAATCTTTTCGTGGATTCTTTTTATTTTGGCTGTTAGTTTTGCGGTTGCAGTTGGTCTTTATCTAGGCACAATTGGTAACCCATCTTTCCGTATGATACGTCAATTGGACCCTAACAGCGTGACAGGTGTTTCAAGTGAGATTTGTGAATGTATAGGTCCGGCAAGCGAATATAAAGTAGGGGGACATTGTGACCCTAAAATTTTTGAACAGAATTGCTTCACTAATATCGATCAGCACATCCCTTGTAGACAAACCACTTGTAGCTTCGCTGAAATTGAGCATCCGCCGTTTGTGACATGGTCCATATGCTATAATGTGTTCGGTTTCTTTTGGTTGACATTCTTCATTGCGGCCTTTAGTGATATGGTGTTGGCTCTTACTTTCGCAACTTGGTACTGGACCTTCAGGAAGCGGGAGGTGCCCTTCTTTACACTAGGACGAGCTTTCCGTCAAACCATCTTCTATCATCTCGGCACTTTGGCGTTTGGCTCGTTAATTCTTGCCGTGTGTCGCATGATACGCGTGGCTTTGGAATATATCGATTCTAAACTGAAGAAGTACGACAATTCAGTCACACGAGCCATACTGTGCTGCATGAAATGCTTTTTTTGGTTACTTGAAACTTTCTTACGCTTTCTGAACCGCAACGCGTACATCATGTGTGCTATACACGGCAAGAATTTTTGTGCCAGCGCCAAAGATGCTTTCAATTTGATTATGCGTAACTTTTTGCGAGTAATTGCCGTTGATAAAGTCACTGATTTCTTGTTCTTTTTATCGAAAGTATTATTAACGGCTGCTGCTGGCGTTGGTACCTACTTCTTTGTGGTACGTAGTCCACATTTAATACAACTGCACTATAATGCGGTGCCAGTAACGATTGTTGTGTTAGCGGCTTTTATTATGACAACCGTCTTTTTTGGCGTCTACTCTATGGCGGTGGATACGCTCTTCCTGTGCTTTCTGGAGGACTGTGAACGCAATGACGGCTCGGCAGAAAAGCCTTTCTATATGTCGAAACAGTTAAGGCGAATATTAGGCAAAAGAAACCAGTTACCACGTCCAATGAGTAGTAGTTAAGAAACAACCTTTACAATAGGAGTGCACAAAGGAGCTGGAAGTTGACCAACCATATTATTGGTTAGTGGGCAAATCTATAGCGTAGACATTTTATGAAAATTATATACATATATTTTTATAAATGTACCGGCTTTGTTAATATTCGTGTGAGTGAACATTAAAGTTGGAAAGTTTTTGAAAAACTGGAAAAAGGTTGTGTGAATACCAATGGCAATATAATCTAATTACGTAAATATATACATATGTATACATACTCAAAAGAATTTGTTAAGAAAAATGCAATATGAAATATAATGTTGTGCATTAAGTATATACATATATAGACACATACACATACATAAATAGTTTCGATATGTACCATTATTCATACTTATAATAATAAGCTAAGAAAAAAATGCAATATGAAATGTTAAGTATATACATTAAATATATACCTTATATTTACCGGGTACACCTACATAATAACGTTACAAATAGTTACAAACAAAAATATTTTCTTTTATAATATTATAAGAAAAAAGACAGAATGAAAAAACAGTAATGAGTAAGTTTTTAAATTAACGTGGTAGTCTTACCTACCATCGTTCCTGGGTGCTTGTTTCAAGTGATTTTTTTATGCGATTTTGCTCATAGTGATTTATTGAAAATATATACATTTACAATCCATCAATGTATGCCAAAATATTTATTAAAGCGAACTTATTGTTACATATAAGATTAAACATTTACAAATCACCTTATTTATATTATATTTATTATGAAAGTAAATAAATGATACATTTCTACACATACATACATATGTACTTATGTATATAAAAGGATGTGGTAGAGGCAAAGTTTGATTTATTTTGTTCATATTGTTGAATACGTGCCGGAGATTATTAAACGCATTAACCTTGGAAATTATTTAAAAGAAATTAAAACGTTGCATGCAATCGCATTTCTCAAAAATTTTTGCTCAACAATTTCAAATGAATATACTGAAATCACTATTTACATACTTAGTGACTAGACTGAGTAGAGAGTGTAAACTAAAGAAGTCTGAAAATTTTGCTTATTACAGGTTAAATAAGTAATTAACACACGTGTACATGAATAATCATATAATTTTTAACGTATTCACTTTATGTACTAATTTCGCACAAGATATTTAGTATGCTCTGAATTCATAACAAATAAACCAGAAGAAAATGATATTTTTTGTGTATTTAATAAATAAAAATGAAGGAATTGATTTAAGAAAGCTTCTCTGCGAAAAGTGCCATATGAGTAATATAAAACATGTATTTGTAATAAATAAATTTACTAATTATAATTAACGATTGAATAATTTTAATAACCGATACTATATGAATACCAAATACTCGTACCATCTGGTGGGTACCGCGTTCTTTAAAATTCTACAAACTATTGTGAATAGGTAAATTTTTATTGTTACTGGTGGAACTGGCATGTTAATTTTGCTAATTTCCGTGAGAATACAAAACATTGTAAAGAGTTGATTGATATAAATTTGGAAAATCCTATATTTTATTTCTTTGTTTTTAGTGTAATTAAAATAAACGGTAAACATGATTATTCCAATTCGTTGCTTCACATGTGGTAAAGTAATTGGCAACAAGTGGGAGTCTTATTTAGGACTTTTACAAGCCGAATACACGGAAGGGTAAGTGCGGTGAAAGTAATTGGAAATTTGTGATCTCAAAATATATTATTTCTAGTGATGCTTTGGATGCTCTCGGTCTTAAACGATATTGTTGCAGACGTATGTTATTGGGACATGTTGACTTAATTGAAAAATTACTAAATTATGCGCCTTTGGAAAAGTAGTTTTGTTTGGATGGAGCACATTTTTTCACATCTTACCTTTTTGAATTAGAATAAAATATGTATAGCAAGTAGCAACGATTTATTAAATATATATGTCTTATCAATTTGTAAAAACGCTATTTTAAAGTTAAAGACTTTTAACGAACGAGAAAGGCATAGAAGTAATGCTTGACACTTGGACTCAATATCGAAGGAGTGTCTTTCGTGGTAGTGTCTTCGTCAGCATTTGGTATTGGCATCTTCTTTTGATGCTTGATGGTTTCTTATCTATATTTTATCCATGAACCATGGTTGACCATTGTGTTCTCGACGACGCGTTAAAATTTCACAACCATTATCTGTTACTAACAGAGTTTGTTCAAATTGTGCAGAATAGAGCCCATCTCCAGTCACGGCTGTCCAGTTATCGGGCCACTGTTCATTTTTGGATACGCCTTCTGATATCATTGGTTCAATTGTAAAGCAGTGCCCAGCTTTCATAACACCAACCGCGGAGTTCTCTGAAATAATATGTAATCATAAGATAGTTACATCATGGAGGAGAAAAATACGTTTGTTTAACATACTGGCATAGTGAGGTACATTAGGCGCAGTATGGAATAGCCGATGGATACCATGGCCACAGTAGCTCTTCACAACGCTGAAACCATGGGGCGCCACATGTTTTTGTATTACGTTGCCGATTTCCCTATATTTTACGCCAGGCCTGATATAAAAACATAATTTTTAAGCACTGTTAACAAGAATTTTTTTGCATTTGTACCTCACCAATTCGATGGCTTTGCATAGCGATTCATACGTGACTCTTACTAACTTCTTGTGTTTTTCGGAAACATTACCAACAAAGAAGGTTTCGTTAAGATCACCATGAAAACCGTGATGGTAGACGGTAACATCAATGTTACAAATATCACCATCTTGTAATGGACGCAAATCTGGTATTCCATGACATATTACCTCATTAACTGAGGTACAACAAGACTTAGGAAAATTGTAATAGTTCAGTGGTGATGGATAACAATCGCGTTCAATTGCGGCCTCGTGTACGAGTCGGTCTAACTCGTCCGTGGTAACTCCGACTTCTACAGCTTTTCCTGCCTCATCCAAACATTCGCGACCAAGTCTACCAGCTACGCGCATAGCTTCAATTTCATCGTCATCCAGTACTTTAATTGAAGTGTTTCCTCGCATGGCTTCTTCCGATGCAGCCCGACCAGATGGATGATCTGCATAGTCGGGTCGCTCTATATTCTCGGGTACGTTGCGTTTAGTTGTCTGCGGATATGGGCGTAACTTACCAGTAAAACGGTAATGTGGCCAAGGATTGTAACCAGCTTCAGTGTTATCTACTTTTGGTTTTCCTGCGCCCTCTAAAATTTTATAATTGTCGGTCAAATATTGGTCGTAATGAAATGTTGTATATTTACCGGCCAGAGCATGGATAACTTTATGCTCTTTCCAGAATCCTTTAAAACAAACTTGCGAACAAAAATAGGATCCAGGTATGCCCAACTTTAAGCACGTTGGACATTGCAGGGTAGCTTCTTTGCCACAATGTAATGTTTCACATTTATGAGCCATTGTATAGCGCTATTTAGTTGTGTAAAAACTACCTTGTGAACTTAACCAATATAACTAAGGTATTTTTGTTGTAGCAAACCAAATTCCTATTGAGGTTGAGATTTGACATTTGTGCCCACTGTCAAAAGTAAATAGTGCTGGTCTTGGATAGAAAATGCATTATATTGTCGAATCAGCTCTGTGTGGATGCTAACTTTGAGGAAAATGAAATTCACGTTCCAAAACTCAAAAGCTGTCGTACATATAAATTGATGACATCAAAAAAGACTGGTCCATATTAATAGCAAAGTGACATTTTTCCCTTTACCATTAATGATTACCTTTTTGAGATAAGAAAATAATATTTTGGGGTTAATTACTGTGGGTAAATAGGAAAGTTTTTAAAATTAAAAATTATTTGTTAAGATGATTTACTTAATTCCTGGCAAGCTACTTATCGGCTAAATACTCAACAGGGCAGCGCTTAGGAGATTTCTGTTGAAGTTTCTTTGAGTTTCTTAAAACGCAACTTACAATTCTAATCGCAACTCTTGTGAACGTGTGATCGTTTATTCCTCGGTTTCTGAGCTAATCCATTGAATGTATTGGAGTTTCGGTAGCTTTGATTTGCTGGGTTGTTATATTGTTATTTAAGTAAAATACATATTTGTATGTATGTACATAATCAAATTTTAATGAAGTAAACCAAATGATAAAAGATAGGGTTAGAAATACTTGATTATATTATTATATATTTATAAAATTTTCTATTGGAAACGAAAATTGTGTTTTCTTTTGTGTCTCACTTTTTGAAATTTGAGAAAATAAATGTATGTATATTTAGCTAGGACCTATTAATATTTGAATTACTTGCAAAAAATTTCAGTGTGTATTTTCATCTTAAATGAATACAATTTAAATGCGGCAACTAATACAAAAAATTGTATTTATATATAAAAAAGTTTGCCTTTTACGTCTTAGAGAGAGTTTGCGGATCACTCTTCACTGCAGAATATCAATCCAATTGTAACCCATGCAGCAAAATACACAATTTTTTCAAAACAAATTTCAAAACTTTGAGCGATTTGCCTTCTGATTAGAAGTCCAATTAAACTTACATTTCAGTCTTTTTATACGTATGTATGTATGTATGTTGAGCATGTATATGTATGTACATATGTACATATGTACCTGTATGTATGTATGTACATACATACATTCATATTATATGAACGAAAATGCAATTTTTTAGATCCCCCTCTCTGTCTGATCAATATTTAGTTTTTCTTGATAAAATGAGATTAGAATATAATTACTACGTATTATATGTAAAACAAGAATTATCAACAAATTTACTTACTCACTCATGCCTCCATACATGTCTGTATATGTAAACGTATATTTACCGGCGAATTCATTGATAATAAACCAGTAACCTGCGAATTCCTGTACACCTCATATATCTTCGTACCCCACCATGGTACATACATGGACATGAATAAATATTTCTATATACCTATATACTTATGTATGTAAGTAGTTACTTCTGTACAAAATCCTTTCAAAGCAAACTTACACTTGCGCTTTCAAGTTTTTATCATTTGCAGCACTCGCCAAAAAACTATGAAACTCCACATCAGCTGGGCTTGACCGACGTCTCACTGCTCCCTCCAAATTGGGCCACTAACGGTATTGTCAATAATCGTGCTTCTTTTTCCTGAAATCAGGGGGCGCTTTATCAGTATTGGCATCGCTGAGAAACAATAAGCGTATTTGAACATCCGTGTATACATATGTATGCATACAAATGCGCCACCTTCGCCAATCGCTTGCCTCGCATGGTGAGCAGAAGTTAAATCGTTGAAATACAAAGACCGATGTCAACAACAAAAGCGCCGACGAGGAGGAAAACGAACCAGTCAACGCTCGCTCGGATTTTGCAGCATCTTCTGAACAAATTTCAGTCGAGTTTCAGCAGCCGAGTGCGACGGATGATAAAACGTAGAAACGGAAACGGAAAACGGGCCAATAATTGAATATAGTAACTATGCTAATACCCATTTAGTGTGGCGAAAATCGTTCAAGTGAGGCTACATACATACATATGTATGTGTTGAAGTGGATATGTAGCACGAGAGTTTTAGTGAAGTATCATTCATACCTAGGTGAGCATTCATGCGGATGCTTTCAAATTGTGAGTGTGTGCAAGCATGTAACGGAAATGCTTACGGCGCCATTTTAATATCTCCTGGTGCATCAGTTGAATTTGAAAAGTGAAAATTTAAAAGTGCCTGATATTGTGAGTGAAATTGGAGACTTATCCAGCATAATTATTTGATTTCTGTAAACAATCGATTGCAGCTACATATATACACTTGTGTACAGCGAATGTTGCTATTTACTGTGCATACTAATGTATATAACTGTATACATGTAAATAGGTATGTGCATACATGTGTGTTTACAATGTTTTCATTTGAAACATACTATATGTAGTTATGTTATACAATAATATGTATGTATGTATATGCATATAGCTAAATACATATAAACTTATGTACGTAAGTGTGTAAGTGTGTATTCATTTGTAAGTGATAATATTAATTGCGGCGGCATGACATTTGCTGATACGCGAGCATGGCAGGCGAGTGGCCATAGCGACAGTTAGACATTTGGACGGACGGCAGTTCGACCGGTAGAATGTTTATGCGTATATTGTTGAGGTTCCGTTATTTGGTTGTATTACATACATATTAACTCATACGTAGCTTGGGTGAATGTGATGTCTGTTGTCAGCAGCTTATCAGTAGCTCACCGCCATTACCGCTTCTGCCTCTGATATGTTGGATTTTCTACATCTCTCTGTTGTTGTTCTCCTTATTATTGTTTCGTTTTGATTTACTGCGAATGCAGTCGAGAGGTGCATCTAAAAATAGTTTGAAAAGTGACACGCGGCCATTTTATTTCCCCATTTTTTACATTTCTTTTCTAATGTGCGTACATGTTTACATAAACTGCTTCTGTTAAATTGTTCGGATTTTTTTATCTTTAAAGAGAATGCAATTGCAATGTATGATTATGTACATACTTATGTACTACATATATTCTGAGATAGATGTGAATTTATTTTCTTTTGTTTATGATGAAAGTGCAATTCAAAGGCGTGTGGCCAAGCACTTAGCAAAAAGGATTAATTGTAATACAAAAGAGGAACAATAAAAGCACAATAGAGTCAGTAGCAAATTGAATTTAAGTCATAGAACGACACGATACTGAAGATCTCTTCAACTATTATAACTCTAAGTGCAATTGTCCCTGACAGTCTGTTCATTTTCGGCAATATTTATTTGAATACTGCTCAGGGCTGAAATACATACTTAGATCTATATTTATATCGATTGTTTTATATTAGCAAAGAACGATATCCTTGGTCTTATAACAAATTTGTATAAAAAATTGAATTGACATATTTTTTTCAGAGCCTGAGACAAGAATTCGTCTTAATTAATACCTATGTTTAAAATCTGAACTAAAATGCTTTAAATGGCATTAAAATGATGATGTACTGGGTGTCAACAGAGACCACACCGCTTCCATACTTCGCCATGGGTATGAACAACCCTTCTCAAAGCTTCACTTTTGATAGAAATGTGCCGGTGCATATCGCAGATTTGCTCGTATATTCAGATATGGCATGCGTTCAAGTACTTGTACATATATATTATATATAGAGTTTGTATTATCGCAACATCGTATATCCAATATATCACCCCGTCTTCACATTTCAGTAAATTAACTTAACGCGGCGTCTTTGGTGCACCATAAATGTATCGAGTATGACGAACTGAAGCAATGAAGCATTGAATGCCTTTCAGTTCTTTGTTTCTTGAGTTTTGTTTCACTTTTTCCATTCTATTTGTTGTTTCCTTCCTCTTAGACTTCTTGTTATTGCACATGGACTCCTATAGTAGCGCGCATTCGTCATCATGATCATCATCATATTCATTGTCGTCATCGTTGTCGTAGTCTTATTTGTTGTGCACCACGCTTGCCTTATGAGCCGTGACGGCAGTTCATCGACAAGTGTTTACCGTATTGCAGAGGAGGCCACTTCAGAAAAAACATGAGTATGGAGAGAAGAAATTAAAAAATAGGAAATACACATTATGCAAGCCGTAGTTGCATAAAGTGTGTACTTGGGTACAAAAATCTTGAAAATCCTTCGAATCAAAATTATTATCAAGAAAAAAAAAATATCAAAATTATTTCTAAAGCTTAACTGCTAAATTCAGAAATTTCAATGTCCATCAGAAAACTGAATAAGCTCACGTGAGTGCGAGAAGTTTCAAAATAAATATTATGTACACTAAAACTAAATCTGATTCAATAGCGATCTGTTTGGAAATCTCATTCCCGTTCCCAACAACTCGTATAAAAAGATATACAGAAAGTTATTATTGCACTTAGATCACTATGGCAAATGCGTTATAAAACTATTCATTGGGATATTGGAGTTTCTTTAGTAAAGAGAGAAGAAGTGGACAGGAGAATGAAATACATATATACATACTCGTACATATGTAAATACTTAAACTCCGTAATCGTTCAAACGCATTTAGATAAACCTCTACTAAAGAGCGTACTAGTAAAAGGGCTCAACAACATAATTAAATAAATTAGTTGTTTATAGTCTGGTCAAAGTGTCATGATCCTAGGAGATAGGGTTGCACATTTAATAAAGATGCATCAAACTTGATGCCTGAGAATTTTTGCTTTCTTGTATGTATAGTATGTATTGTATATGCAATCATGACAGCGAGTTATTGCTTAGAACTCTTAACTTTAACGCTTCTGCAATTTATGGTATGGGATCGAGGAGTCAATTCAACTGTATCACATGCCCCGTTGTACAAGTTCAACAAACGTGCCTTTAACACAGCATGTCCATTACAATTCATTTCATTTCACTTGTTTCTCTCTGCTTCTGAATGCATAAATTCATACGTCAAGTACCGATTCTATACAACACTCGACTTTAAGGGTATCTTTAAGAGTGTAGATAATTGTGTACATATTTAGTTATGTACATATGTATATACTCGGGTCGCCATCATTACCAATGGCCTTCACCCTCTTTCGGATATTATTATTTTGTATATTTGGTTTCGCTTTTGCTTCCCATTCATTTCCCATAAAATAATCCAAATTTGGCCGAGTATGCAATTCTGATGACAATTCGTGTTGTTGCGCGGTTTGGCTCTTTGTTTTGCTGGAAATATTTGTGTGGGGCGAAGTAATTTATTGATATACGCACTTAAAACTTTGTTAACTAAAGAAACTACAATTCTAACTAGTGTTTTACGATTTTTCCATATTTTTTAATATAATGGGTGGTCGAAAAAGTCTTTTCGTATTTCTAATCAAACTTCAACTTATTTTTTTATATATTTATAATAATATAATAAACAAATATGTACCAATTTGGTCGACCACTCTTTGCAATTTTTCCGCTAAAGACATTATTTCATCAGTGTAACACGAACTGATACAGCATCGTCTCCATAAACTTCACAAATTTCATTGGTGGCTTTCAAAATAAAGCGAATATCTTCATCATTTTCACTCATTTCAACTTCCCCCCATTTAATTTTTTTTGGTGAAATGAAGCTTAAAATCTCACTTTTCCAACACTATATGGTATGACACAATGTGACTGATAGCACTGGAGATATACGACTGCAACGACATCTATCTTTTTCGACTATCCAATATATATTTGAATTTAAGTTAACAAAAAAAAAATATATGTATACATAAAATGGGTCATCAGGTTAGTACATATCAACTTAACTGCCTTAATAATTTTATTCGAGAGTTATTTTTAAACTTATGTATTAATTGATTTAAACATTTGTATGTCCCTCCTTGCTGAGAATAATCTCTAAGATTCGTTAAATAGCATTTCATACACTTTCCAATAGAATTTAAGGAAATTTATGACCAAATATTTTTAATGCTTTTAACTAGTTTTTAGTGGAGTGAAAAAATCACAAAACTATAAAAGAGCTAAAAGTTAATAACAAAACAAGTAAGACCTAAGTTCGGGTGTAAGCGAACATTTTATACTTTAAGGTGTAATACGTCGACCAGATGATCGAAATCCAAGCAATTTTATATATACACATAACTCATGCCTGTACACTTACATTTTGTGGGCGATTACGCCCATCTACGAATTCGTAAAATTTTTCCTACTAAGGAATCCGCATACCAAGTTTCATCAAGATATCTCAATTTTTACTTCAGTTAGCTTGCATGGATGTACGGACGGACAGACAGACAATCACCCAGATTTCTACTTTTCTCACCATCCAGATCATTTATATATATTCTAACAAAGATCTATCTCGCTAAGTTTTAGGTGATACGTACCACCGTTAGGTGAACAAAACTATTATACTATGTTGCGACAGTTTATAAGAACAAAACAAGTATGGAGGGTACAAGTTCGGATGTAACCGAATATCTGCAACAAATGCAAATTACAATAATTAAAGCTTGGGAAATACCTTTAAGCACATAAGGGTGGTTAGTTACAAGGGTTTTAAGGCAAGTTTTCACACGATTTTATCTATTTTAGGCACAAAGATGATCCGTTATTAGAAAAACATACTATCTAGATTTTATTAAGATAATTCCTATATATACCAACATATACATATACGGTATTTATGCCAATATATACGGTATAAAGTCAAAGGAAGTATTGGACCGATTGAAAATATTTTTGACACGCAGACATACTGTTATTAAGAAAGGATTTTTTTTAATTTTTAAAATATATCTCATATATTAACCGACGGATTGCGTAGAGTTTTTGTTTTGGATTAATAGGCTGTATATACGTATTTATGTGTGTACTTAGAATAACAACATTGATGGGAATTACTACAAAAATAATTCGACAGCGAAATGCACATGTTATGCATATTCGTAAAGTGGTTTACAACTATGGCAGAATGAACCACAATCTCAACTAGTGGGCCGACTAGGGGTTTCTATATAAGAGACAGAAGTATATCATTTTAGTACTAGTACTAGTCGGCGAAACTGACTACAAGGAATATTATTTGATTTTTCGTGAGTTCTTCGCCAAATTTTCAAACAATATCGCGCCGCAGCCACCGTATTCGCCTGATTTAGCTCCGTGTGACTTCTGGCTATTCAGCAAACGCAAACGAACCCTCCGAGGAAACCGTTTTAAGTCAATTGAATATATTAATTGTGAATCGCTATTCGATTTTGAAGAATAAATTAAGAATTTTAAAATTAGGAACAAAGTCTTACTATTTTTTGCTCAGCGAGTAGTTCTAAATTAGTTTGTTCAACAAATCTCTACTACCCTTTATACTATGTTATATACAGATGCAGACCGCAAGCGTTTTACCAAGTTTAATTACATTCACATTACAGCTTTGTATGGTCCGAAGAAATTGGGCAAAACCCAGACAAAAGTACCTACAAACTCGCTTTCATATCTGCATATAAATAGTTTGAAGCTGGTGGATTTGTATTTACGAACAATGAGGCTCTGGAGCATAGTTACACATGTTGATCATTGCGCCCGCGATGCGTTACGAGGTAATGTTGTTTTACCCAAATACTGACACATACAAAGTTGGCAATTAACATTCTTGTTATTGTTTATTTTCACAACACGCTATGCAGAAGATAATAATTTTGGTCGCTTAGAGGTTGGTTGTAAAGTTTTCCTTATACCTATACACACTATATGAGTTTAGAATAACGAGCAATGTGTCATATAATTTTTAGGGAGGCCTATATTTAGCATTCGATATAATTTTCTACTATATTTTTAATTTCTCAAGGAAAACCATGATATGTTTCAATGTCTAATGGGATTTCCGAATTAATGCTCACATTTAGCTAAATATACTTGTATATCGACACAAAATATTATTGGGGACCAGGCGACATTATATTAGGTGCAAAAATCTTACTAAATTTGAATTTCTGGAAGTTGTCACCTATGTATGTACATATATTCGTTTCATAGTGCATATGTGAGGTACGCCCACCTTATTATTAGCGGATTTTGAATATTTTGCATCAATTTATGAGGGATTTTTAATGACTTTAATTTGGTTAATTGCATGGGAAAACTGTACATTCCAAAATACCCCTAAGATATCTCGGCTTTGACTCAAATTATCGATGACACTGGCGGATGAAAAGGAAGATCGCAAAAAATTGGGTTTGATATTCTGATCAATTTGAAAAAACTCTACACAATTGATATACTGTAGATAGATTAAAGTGAAGCCGAAATCTTTCGACAAAGCCATTAACGGATTCGGTTATTGTATTGCGAAAGTTTTTCTACTTTTCCGTTGAGAAATCAAAATATATATACAGATATTTTTGAGACCCACATTTGAAATCTCATCAGTAAGACCTCCTTACTGGTGTTTGTATGTAGATATGTATGTGGTATATGCTTTAATATTTTTTTATTTTCTTCTATTCAATTACAGCAATACCTTTCTATGAGAGTCAACTAGCAATAAATAACGGCAATTAAGCGAATATTGACGCAAGCAACATTTCAAATTGCTGCAATGAAAGATTGAAAGGCGATCAAGATGGCTGATTATGTAAAATAATACAAAATTGTCATTCGTAGTAAAACAAATATTGTAAAAAGTTAAATGCGGTAACTTTAAGCGAATTTGCTCAAACAAATATAAGCCACAAGTGAATAATCAAAATTTGTAAATTCGGTTTCGGAAAGAAGACATTAATTCGGAAGGGTGTGTAAGATGTTAAACATGCCGCGAAAACCGGTGCACACAAATGAAGCCAAAAGTAGATTACCATTGCGAATAAGTGCATTTAATGGCGGAAGCGGATATGGCCGAGGGAGCCTGTTGAGCTGCTCCCACTATACGCTGTTGCTGGCCACCGCAATTTTAGTCTTAATCAGTGCCCATGCCAAGAGCGCTCTACTATATGACAATAATGATAACAATAGCAACGATAATAACAACAACAATGCTAACAGCAATTTCAACAATATTTTTTCAACAAAGGATGCCACCGAGCTGCCGCCACAGAAGGCTGTCCAACCAGTGTCGCCATCTCCAGCATTTTCGCCATTGTCTGGGAATGTGAATGTGGATGGTATAGAAAGACCGTTACAATTGAGGGAAAATGTTATAATTCCTGTGGACACCGTGGTCGGAGTGCAATTTATGGAAGAACCTCCGCACAATGCAAATATACAGAATCATAAACAACGAGAGGAACAGCACAAGCATTCCATTCAGGAGGAGCGAAATGGGGCGGAACAACTGTCGCAGATAGAATCACAATCACCGCACCATCAGCACCATAGCCGTACTCATCGCCAACATTATCGTGAGCACCCCCACCGCACCATTCAGCAAAAACGTGGAATGTTCGAGGCACAATCACCATCACAGTTACCAGAGGATATTCTGTACGAACCGGAAGTTGCCCACGTACATCATTATGCGCACAACATACTAAACAATCATCATTACCGAAGCAAATACACTATTGAGGAATTGATGAACATGAAAATACAAAATCGACTCTCTGATGATATCGACATGGATCCGTGCAAAGCCGGTAAGTTCCACGTCACTACTGAAAGAAATTAAACAGCGATTGACATTTATCATTTACATATATGTCGAGTAGTGAATTATTTACTAATAACGAGATACATCGAATCCAGTTACCGTTTTGTTGTTGCTCTAATATGCGTACATAAAGTTTTCGAAGCTTTTTACTTCCATTTATAGTTTAAAATCATTTGAATTTCTGTTTCAATGTGTATCAAGAATCAAATACCTGTTTGATGGAACAATAATTCTCCCATACATCTTTTTCTCGACCCTTAAGGCAAATGGATTGGAGTCGGGTTTGGTAGATTGCCTGCAACGATTCGTCGAGGTTTTTGTAACGATAAATTCTATGTATAAAGATCTATAATTATCAGCGAATGCATATGCGGGCTTATGTAAATGAATGAATACCCTTTATTATGTACATTTATTTGAAAATGTGACACTGTTCCGTCACTTTTTATTCTGCTTTGCTCTTCAACATACAACTACTATGGGTTAGTGAATCACGCGCCATTGAAACTATTGCTGCGACTTGTGGTCTTAAAAGCGCGAGCGCCTGCAAATATGCATTCATCACGATTGTCTTTGCTGTGAGCATTGTATCTACTCCGTTGACTTCCGCTTTCAAATTGAATACCTTTTTGTCAGTCATTTGCACGAGCTGAATTGCTCTTTATATGCAAATGTATGTATGTGGGTATGTGTATTTGCTTGTCTATAAGGCAGCAATTTACATTTCACTTTCACGCTCGTTCGTGGGAAATGCATGAGTGGCCTTGTGTTTGTGTGCGCAAGAGGGCTCTTTGACACCAACAAATTAACATGAAGCAAATGGCAAAAAAAATTCAACTAATTTCCAATAGAGTTCCAGATAACGGTATTAGTACGTATCATGTAAAATGTATTAGTTTGGAGACAAATAAGACCTTAAATATCGGCACTAGTTCGATAAGCCTTTTTCTCAAGCACGCAGTGACGATAACAACGGCGAGTCCGCCTTGTACTGGGAACAGTGCCAGCACCACAATATTGCCATAGGCTACGATAAGTGATCGACATTACGAGTCTGTCCCCCATTATACGTTCCCAAATCACCTGTTGTTCGGATACCTCCTGCTCCATTTTTACATTTTATCCACGTTTGTTGGTTCATCTTCAAAGAACATACCGACAATGCGAAGATGGATGATATCGGATTATAAATCCGCTTCTACTCATATATCGGCGTTGTTAAAAATCACTAAAAGTGCGATAAATCTATAAATAAATGTTTCAGAGATATACAATTTTATGCCCGACATGCTACAGAGGACTTTTTAGGACCGATTTCAACCATATTCGATATGTAATATTATCCTAATATTCGCATCATACTGTGCGAAATTAGATAAAAACCAAGCCTAACTTCTCTACAACTCAGATGCCAAATATTTGGACCCCAGTGCTTATGGTTGACTTTTTGTCGAAAATATCGGTCAATCTAAGAGATATTTTATTGAAATTCGGGAACAATTTTTCTTTGATAATAAATAAATAAAAATATATTTCTAAACATTACCTTGTTTTCTAAATACAAAAAAAAAATAATAATAATAACAATAAAATAAAATATTTAGTAAAATGTCGAATTGAAAATTTGTTACTTTTTTCGTTCACAAATTTTTGTATGAAACCCTTGGACTCTTATACCGGCAATTACGTTTTGCCTTTATTCTTAAATAATATTTTAACTGTATTGAATAGTTCATTATGTAAACAATAATACATATTTTATGTATATCATAGCCATAACATCGCATGACCGAATCTACTATATGTCCGTATATAGATTAAATATATTGATTTTTGTAATGACCGGTACGACTACGTGTTCAATCCCTAGGATTCTTATACCAGAATGATATTTTTATGCATTAAGGACCTCACGAGGCCTATTATTCTACACAGACCAACTTATTAAATGCATAAGTACATGGGTTGTTATAATACTATTTAACATTTGAAGGGAGTGAGTATAGGGTGCGGCCCTTCTGGTCCATCACTTTACTGATATTATATTTTATTTATATTAAGAAAAACTAATTTAATTTTACCATATGAATATTTTTTGTTGGTGTTGCAAGTGCCCGAGTACACATGCACATATATGTATGACAACCCAGTTAAAACATTCTGAAGAAACATTGATGCTGATACCAAAAAAAATTTATTTTTCAATTAATGGCGACCGCTGAGAAGCATTTGCAAAGCACAGGGCACCCCTCTCCTGTACTCTTTAGCATATTTATAAAATTGTTTGAAAATGAGTTCTCAAGTACACCTGAGCGATGTTAAAAATGAATGCAAACAGCTCTTTCATTTCTCTGACCACAATGATTTTAGGCATGAATGAATTTATGCATAGTATTATATATTTTGTAGAGCAAAGTAATAAGTTAATAATATTTAACGTATATATTGTAGTCATTTTGGGAGTTATGGTCTACATTGCGTATGAGTGACGTCTGTTATTAAAGTACTAGCTTGTGTCGATATAAATCAATGGAGTCAATTAGAGTTGTTTGAAATTCACAAATTCACTCGTATATAACACGTTTTATTCTAAAGTTTCAAACATTTACATTACTTTCCAATTTACATTAGCAATTACCACAGAGTTGCACTTTAATTTGTGTTACAAAATGACTACTAACTCCTTTCTTTCTGGAGGCACCAGAGCACATAAAACTGCATTTTTAAGTATACCAAAGTGAAAACAAGATATACATATGTATACTCGACTTAATGCAAACTCTTCAGGATGCATAATGTAAATTTGTATGATACACTGATATACAGAAGTATGTAATTTCTATGATAAAGTGTCCAGAAATCAGTAAGAGTATTAGCAGAGATGCCCAGTCTATACGAATATATAATGGGTGATCCAAAAAGAGGTACTTTTTTCAATAGCATTTTTTGTCTGGTCACTTGTGAGTCCTGTCAAGCTAACATGATATTTTTGTTCAGTATTGTTTGGCATTATATTATGGAAAGACTTACACCTGAGCAATGTTTACAAATTGTTCAACTTTATTTCGAAATATCACTCTCTGTAAAGAATGTGTTTCGCGCGCTCCACTCAACTTATATACTATACTATATTCTATTCGCAGCACCAACACCAATCTCGAGACCCACACATCGCATCAATCAATGTATTTATTGAGAGAATACTTCGGTGAGCAGAAAATTTCACGTTTTGGGCCGGTCGATTGGCCATCAAGATCGTCTGATATCACACCGTTAGAATTTTTCCTGTGGGGATACGTCTAAAGTCTATGCGGACAATCCCGCTACGATTCAGGCCTTGTCGAAAATTGGACTCAATGGATGGACCACTGAGACATAGCCGCGGCCAACATTTGATAGATATAATCTTAAAAAAAAGGCCAAAGTATGTTCTTTCGAAAAATCTGAAATTCCTGTGTTTTTCTATAAAAAGGTAGGAAATCTCCAAATGGATCACCCTTTAGTATACTAGGTATACGTGCACGTTCCAATAAAGGCACCGAATGCCAATGGCCGATGACTGACGGCTGCAAGCTACACTCTCAGGCGCTAAAAGTGCGCATCAAGTGTATGTATGTAAGAGACGCGATTACATACTTAAGTGGATGAGAAAGCATATGCCTTGTCTCTTGGTGTGTGGTCCATTTATAAATAAACGCCGCCGGAGGCACAATTTAATTCACACTGGCGCGTGCCACG
Organism: Bactrocera neohumeralis; assembly: GCF_024586455.1. NCBI lineage: Eukaryota > Metazoa > Arthropoda > Insecta > Diptera > Tephritidae > Bactrocera > Bactrocera neohumeralis. The sequence goes on from NC_065919.1 coordinate 91,865,231, forward strand.
TGTCGCGTGTCGCATAATGTTTATATTTCTTGATGTTTTTTTATTTTAATTTCATTTACATTTTTTTAAGTTTTCTTCCAACCCCTTAAAGACTTGACTACTGCTGCCTGGCTTCTGGACGCCAACATTATTACATATGCACTATATATGTATATGTATATATACATATTTGAAAAGTCAAAGACTTTTGGATTGCTAATGTGCGTGTGTTTCTTCCTGGGTTGTAGTTATGCACTGCCGTTGTTGTTAGCAGCGAAAATCTTGGCACTCATATACCATATATAAGGCATATTGGCGGTATGCATTTGCACATGGCTCTTCAGAAAGATATGCATATATGAAGTGACAGTAAGAGAGCATTTCCCATCCCACTGCAGCCACATAAAGAGCAATATTCGATGCAAGCGCACTCGAGCTCAATGAATAAAAGTTTATTGAACTCTACTCGGCCATGCAAAAAACGCAGACCTATCCAGATGCGTAGAAAGCAATGTTTAGGCCATTTACCTTTATATGCACATATATATTTATGGATAAAAAAGCTTTTGGCCCATTAATACGAGCAATTTTCTGATAATATAAATCGGCTGTGCTATTCATGCCACCTTTTGTAGAATTCTCAACAAATGTATTACGGGAACGATTTTAATGATAATATTTCTAGGCATGGACCAGCGGGACGGAAAATGTTTCCACATCCGTTTATTTTACAATATTTAGGATTCGTAGAATTCTAGGACATGTATACTATGGTGTACGTATGTATGTATGTACATACATATGCGCGGAATAGTTAGTACGTGTAATCTATGCCACTTGAAACAAACCTTGGGTAGGTTAAACGATGATTTTAATTTAACTTTGTTCACAAATAGTGATGTACTGAAAGAACTTGCCATCCAGGATACCGCGCCAACAAACTGCAACTAAATATTTCAAAAGTCCTCCTTAAAACAGGGAAGAGTTTCCACAAACTGTTGTAGTTAACAAAAAAATTGGCTTTAGCAGTTTATGCATACGCATATGTATCTATCCTGTACTCATGCTTTGTTTGCAGAGCTTTCTGTCCACCATAAATTTATTTAACCGCAGCTAACGCAATTTGTTGTCCAACCAGCCCTCTCCTGCCTGTCTGAATCAGGTGATGGTTTTGACACAAGACACAAGACAACAGCAATGGGCGGAAGTGTTGTGCTATGCCTCAAGCAGCAGACATTTCCACTAATGGTGATAGTATGTATTTGTTTGAACTCAAATTCATGGATGTCTTTCCTTTTCCCGTCTCACCACATATTTGCTGTAAGTGTTTCCTAAACAAACAGTACACAACAATAAATTAAGCATAAATCGGATAAAATCATAAGACTTTTGTTGCCGTAGCTCCACTACATCTGAAAGGTTTGTGGATGGCCATTGTTATTTTGGCTGCCTTTTGTTGTTGGCATTTATATGCTAATTTATTAAATTGCCTCTGCAATGCATGTGTGAATTAAACAATTGAACTATAATAACTCGGCATCCAAAAATATCTTTGGGAAAAATAAAGACAATAACCTTAATTATGTTTTCCTTGTCTAAGACATCCTTAATTCAAGATTTTTTTTCTTATTTTTGAGGCATGAATAATTCAAAACTACTCTAAATAGTATACGAGTATCACAACAATTCACATAAAAGATAAGAGGTGTGTAAAACGTATTAAAAAGATCATGAGATTACATATTAGATCTGTATTCTCAAACCCTCATACGAATACAAATTTACAAATGTACATTCCTAAATAAATAAAAAAACTGAGGAAGGGCAATCACAGTCGGTTTTTCTATAGGCACTGGGGTCCTCATATTCGGTACCTAGAGGTCGAACAGATTCGGTTCGATTTGGACAAGAATGAATGACATATGAATGACTTTTTATGGAAAGGGGCTAATATACAGGCCGATTTCGTACAGAAAGTGAGAGTTCCGAAATGAAAATTATAAAAAAAATCAGTCGTTCAGCATAGTGCCTTGATCAGTGTCTTGATGAGGTTTCACTTATTGGATATTTGAATACCAAACCGGTGCGGCAGATTACCTTTACTTCACCAATTTCTTACTTTAACAGAACAATAAAAATCTTTGCTTCTCTATAAACGAACGTTTGCATATTAACTTCATTTAAACTTATACAAATTTTAAATCTCAGCATTTTAATTCTGTAAACATGTGGAAAAGGTATATTAAACATATTCGAGAATACTTCGCTAAAAAAAATTTGTATTCCTTTGTCTCTTCTTTCATAATTTATAGTATTTAATAATCTAAATTTTCGTTTTCATATCCTGCCGATTGCAATAAGTATTTTTGTCAAACGAATAGAAAATTATAATCAAATAAAAAAATTATCGTTTTTTGAATAAAAAGGAAACTTAAATATCAAAGTAAATCTGAGGGAATGTTGCCGATAAGCTTTCTGCATATGAAAGTTTAGATGCATATTGTCTACAATTGTATCAATGTAGCGGAAATTTATTTTTAGGATTTTAACTTTTTCACAATGCATGAAGGGACGTCATGCGCACTCCTTCCTCTGCCTTCCAAAAAGTTTAGCGGAGTATTCGTACAGCACTTTTGTCTCCCATTGCTTGCAATTGCGGTCAAATCATTGCAGTGCATTGCTTCATTTGTTTGCAAGCGGTAGACTAAAAAAAGAGCATGTCAGCTGTTATGAATAGGTTGGAAATTTTATTTCATACTTATTCAAAACACGATATTCAACAAATGCAGTGTGGGCTTTGGCCAGCATAACTTTTTGCGTATATATAATTTTCTTCCACTTTTGGGTGCAATGACTGGCCACCCATCGACCAAGAATCAAAGTATTTTTTTACTTTTTTTAATTGTTGACCTATAAGTAGATATAGATAGTTTAGAATAGCCAAAGCCAAAAGCAACATCGTTGCGGAGCAACTTTACAATAATAGGGCGAAATGTTGCCAACCTCCGTTCTGGAATAGACCTGGGGATTGTAGACGGCAATAAAGAAGAGAGCAGTACAGTTTAGTTAACGGTGTTTTAACATCAAAGTGGTCATCGAGTTAATACAAGAAGCACGAACGTGGATGAAGTTGGTTGTTTATAAACATATATATGCCAGAAAATATTCTATTCTTCTATTTAGATGGAATGCTCCTTACCCATTAAAATGCTTTTCACTTATATAGTTAAATACTCTTTTATTAGTGTATTCAATATTATTGCAAATGCAGTCTGTACTTTTAATATTGTATTCTTTCGTTGAGATTTGTTATAAAAATCAAATCGTGATAACATTTCATAATTGAACTGTTAACCATATTGAACTTGGTCTCATCAGTCCAAAAAGTTTAACCGATATAATAAAAAACAGTGTTGAAAATGACTGTTAATATTATAGATAGTCACGATTTATATTTTCTTAAAATGCTGTCGTATGAATCTAGAACTTTTTAATATTTCGCAAAGACAAAAAGCACAAAATCTAAAGTTATATTAAATAATTTGGCGCAGAGCAAGCATTTCCATTAAACATTTATAAAAAAGGTTGTTTCAAAATATTTGGATATTCTATCGAAATAATATGAGGATGCTAATGCTCGTTTCAACATGACAATGACCCTAATCAAACATGGTTTGTTCGTCCCGCTCATTTAACAGCCCTGATTTAAACCCCATTGAAGTTTTCTGTCGATAACAACATTATATCCCCAAAAAATTAGTTTCAATGCCTAAAGGTTGAAATCAGATAATAAAAACTGTTTCCTACAAAATAGATGTTTGAATAGAAATATGCAACACTTTATATATATTTCATTTTGTGGACTCAATATAATGGCTTATATATTGTCATACTGAATTTTGTTTTGTTTTTACATGTAAAATTGTTGAAAATACGTTAAGCTTTTATTTTATTAATAAAAGCAATCAAAAAATTTACTTGATTAAAACGTTTATATGCCTCACTATTCTTCTATTTAGATGGAATGTAAATGCTTTTCACTTATATAGTTAAATACTCTTGTGTGTATGCAAATAGGTAAATTGCTTTCAGATCGTGATAACATTTTCTGAACTGAACCATATTGTGGTCTATCGCTTTAAAAAAGTGTTAGAAGACTGTTAATATTATAGATAGTCACGATTTATATTTTCTTAAAATGCTTTGAATCGCTATTTTAATATTAGCAAAAAACACTCTAAATTATATTAAATAATTTCGAAGCATTTCCCATTTATAAAAAAAGGTTGTTTCAAAATATTAGTCTATCGAATGAGGATGTAATGCTCGTTTTCGCTTAATCAAACATGGTTTGTTCGTCCCGCTCATTTAACAGCGCCCAAGTTTCTGTCGATAACCTTATATCCCGTTTGAATTGTGCGATACTGTTTTACAAGCAGATGTTTGACGAAATACAACACTGGGAAATTTCATTTTATGTATGTATATATGTATACGAGTTGGTAAAGCAAATAAGCTGCAATCAATTGATTAAAACGTTTAGGGAAACGCCTGGAAATCAGGCAAGGAAATTTTCCCGGCTCTGTCGGGAAATGTTACCGATTTTTATTCATATTTTGTAAAAAAAAAAATATTCGGCCGAATATGCTGTCATGATTCCGTGTTTCTCGCACAAACTCAACCACATATCACATGCGAGTAGTCGACAAATTCTTCTAGAACTCATTTCCAAAACCTGTGACTGTATTACCAAGGATACTTGGTGAAAAAATTGTCCAGTTGTGTGAAACAAGATGGATCGAGAGGCACGATGCTGTCCTTCAATTTGTTGCTAAGTTACCGTTGATCATCGAAGCTCTGACAAAAATAAGTGAGTGGAAGAACAGAGAAACAGCAGGCAAAGCAACAATTCTCATATCGGCTTTGTGCAAGTTCGAACTTATCGTCGGGCTCTTCTGTCTCAGCGACATTCTATCGCTCACCCATTCGCTCAGCGTAGTTCTTCAAAAGGAAGCAATTGATTTGGCGAAAAATGATTGAAACGTTGCTTGCCACGTTGGATAAAAAGAGGGAAAAAGTTGATGAAATATTCCGATTGATTTATTCAGAAGCCAAGAAAATGGCGGAAAAACTCGATGTTGACGAACCGAAACCGAGAACATGTGGTCGAGAAACGAAACGCGAAAATTACGACGTGAAAACTTCCGAAGATTACTACAGGGTCTCCGTCTACATACCTTTGCTGGATACCATCAAAGAAGATTTGGAAGCTCGTTTTTCACAAGAAGTTTTGGATGGTTACCAATTGAGTGTGTTGCTCCCAGAAAAAGCAAGTCTTTTAAAAGAAAACGAAATCGATGATCTAATCGGATGCTTGATAGAAAGATTCGGGAATTTTCTGGATGATGAAAAAAGCGTACAAAAATTGAAATTCAAAGGTGAATTAAGCTACTGGCAATGTCACTGGTAGCAGCAACAAAAAATTGAAGGCAGCGAAATTCCAACTTCTGCACTGGAAACATTAAGAAAATGTGATGTCGACATATTCCCAATAATCCACACCTATCTCCGAGTATTCTGTACACTTCCCGTAACAAACGCGAGCTCTGAACGTTCCTTCTCTTATCTTCGCCGCATCAAAACATGGCTTAGGACGACCATGCTTCAAGAAAGACTAGTTGGATTAGCGTTGCTTCATACGCATCATGACATCAAAATCACCGCCGAAGAAGTCATCGAAAGATTCGCAAATCTTGGCAGTCATCGTTTTACGTTATGAAACACGCAATGTAAAAGGATTTTTCTGTTTGAATTTTTAATAAAATGAGCCACTATGTAAAGCATGCATGTGGTTGACTTTTCGATTATAACCACTTTGTTTACCAAAAAATTGGAATTGATAATTTTTGTTTCATAATTTGTACTGTATTTCTTTCGCAATAATAAGTTTGAAACCCAAATCGAAGGATAAATTCAATTCCAGCACCCCCGCCCAAACAATCGTCTCTGGATCCGCCACTGGAAATATGTATGTACATTCATTCCCTGCATTAAAATCAATTAGTTATAAACTACTCTATGACTAGTATAAATCAGGCGCATGTCGTTCAGTAAATGTAAAAAAGTTCTAATTTAATTATGTTCAACGTAATTCATTAAAATGTCGCTCTTTAACTGGTAAGTTTGATGTTTTTATACTCTTGCAACCTGTTGTTCACTTAACGGTTGTACGTATCACCTAAAACTTAGCGAGATAGAAATAGGGTTAAATACAAGGTGTATTCCAAAGTAAACAGGACTACTTTTTGAATCTAGCGCCCCTGGTGGCGCCATCTATGTATATGTCGACTGGTGCGTTAGAATCTGCTATCTTTATCGATTGTCCAGTGAGTTTATGTTATCGGTGTGAAAATGAGCTTCGAACAAAGAGCCAACATTAAATTTTGTTTTAAAATTGATAAAACTTTTACCGAAACGTTTCAATTAATGAAACAAGTTTATGGCGATGACTGTCTATCCCGTAGCAGAGTGCAAATTGGTCGTGAGGACATAAATGACGATCAACATGTGATCACCGGAAATTCCATCGAAACTGTGCTTGAATTCATCAAAAATCAGCCGAAATCATCGTTGAAATTCATGGAAATGGAGTTGAACATCATCGATTTATCGCATTTTGACCGAACATTTGGGTTTATGAAAGGTGTGTGCACGGTTTGTTCCGCACAAATTGACTGACGACCGAAAATTGCTCTTATCGATCGACGCTTGTGACCGAATATTTGACCAAAAATCACAAGTAATATATCCTGCACCTGTGAAGGATATATTACCTTCGGTGCAACCGAAGTTAACGTTGTTTCTTGTTTTTTTTTAAGTCCTGTTTACTTTGGAACGCACCTTGTGTATACATATGTATATATACATGTACAAATTATATATACTTGTATAAATGATCAGGATGACGAGAAAAGTTGAAATCTGGATGACTGTCTGTCTGTCCGTCCGTTCGTTCGTGCAAGGTGTACTTTGAGTAAAAATTGAGATACCGTAATGAAAGTTTGGTTTGCGCGTTCCTTGGAAAAGAAGAAATTCAAGAAAAATCCTATAAGAAACCCCTACCGACTGTATGAAAATGAATGAAATCGGACGATAACCCCGCTCACTCCCCAAATAACGGTACTGTTAAATACTTCTTAAAGCGCGATAAATCAATAAATAAATGCTCCAGAAACTTTAAATTTTACCGCCGAGATGGTATGAGAGGGCTTTGTAGAAGCAGGGGTAAAAAGTGGCACATATCTCGGGACCTGTTTTATGGATTTCAAGCAAATGGTACGTGACATTCCTCTGATATTTTTTAGTCACAGTGTGAAAATGGACAAAATCAGACTACAGCCACGCCTACTTCCTATGTAACACATTTTTAAATTCTAGTTAAAACTTTAAAATTCCAGCATATTAATCAAGAATGAATTAATATACCAGGATAAAACATTGCAGAATAGTGCATTTGTGATGTGCCATTTTATGATCAAAAATTGCGTAATTCGTAACAAAATTAATCAGGCCCCTAAGTATTCAATATGTGAACCCAGTGCTTATAGTTGACTTTTTACAGAAAATTTCAGCCAATATGTTGGATATATCATTGAAAATTCGAGTTAATCTTTCCTGATAATAGTAGGTATGTGTGTAACAAATGGGTTGAATCGGGTCAATACATCCCCTATATGCCTAATATAAAATATTCAAACTTTCGTCAAAATAAACTGATCATATAAAATTGGATATATGTATGTATGTATGTGTTATAGTTTAATGCCAATTACATATAATTATTTTCCTTACTCTAACCTTATGTCAAATATGACGGTCAGTGTATGAGTTATACTATATACATAGTATAAGTACAGCCATGGTCACGCAAATAGCACACTTAGTCACAAGAAGCAATAAGCACTCATACAATTTACAAAAATTTTTAGAAGAGGAAAAAGAGCTTAAAATACGATTACTTGTTTATTAATTTATCAATAAAGAAATAATTAGTATTAATTATAAAACTTGAGCTCCCTCTAAAATGCCTTGGTCATCCAAATAGCACATTTTACCAAACCTGCAAAAATCATGTGAAATCAATGAAATTTAATCAACGATTTGGTGCCATAATATGCTTACGGTTTTAATACTGATGGAGTACCAAGCTACCTTAATACCTTCCCGAAAATCCTCAAAATTTGAGAAATTTTTAGCAAGGTTAACATCGTTCCACAAATTTTCTATTGGATTAAAGTTCGGGCTTAGCTCTGTCTAATCTAAAACATCTATTTTTTCTTTCTTAAGCCAATCCTATGCGATCTTCGCTGTGTGCTTAGGGTTGTTATTCTGCATAAAAGTACAACGAAGGGACATGCAATTGAAAGAAAATGGTGATATTTCGTTCCTTAATATGTCTAAATATTGATACCGATCTATTTTCCCGTTAATGGAAATAATTGGGCCGACGCAACCCATTTCATCATATTTCCGCCTGGGATACAACGATTGATCTTTAGGACGATGAACATTACTTTTCCCATTAAGACCATTATATTAATTTGCGTTTCATCTTCATTACCAATTTTCCCAAATATAAAGTCTGTCCCTATGTGTTTCCGCGAAACGTAGCCTATTTTGAATCGTTTTTTTCGACTCAGGCGTCATTCAAACGTGTTCCAACAGTCTCGATATATTTAATCCATATTCATCAATGATTACCTGCATTATATGAAGACTTAAAAGGGTCGACCTTGCTTTTCCAGACTACGGCTCTACCTTCAGTAATCAATGTCTTTCGCGGTGGATATAGTTTTTTTTTTGTTTTTGGTCAAATAGATCTCGTTAGCTTTTATGACCATTATAAACCATTTTCCGGAAACAATTCAATAAATCAGCAATTTCTGCAACAGTTTTCTCGGATTTCTGCATATTGTGCATAATGTATCTTTTTTCAGGACTACAGTGCTTGCCCCATTTTCATTCGAATTAAATCACTTTAATTAATAATTAGTAATAAAAAGTCACTTCTGATAATTTGCGAGAGTATATGTATATTGTAGCAGTGCTCAAAAACAAAATTGTTATGGTCAAACATGAAGATTTTATCAGCGTTATTTGGTATATTATATTCCTGTCTATGTTTACGTATGTACATACATATGTACATATTACAAAGCTAAATTACCACATTATTCGTTTCACATAATTAGCACGAAAGTATTACTACACACTCGTATAAGCAATGAAATACATACTGATTGATAAGAGAAACATAGTTTAAACTATTTCCCTTATTGCTACGCTGTTCCTACTTACAACCAATTACAAACATACATATATGTGTATAGAGCACGCAAGTAAAATGTAATCAAGTTCGGAGATTAACCTAACCTCAATTCAATGATTGACAGTGAACGTCAAGGACCGGAGATAAGCGCAAAAATGCAAAAATATACAATGTCATCTACGAATCGCGATTTGATTACAAGAAAATTCTAGGATTTTTATTGAATACTAATTAACATTAGGTTTAGTCATCTAGTTTAAGAATGAATGAAACAAAAATAAACTGAATAAAACTGATAATAATTCAGATGTAGAGCGAATTTATTCAAATACTTATCACTAACATATTTTCGTAACTCTGAACATCAAATACTTCAGCGCAATGGATAATGAAATTCGATAAACTTAAGAGAAGCATGAATACAATTGCTAAGGCCAGTTTTTAGGCGATTACGAAATACGTGTTTATCATCTTAAATTAATTATTCTTCCAAAGTATGTACATATGTATGTCAAAACTTCAAGGTCGTTTTTGTTGGATTTGAATTCGGTGGTCGATTCTTCTTATTATTTCACCTACAGTTTACAATAAAAATTTAACTAAATGCGAATTGATTGTTATTCTTATCTTCAAGGTGGTTTCATGGGTGATATCGCCTTACCCGACATTAATTATGATGGTGACCCTATTGTTGCACATACATTAGTTATTCCATTGGAAAAAAGACATAATGGCGGCGGCAATGAAAGTTCAGCCAAACAAGATAAATATGAAGACGATGACGTTCACGCCGGACAATGGCAATCAGATTCTGCCGCAAACAAACCAATCACCTCCATTAAATTCAACGCATCTTTTCAGCAAGAATTGGAAATTCTAAAGCAAGAGGTGTACCACGAAGGATTGCAAGTGGAAGAGGAGGGCCTAACTCATATAATCCGGAAGAAAACTAAACTGCCGAGCACGCGATTTGACTTCAAGGACAGTAAAAACGAGCGTAGTAGCAATGATCCGGCTTTGGTAAGTTTAAATACATCTATGTATGTTTATAAAATATGAGGTTTTAAATGGATGTGCTTTTCTTGAAAATCGGAAAAGTGTATACATATTTTTTTTTATTGAAATAGTTAAATTTCTTCACGTGTGTATTTAATATTTATATCACTTACTCTAGACACAGGTTGACCATATCATACACTAATTAGTGTAGGTTCCTACTTTTTTTTACAAATACTAACTTATTTTTTTGAATGTAGTACTATTTCAGGCTTCAGTAGCCGTAAATAACGTAGGGGTTTAAAAGAAGGTTTACGAATATCAAAAACGACATTGCACACTAATGATTAAACTATTCAAAAAATCTGAAGAAAAAATGTGCGACGGATGTGCTAAGAGGTCTGTGGGGTGTTTAAGGAGTTATAATTACGAAGTTGAGATCAAATATTTTCCATTAAGTATAGCTATTTGATCATTTTAGTAAATGGTGGTGGATAGACCCCACATCCCTTGACTATAACACAAAACATCCTACGTGTTATGAAGTTTTTACTATCATTTTCGGTTTTAGCAACCCAAAATTAGCAAGAAACAGCCGTTATTTATCTATAGTTAGTCATTTATATTTATGTTTTATTTTTTCGAATGAATCAGTTAGATTTTATTTTTTCTTTTAAGAGAGGAATTCCTTTGCTTAAACTCACGAATCACATAGTAGATTTTATCACTTTCGAAAACCTAATGTAAGAGTTTTGCTTATTCTTCCATTTCACTGTCTCAATTTTATTGATTTGCGCAAGTCGGCCAATGAACCGGTAAAGCCCAGAAGCTTTTCTTCGAATACAAATTATTTGATGAAGAACTTAAAAAATGAAGTTATCACCAACAACAAGGATAATAGTAATGGAAACGGTAACCATTATAAACATAACCCAGCTTATCAACCGGTGGATGGATCCTTCTTTGATGCGAAGCCAGGAAGTAGTGACAAATCAACAGATACTGACACGAACAAAACACATCCACAAGCTGTAAGCCAGCAACAAAAATTGCGTCAACGGGCTCTCAGCAGCGGGAATGGAGGAACTGGTGGATTATTTACGCAACCCGGAAAGGCAACAACTTTCGACGCAAATGGTAAAGTAGAGTCGATTGCGCTTCATCGAAGTGGCGAGTATTTCGGACCATCAGTAAGTAACGAGAGATCGATCGATGCAGAAAAACTGCGCAAAAGTTTATTTGGAATTAGTAATCGTAATGTCGATCAACGCAAAATTCAGTCGAATACAAAAGATATTGATGTGGATGCGGGTAATAATTTTGTCGCTGAACGTCGTATGGTTATACTGCCGACGTCGTTGCCTACGCAGCGTTCGACATTGCCAAATGTTTATAGTAATGCTGGAGGTAATGGCATGAAACTGGACGATGTAGATTTTTTGCATCCTGAAGGCCCCGTGCGACGACGACATAGGCGTGGACGCAAGCATCGGTGAGTTGAAATTCTAATGGCCTTAAAATAGGCAAAGACCTCGTAAGCCTGCCGCAAAGCAATTACCAACCAACCAATTTTTATTTCAGACGAAGTTCAGACTTTCGGCACACTGACTTCAATATAAAGCTCCAACGGCTAAAGGAGGAACTCAATCGTCCAATTCATATGGCTCACGAATATCAAACACAAGTGCACCGTGAGATGCACTTAATTACCAAACACCACACAAAAAATAACAAAAAGGTTGCTCAAATTAAAGCTGAAAACACAGATGCTGCCAATGCTCGGCTACTGGAACTGGAGTACGAACGACAGAAGCAACAGCTGATGCCAGATTGGCAACAACAACATAACCTGGGCAAAAATTTCAATTATACTTCACATCAAAACGATGGAAAGGGAGATATGGCTCGAAGCGTTGTCGAAGTAAACTCAAATACGGCTGGGAAGAGTGGCAACAAAGTGGAAGCATCATTGGAAATGGAACTGCAAAATGCTGAGTGAGTTTTTGGGAAAAATTATTTTTGTGGGGATATTAATAGTTTGAAGAGTTTTATGAAAGTTTTGGGGAATGCCACTTACATATATAAAACTTAGATATGAATAGCAATGTTTTCGATTTATACATGCATATTTATTTGGAACTAGCTTCTAAGCATATCATGTTCGTAGAAATTCAAGGCTATCAAGAAGTCGGAATCGCATGGTCCGTGCTGTGACAGCCAAGAAGGAGCGCATCTGGGATTATGGCGTCATCCCGTATGAGATCGATGGTAACTTTAGTGGTCTACACAAGGCTCTCTTCAAGCAGGCAATGAGACATTGGGAAAACTCCACTTGCATCAAATTCATCGAACGCGATCCGGAAATACATCCCAATTATATTGTATTCACCGTCCGCAGTTGTGGGTGAGCTATGCAAACAATATTTGCTACTAAATAGCTTTATTTTTATTCATTATTTAAACATTTTCCACAGGTGCTGTTCATTTGTTGGTAAACGCGGCAATGGAGCACAAGCTATATCAATCGGTCGCAATTGCGACAAATTTGGCATTGTAGTGCACGAACTAGGCCATGTCGTTGGTTTTTGGCACGAGCACACACGGCCGGACCGCGAAAAGCACGTCGTCATTGAGCACAACAACATTATGAAGGGCCAAGACTATAACTTTAACAAACTGACCCCGGAGGAAGTTGACTCGCTGGGGCTACCGTACGACTACGACTCCATTATGCATTATGCGCGGAATACGTTCTCCAAAGGTACCTATCTGGATACGATACTTCCTATTGAAGTAAAGGGTAAGAAGCGTCCCGAAATCGGTCAACGTTTACGCTTAAGTGCCGGTGATATTGCACAAGCAAATTTACTATACAAGTGTCCCAAGTGTGGTCGAACATTTCAAGAAAATACCGGTATATTCGCCAGTCCATCATACTACACAGCTGGCGCATTAACGAACGAGACTGAGCTCTGTGAATGGCGTATCACAGCTACACATGGCGAACGTGTGGTATTGAAACTGGAGAACATGGTAGGTCCACTAACAATTATTACTTAACAAATGGGTTATTTAAAGCTCCCGATTCATTAACATATGTAGCTGCACGTAAATATTAAAAAAATCTGTTTTTATACTCTCCCAACCTGTTGTTACAGAGTATAATAGCTTTGTTCACCTAACGGTTGTTTGTTTACCTAAAATGAATCGATATGGATATAGTATATAAAAATGATCAATGATTTTGATCAGTTTCTCCATTTTTAAGGATACATTTCGTATATTTGATGACGAACATTGATTTTATATTCAATATACCCTGAACACGGTATATTAAGTTTGCCAGGAAGTTTGTAACTAATCCTTGTATGGAAAAACTTTTTTATTAGCGGCCACAAATTGACCGACCAAAATCAAGTTTTTGTGTGGAATCTTTTGTATTTGTGAATGGTGTTATAGTTTCGAACCGAAGTTAACTTTATTTCTTGTTTTTATAATAAACATTTTCAGAGATATCGAAATATTTCACTTCTATTCATGAAAACTGCGTCAGCACCTAAAGTTTCTAAATTTGCTTTAACTATCTAGACGATAGCCATTTAATGAAGTACTTTACTATAAAAGTGCCTTTAATTTTTCTGTCTTTTCAGAATATTTTTAAATCAAACGATTGTCAAACCGATTACTTGGAAGTACGTGATGGCTATTACATAAAATCTCCTCTGATTAAACGCTTCTGTGGTAAAGTAAATGGAGAGATTCTAAAAACAGAGTCGAGTCGTATGCTCCTGACATATGTTAATACGCATCGGATGGAGGGCTATCGCGGTTTCAAAGCTGAATTCGATGGTAAGTATCCAGAGACTTAAAGTGATATTACTTATCACTTATCCATAAGAAATATAGGTTAAAAATAAGTTCTCACACAGTCAAATAAATGTACGGCCACGCGGTTTAATTAACTGATTTGATTACACTATGACATGTAACATTTTTGTTGTGAGTTCATTTACCGTTCTCTATAAAAAACCACCAAGGGCCATTAACACCTCACATGTATGCCTCTCTCAATATGGTTATGCTTTCATATTCTTGCACTTACAGTAATCTGTGGTGGTGAAATGTCTGTTGACGATTCCGAGGGACGCCTAGAATCGCCCAATTATCCATTGGATTACCTGCCAAGCAAAGAATGTGTGTGGAAAATCACCGTTCCGAGAGGTTATCAAGTGGCACTCAAATTCCAATCGTTCGAAGTGGAGAATCATGACAGTTGTGTATACGATTACGTCGAGGTGCGAGACGGTGCAACGGAGGACGCTCAGCTGATTGGAGTCTTTTGCGGCTACAAACCTCCACCAAATATGAAGTAAGTATACTATACAAGAATGGAGGTAAGTGCATATATGTCTATGAACGTAAAGACGCATCAAAATAACAGAGATTTAAGCGGAACACTTTGGCTAAAAAAAATTCTGCTGCAGTTCGAATCGTTTCGCTAACCTTTACTTAGCGGTCCGTGAATGTAGGACGTACGTATAAATTGTATTTCTGACCGAAATTGAAAGTGAAACTGAAACTGAAAGTTTTTTACTCAACATTATTCTCTATCATCTTGTTTCTTTTTGTTTCTTGTCGCTTTGTAGGTCTAGCGGCAATGCTATGTATGTGAAGTTCCTATCAGATTCATCCGTACAAAAAGCCGGCTTCTCAGCTATTTTCATGAAGGAGGTGGATGAATGCGAGACCCAGAATCATGGCTGCGAACATGACTGCATTAATACCCTAGGCGGTTACGAGTGTAGCTGTCATATTGGCTATGAGCTACACAGTGATAAGAAACATTGTGAAGGTACTACCCATCCACTATATGCATGTATATTCACGTATATACAATAAATATACACAATACACACGAACATATGCAAATACGGTGCTTTTGAGCTATTGCCATGATGACTAGCACCTTTCTTAATTATTAATACTTCATTCACTAATAGTATTGCATTAATTGTAGATGCATGCGGTGGTGTGATCGAATATCCGAATGGCACAATCAGTTCACCATCGTTTCCAGACACATACCCGGTGTTGAAGGAATGCATTTGGGAAATAATAGCTCCACCGAAACACAAGATATCATTGAACTTCACACATTTCGATCTCGAGGGCAATACTCAACAGCAAACTGATTGTGGATATGACTCGGTGACCGTGTATTCAAAACTGAGCGAGAATCGATTGAAGCGCATAGGTACATATTGTGGCACCGCCATCCCACCCACCGCCACATCCGAGGGCAATGCGCTGCGTATTGAATTCCATTCGGATAAGACTATACAAGGCACCGGATTCGCTGCGGTGTTTTTCACTGATATCGACGAATGTTCTACCAACAATGGCGGCTGTCAGCATGAATGCCGCAATACTATCGGCTCGTACATGTGCTTCTGTCACAATGGCTATTCGCTGCATGAGAATGGACACGACTGCAAGGAGGGTGAATGCAAGCACGAAATATCCGCTCCTTTTGGCACTATTTACAGTCCGAATTTCCCGGACCTCTACCCGCCGAATGCTGATTGCGTATGGCACTTTTCAACGACGCCAGGCCATCGCATCAAGTTAATATTCAATGAATTTAATGTGGAATCCCATCAGGTGAGCGAAGAGTTTGTTTTTCAACAGCATAATTACTTGAACAAACAAAAATGCCTATGGGGACTTCCTCATTGTGCATTTGAACGTTGTATGTGAATGGAGTATTATAGTAAGAAATTCTTTACCAAACATCCACAGGAATGCGCGTACGACAATGTCGCAGTGTACGATGGTGAATCAGAGAGCAGTTCTCTGTTGGGCCACTTTTGTGGCGACAAAATACCTTATCCAATCTCGTCTACAACAAATCAGCTGTATATGGTATTCAAAACGGATAAAAATAAACAAATGGCTGGATTTACGGCAATACACTCAACATGTGAGTCTTAACCAAAGAGAGATTCGAAAAATTGAGTATATCAGTAATTTTTTTTAATTCATCTTCAATTTCTACCGCTTACTACAATGGCATGGTGTAGCTTGTGGCGGTTATTTGCGTGCCACAAATCAAATACAGCAATTCTACTCGCATGCTCTCTTCGGCAACCGCAATTACAACGAGAATATGGATTGCGAGTGGACGATTCAAGCGCCGGCCAGCAGCAATGTACAGTTACTATTCCTTACATTCGATATTGAGGCCAGCGAAAACTGCACTTACGATTATGTGCAGGTGTATTCGGGTATGGAGGACACCAGCGGCCCTATGTACGGACAATATTGTGGCAATACGGTGTGTTAATTTTTATTTAGGCTTCTCTATATAACATTCCATATGACAAATGTATTTTTCAGCTTCCACAAGACATTATTTCACTGACGGATTCGCTACTGGTACGCTTTAAAACAGATGACACAGTCACAATGAAGGGCTTCTCCGCGTCCTATGTAGCCGTTGATCCATTCGAGAATAGTGAAGAGGATTTCAATTCGTACAGCGCAGAACGTGCCACTCCTTTCCCGGGTTCACTGAAGAGTATCTACGAAGATTCGGATGAGTATGGTGACTTCAGCGAGAATCAATTAATTGCACGCCCTCGGGGTCGATATTACAATAATTTCTAAAACGCGGCCGTTCCGGCCAGTCGGTGGCATCCTCCCATATTCTATGTAACTCCTTGAGTTTGGCCAAAACAAATAAGGGGTGTACTGAAGAATAAGAGAAATAAATTGAAACTGGGTAGGATAAAAGGTAGACGCAATAAAACTATTATGTGGAAACCTGCATGATTGAAAATAATGACAATAGCGAAAAATACTCGTATCAAAAAAAATTTAGACTTTTCATCTTCTAAAGCATATCACAGGCAAATCTCATCATCAAGTAAAAAATAGTACGAATAAAGGAGCCAAAAATAATAATATTTTTAGACTTTAGGCAAAAATAAACATTAGGGTGTGCAATTTTCTTAATTAAATTTAAATCAAAAATTTAGAATTAGTGAAACTGATAGTATATTAAAAACATTAAACAATCTAAATTGTGGATTTTCAAAAGAAAATTACAATTGAATTGAACACGTTTGAAATATTTCAAAATTATAAGTGAATTTAAAAGGTGGGAATTGTAGACGGATGTAATTACGTTGCAAAGACTCGCATCGTAACTTTACTTTAAGTATAAACATATTTTTAATAAGTATTTAGAACGCCCGAATATATAGAATGTATTTATGAAAAAAGTATATTTTAGAAATATAAAGTATATCTACAAATTGTCGGCAACTTTTACAAAAATACATGGTATTGTCATATTAACGAGTTATGTAGGATTATCTAAGATAATTGCATTTATAAATAGCGTACAATCGATCCTAAATTATATATATATTTTCCTTGTTCTTTGTAGATGTTATCGTTATATTACATAACCAATCATATCTACTTTATATCGTTCATGTAATGAAATATAATATTTATACAAACAAATACAATTATATCGAAATATTATGTATACATATACATATATGTAGGCATAAAACCTCTTCCGAAAACTTATTTGTGTTAAATAGAATAAATTGCAATCCAATTGATTGCCAAATAAATTCATAGAAACCAGAACAAAACGAATTTTATTTTTAAATTTAAAGATTTGCCATTTTCTAAATAAGGCGGGGTTTGGTGAATATAATGAGTAGGAATAAAAATTTTCAACACGCTCACTCGTCAAAAGGTTTGTAGCTTAATATGGGATTTACTTATGGTTCCCTATCATTTCGATTAAAGTTATTTTAACCGCCTCAGAATCTCATGTAGTACTTTTCCAGATTACGAGGACAGATTTCTATTCGTCTCATCATCCTGACAACACCAATATATCAAACCCTATATCTTTCACAATTAGTTTCAGGCTGTACAAAAAATCCTTAGATGTTGGGAAATTATAAAAATGTACTTCGTTATTAGACGGAAATTTCAACAAAAAAGACTTCGTCCAAACCAATCGATGTGTACGGGTACGGGCATAGACAAATGCATTCATTTTCGGTGATGAATCGCAAAAGGCTTAGCACAATATTGCCTCCAAAGTTAATTGAAATTTTGCAGACGTTTTTTTTCCCAGCAGCTTATTGCTTATTTATCGGAACCGCCGACATCGGACCACTACAGATCTGTTTATACCTTTTTATGTTATAAGCTCTATATTATATCTTCGGTGCAGTCGAATTTAAGGTTTTTTTTGTTGGTTCTAAACGTGTTAATTTTTTTGTTGTGAATTCATACGTTATATACCATCATATACATACATATGTATGATTGTTTCAAATCCAAATTTTAACGATATACATAATTATGATATTGCTGGTATTTGCACCTTTGATAATAATTGAGCGTAAAAAAGCTTGAGCTTTGTAATTGTGTATGTTATGAGTACTGCGTACAAATTTACAAATTGAAACAGGCAAGTAGACTAAGATTTCATAAGTAGAGATGCCGCAAATCGGCATTTGCCCTTGCTTCTTCGATTGTAACGAGACGCTGCGAATGATCAGATTTATGATACCTTTGTGGCTGTATGCATATACATTTATATACAAATATACGTAACTGTTCAATCAAAAATTAAATGTAACAAGTAAGAAAGTGTTAAGTTCGGGTGCAACCGAACATTTTAAACACATTAAGGTTGCATAATTTAAAGGAATTATTACTTCAAAGTTTTAGCCCGGGAAATCAATTGCTTCCTAATTTGTGTACTGGAAAGTGAAAGAATCAAATGGAATTTTAAATTGTGTTCCTGCTTCACATGGTAGGCGTTCGCCCATTTTCACACTGTCTCATAGGAATATGAGAGAAATGGCACATACTAAGTTTAGTCGAAATCGATCGGTCGGGTACCGAGATATGTGATTTCGCCTAAAAGTGGGCGGTGTCTCGCCCGGTTCCCATAAAGCTTCTTGTACCATCTTTGAGGTGAAATTTAATGTCTAATTAGTTATTGCTTTATTGCACTTTTAGTAGCTTTGAACAGTACCGTTATGAGGGAAGTGAGAAACCCGCATACCAAGTTTATTAAGATATCTCAATTTGTTCTCAAGTTACAGTTTCGATGGGCGTACGGACCCCGAATTTCAACTTTTCTCGACATCCTGGTTATTTATATATGTATGTATAAACCTATATCTATCTCGCTTAGTTTTAGGAGATACATACAACCGTTAGATAAACAAAACCACAAGCAAAACTACAAGTAAATTTTGTGTCAAAACAGCTGATTCAATTATATTAAATACTTACTTTTGAAAAATTTTTCAGAAACTAATTTGTAATAGACAGCAAATGTATTTTTTTGCCATGAATTAAGTTGACTTTTGAGGCAACAACGCAAACAAAACAGCTGAGTGATGTTACCAAGTAACGAAAAAACTATCATGCTTGCTAGTCTGGTACTTCGTTACTCGGTAAAACGATAATCTGTTAAATTTACAAAAACAAAACCCACGAAAAAACTACCGAGTAACGACTAACGAATTAACAAAGATGTATAAAATGTATAATGTATAAAAAGCCAAGGAAGATCCGGAGATTCGTGAGCTTACGATGGATGAAGCATTCAAAGTCGAACAAAGCATATAAAAGATCTTGGCTGGCTTTTGCAAAAATATGCCACAATTTCCCCAATATTACTAAAGCTGAAAATAAATCATAAACCAATCTGCTTATAACGCTAAATGATGCGATATGTCACTTAAAATGAATGTTTTGGACTCGAGTGTAGATTATTTTGCTGAAAATCTTGAGGAAGTATCAAAACTGCACCCAGTAGCCATGCTAAAACTAAACTAAAAAGTAACTTTAGTCTTACATCATGATGAGATATTTTACTGATAGTTTTAGAACTTGTAACTGTAAATTATAATTTTTCACAGTAAGTCTTGGACCAATGAAGACAATTTACATTTTCTCGTTACTTTAATGCGAGTTTTAATGATTTTGAATTAATGGACTTTAAATTAAAAATCCGTGTGCTGTACTTATTTCCATTATACCCAGTAACTTTTTCTTTTTGGCAGATCAATGTAATGGAAGTGCTATAGCGTTGTGTTAGCAGCTGATTCAATTTGAAATAAAATATTGGATACCTCAAATCTTATTTTTTTCTATTCCTTAAAGTAGTCGTAAGACATCCAACTTTAGTACATACACCCAGTGGCGGATTTGCCCTAAGGCCCAGTAGGCCCGGCCTGGGGCGGCCAGATATTTAGGGCGGCAAATCGTGCCAAAAAAATCACTGATAACAACAAGATTAACAAGAAATAACTCAAATGCAAAGTATCTTAACCGTATGCTTATGTAATCTTCCTAAATCACTATTTTTGCGTATAAAAGTATAAATAATTTCGTCTACAGATATTCAAGATCCTGTTATTGACCCAACACTCGACGTTCTAAGTAGTAGTGGCGTTCCGTCAACTGATAATTCTGCAGTGTCTAATGTGTCTTCAAGTGAAAATACTTTGATCAATGTGGCAAGTATATCAAAAGGACAAGCCGAAGATATCCCACTCGTACCAGGAGTGGCAGGAGTAGGGGTGCAGCCCAATCCTCCGGACCAGAAGCTCTACGAAATCAACGACGATCCAGCTAAATGGAAAATATACGAGTTCACACGTGATCCCATTTGTAAGAACGGAGCCAATCAAAACATCCAAAATGATTTTCTCAAGAGTGGGCGCATTTACAAAGATAAAGCGCGACAGTTGTCGAGACATTTATACGAACGTCAGCTTCTAAATTTGTGAAAAAGTTCCGCGAAAGTGGTTAATTTATTCCAAAAGTACTGGATGTGTTTTTTGTGGTCCTTGTTTGCTTTTTAATGGCGGGGATAGTCAGTTCGACAAAAAAGAAGGTTTCAATGACTGGAAAAATTCATATCATCAAGTATCAACTCATGAGAATTCGCCTACTCACAAATTATCTGTTCTGCATATGAAAGAACGAAGCAGCGTGTTAGGTCGCATGGACCGCGCATTAACAATGCAATTAGATGAAGAAATAAACTACTGGAAAAACATTCTGAAAAGAGTAGTTGCATGCGTAAAAGCACTTGCATCACGTAGTTTGCCTTTCGGAGGACACGACGAAGAATTTGGATCAATCCACAATGGAAATTATTTAATGTCCTTAGAGCTTATCGCCGAGTTCGATCCGTTCTTAGCTAAACACATTACACGTTATGGAAATCCAAGGTCAGGATTTACGAGTTATCTTTCTTCAACAACATGCGAAGAGTTCATTCGACTTATGGGGAACAAAGTTTTGGAAACAATTGTAATGGAAATATTAACAGCAAAATGTTTTTCTCTGTTGGTAATCAGATATGTCCTGCCTAATGGATCACCTGTAGAACGGTTTATCAAGTTTATTCCAAACACAGGCCACAAATCACAACAAATGACAGATGCTGTTACTTCATCTTTAGCTGAATTGGGAGTTGACATATCAAACTGCCGCGGGCAATCATATGACAACGCAGCTAACATGTCAGGCAATTATAACGGCCTGCAAGCTAAAATAAAGGAAATTTCACTCCTTGCCGACTATGTTCCCTGTTCAGCACACTCGCTGAATTTAGTAGGTGAATGTGCAGCTGAAAACAGCCAAGAGGCTTGTTCGTTCTTTTCTCTACTCCAAGAGTTATACAATTTCTTTGCAGCGACAACTCAGCGTTGGGAACTCCTTCAAACCCATTTCACCGTCAAAAGTCTGTCGCTGTTTTTTGGGGATGTTTACTAGATCGCATTAACGCCGCAAGTAAAAAACTTCAAAGTGTGGAAAATGACATTACCATTGTTATAAAACTGTACGAGGCTTTAATGCATTTTCTTGGCGAAACAAGAGAGAATTTCGATGATTTCGAAAAAAGCGAAAAAACTGTCCTTCGTACAGGAATACGAAAAAGATTTTCGACGCAATCGAAAGCGTAAGCTGCTTCCTGGCGAGGCAAATACAGGTGGAGAGATGCAGCAAAAAATGGCCGTGAATTTTAGAATAAATACTTTTAGTAGTAATTGATACATTGTCGGAAGAAATGAAAAGACGTCGGGATGCTTATAAATTACTCTACAATAAATTTTACTTTATTACCAACCTGACGAATCTACATAAACATCTTAGAAGTCGAAGATAAGGCCAAGGCATTGCAAATGATTTATTCTACTGACTTAGAAGACGATTTTACAGAAGAATGTCTTCATTTTCGTTCTCACTGCAGCATAAAAAAATGAGGAGCGAAAGAGGGCAGTCAGTTTGTTGCAATGGTTACGAACCGAAGGTCTTCAAACCATTTACCCAAACGTGGATATTGCTCTTCGTATGTGTGTGTGTACACCTGCCAGTAACTGTACTGGAGAAAGATCGTTTTCTTGTTTGCGGAGAGTGATAAACTATTTACGCACAACAATGACGGAGCAGAGGTTAAACGATCGTGCTTTGCTTAACATAGAAGCTGATTTTTTTAAGCAAATTAGATTGCGAAGATTTGATTAATGGTTTTGCTGCGCTTAAGTGCAGACGAGTTTTGTAGCACATTGTACGAGTAAAACATTTATTTTATTAAAAACAAAACCTAAAACCATTTTTAAATGTTTTATTTAAATGTCCAATCATCCCTGAAATCTCGGAAAATATTATAAACTAGCTTTATCCGTTAGCTTTTAGTTAAACAATTTTCTGAATCAATTAAAAGTGGGAATAAAGTAAATTCATGAATTATGTCTTTAGTCTATAATGATGGGTGCTGAGAAAGGGGCGGCACTTGGCTTGGGGCCTAGAGCGGCTTGGACTGCAAATCCGCCACTGCATACACCCAGACGTTTTTAATTGATACAAAAGTAAAACTACCTTGAAATAAAATAATTCAAAACTCTAGAATTTTTTGGTATTCACCTTTTCAATCGATCAATTTTTTTAAACCCTGTTCCTGTTAACAACGAAGTTTCAAGGCTTGTAACATTAATCTCATTTTACATAGTACTATATACGTATGGAAATCTATCTATTCGTACAGTGAGAAGTTACAAAATTCAAACACTGTAGATTTTCATAGTATTATACTAAATATATGTATTACCGTTAAAAGAAACAAATAAAAAAGGTAGTGGTAAAAATAATAATAGGTTTCCACGTACTAAATTCTAAGTTACGTTAATGATTAAACAAAAATCGTTATTAATCACTGTGACTTCTTTCCATTTACTTCTTCATACAGCTCACGGTAGCATTCTATTACTACATTCTATTGGTGCTGAAATCTTGCAGATCATTCTATGTTTGGGTCCAAGTTGAGGAAATGATTTTCTTGTTCCGTCGCCATTTTCAAACTCATTTTATGTTAACATGTCCTAAAATTAATCTGTATTTGCATATGGAATTTCTATTTTGTTGCAAAAACAGTACATAATTAAAATGAAAACACGTGCAGAATAACGTAAAACCTTGTAAAAAAAGATAACTAGGTAGGGTACAAAAACCCGTGCAAAAAAATCATGTGAAAAGGAAATCAAGTGTATATAAGTATAATGGATCAGCGCGACGAGCCTGTAGATATGGGAACTGGTCCTTTTGAGATATCGACCAGAAATTTTGCATATAATTTAACATATAGTATATCTGTCATATAAACTGAATGATCGGAATTAAGTGATTGTATGCTAAACTTTTTTATTTGAAAAGATAAATCCAAAGTAACACTACAGTCTCGAACCACTACAGCATACAGCTGGCATTCCAACTGGCCCCTTAAAATTAAAAAGAGAAAGATCATCATAAACTGTGTTGTTTCCTTATTATGTGACTTTAACTCAAATAAAGAAAGCACAAACAAAATATTTTCCTTTGAATAGGAAACGCTGTCCGATTAGGTTTTCAGATATAGTTATAACCAACAACTGCTATAAAAAACGTACTTGTGAAGTGTGTTATAACTTCGTGGCAGCCGAAGTTGTGCAATCCTACATAACACTCGTTGCCAAGCACCACGGCGTCAAATTTCAGGGCAAGCCTCTAACTGCCTCGACGCCTTCTCATCACGTGCTTTCATATTCACAAGATACTATAAGTATTTAAGCGAAAGATAACCTTGGATGTGAGTGATTGCCGTTTAAGAATTATTTATCAGGATATTGATTCTGCGATGTCCCGACCAGTTTTTTTCTTTAAAAAGCTTCACCTAGTTTGCTTTGCATTATTATTGATACAGTCGTTTTATTTCTTGTATTTATGTATAGGGTACAGATTTGTCTGACTTCACCATTAAAAATTTAAATATTTTTAACTAAAATTGCCTTAAAAATAATTCGAAATTTGTTTCTTAAAGTATTAAGAAAGAATCATATAGTATAAGGATTTTAAGTTTTACTGGACATAAAAAATAAAATATTTGTCACTGTGTAAAATTCTAAACTGATTCAGGCACACGCGAACGTTTGCACATACATATATGCGTGTGTGTGCATTGAATATTGTGTTAGTACGATCGCCTGTGGCATTTGTTACTGACACTACGCGCTGCTGGCAAACAATTCCACTGGCTCTCGTTCCCTTTTAGCTGTTTGATCTTCACTTCGTTTCAGAATATTTGGTACCAATGATGTCCATGGCTACATGCGTGAGTCTGTATGTGCGTGTGTATCTAAGCTGTGAGACAGAGAATACACACACAGTTAAATTTGATCGCGGATCCCTAAAAGTGCTCAGTGAGACATTATTTGCTGTGCAGTACGGTACTCGGTTACTCGACGCGATTGCATTCGAACATTTGCGCATGCGCAAAGGAGCATAAGTACGGATACGTGTTCAATTAATTATACAGTGATCAATTTGTGGACTAAATTATATTTTCAATGTATTGTGAAAAGTGATAAATAAATTTAAAGAGGCTTAGTGTGAAAATTTACGTAAAAAAATAAAACCGCCAAAATGGTTTGGTTGCATGTACGACAATATCTATCATTGTTGTTTTTGCTATCGCTAACTGCAGTTCCCAGTAGCGCCAAAAATACACATTTACATCAGCGCAAACGTAATCATCCTCGCTATTTAAGTCGTCAACAAAAAAGCGAGCTAGCCCGCCAATTGCTTCTCGTTGATGGATTGCAGGTGGAATCAGAAGGTTATTTCGACGTAGTAGAACAACCAGAGCAATTTATTGAAATCGATACGCAAATCGTAAGTAAAATACTTATATTACCGACATAATGTTACAGCACATATTCGTATATGAAATCGCCCTTTACCTTCCATACGGCATTCCACGACATTTAAATATTTTTAGGCGCCAGAAACCAAAGGCAAACACGGCGCCATTGAACCGACTCATCTAAAACATTTGCTTGATATTGCCGCCGCTGAGTCGGAGATGTCAGCGGCCATTGCAGGCGGCGACGAGGAGGCGAAAAACGTCTGGAGTCGCGCCAACGCAAATCGGCCGGCCTTCCTTTTCGACAGCGGCGCTTTGTCGAAAATACAATCGAATACAAAAAGTATAAACACCGATGATGGAGGAAATTTTTTCTACGAACGCAACATTATTACCGAAGAGCCGGGAGTATCGCTGGCAAAGCTTAAAACAGGCCGCCAACAAAAGAACACAATGAAGGGAGACGACACAAGCGGCATCCCACGCCAGCGGCTACAGAGCTTGGCATTTCGAAGGTAAGTTCAAAAGGAAACCAAAATTGATGCGAACGTACACACAACTATGTGTATGTATGTATGTATATTTTTTGGATTGTAGTCGTTAATGCTATCTTCTCGGCGCATCTGCGTTCTTTAGTAGACTGAATGTGATTTGACCGTTGCGTACTTTAGTAGCAATATGGTCACGTGCCTTCGATACAAATATTCCGATATAAAACTACGCAAAATATTGATTAAAAAGCTGGCAAGACCTTAATAACTTTTCACTTCCGTTATATGCATCTGAATTTAATAGCAATATTTATTATGTTGTTGTTCGAAGAGTGGTACCCGTTTCTGTTAAACGAAACTGGCCCCTGCTTTGCGATGCGCAATCACTTTCATTATTATTAATTCACCTACCTGTCGCACTATGTCAACCTAAACACATGTAATACACCTGCATCCTTTCGGTCTAGTAATCTTACAGTCCAGCGTAGTAGAGCAAACAGGTAGAAAACTAGTAGGCAGTCTAGAAATCCCTTTTGCAACTATACGTGCATTCACTGTCGTTCCCTCTTTTCTCTGTCTCTGTCTCCTCTTCAAACACCTGCGCCCAAGCACATTTGGGAATTTCCAAAGAATTTCCTCAATTGCCGCTGCAGCCACTTGTCTTGGACAAAGCAAGGTGAAATTTTAATATTCCATTGTATTAAAATAGCCGCGGCCACACCTCCAAGTCTATTGCAAATTCTTTCAGCATTGACACGCAAAATAAGAAATTCAGGTAGGCTGTAGAAAACACTCAAGTGGCCGCACGTGTTAAAGGTTGACACTTATAATAACATCCTCTTGTGTTTAAGCGTTTCGGGGAAAAATCGGAGAACTATCGGAGTATTTCAGTACTACATAGAAGTAGCAGACATTTTTGAAAAATGTAAAATGAGATTTACATATACTTGTTATGGTTAAATGCTCCCTTCGGCCGGTCCGATAATATACATATATAATATGTAGCTTACAAAGTGGAAGCGAATATTTTACCGATTTATTTTCCAACATAGCTAGATACACTTGGCTTACCGATGCTGTGGTCTATTGGGAATTTAGTCTGCAAGGACAAGTTTAACTAGATCTTTAGAGAGATTTATTACTCACTTCATTCTTTACAGATTATACTCCCTCAGCAATGGTTTTGTCTGGAATATTCCAGGCCGTGACTGTCAATTCATTGGATATTTTCATTCGCTTGCATTAATCAGAATGATTTTGACCAAAAACACCATCTGGTTCCTTCTCATCACTGCTAGTTTTACGTTTTCCGTATGACATAATTTTGCTATTTAAGGGAGTAACTTCTCAATTTAGGCCTTTCCTTTTTTATAACTAAACGAAATCAAAGTTAATTTAACAAAGTACCTAATCCTTAATTCTTTTTTTTTTAAGTAAAACTTTTGGTCGAAGATCTGTTGATTGGAGACGCTGGCTTAGTATACCAACGGGGTGAAGAAGAGTGAAAGAATTTACTCTCAGTAATACATTTTCTAAAAACTATTTTCCTGTATTCAAGTAAAATTTCTTTACGACCAGTAATAGCAATTTGGAAATTAAGAAAACTCAGATATTGACCTATGTATATATGAGGTATGAATTCAAGCAGATGTTTTAAAATCCGAATATTATGTGTGTGAGTATTGCCCCGATTCCATCCGTTTAATGCAAGAACATACGCTGTTATCAGAAAGAGATTATTTCTGAATTTCATACGTATTGACCGCTAGATGTGGTATTGTGAAATCCACCAAAAGCGTGCAAATATTGTATATTTTTATTAGGTGCAGATTTCACTAGGGTCCTAATATTTGGTGTCTGGGCCCTTGAAATGTTATATTCCAATTTTTATTCTTGTTCCTATAAAGCCTTTTCATACCATCGTGGTTATGAAATTTCGCACCTTTAACCGTTATATGGAGAGTGAGCGTAGTTATTAACTGATTTTGCCCAGTTTCACAGCGTTTGAAGAAGCGCTGAATTGACTTCTTCTTTGCAAGTTTGGTTGAGTTGGCTTCTACAGTTTGGAATATATAATATACATTATAATTTATATTGAACCATAAAGGGGGCGGGACCATCGATATACATATATACATATATGTGTAGAATATATATTCCGATTTAACATACTTGTCACTCAAATTTATTATAGGCGATTATTTAAACAGCTAAAAGGCAGAAAGATACCGGTCTATCAAAAGAAGCTTCACAAGCGACGTACTCGTATTTTTCAATCTCCCAATGAAGCGAAAAGCAGGTAAACAAGTTCTGTAAGCCTCTTCAATCGTTGATTGTAACAAATTACTCAATATTACCTTTTTCACAGGCACTACAAGGTCAAATCTAATGCTAAGCATACCACAAATTTATACTCATTCAACCAGATCAGAAACACTCCATTTTTAAATATAGAGTCCCGATCGCGGCGTGCAGTTACCGCTAAAAAGGAACGCATATGGGATTATGGTGTCATACCATATACCATCGATGAGATATTCAACGGGGTGCACAAAGCGCTCTTCATGAGAGCCATGCGCCATTGGGAGAATTCTACATGCATTAAATTTGTAGAACGCGATCCGAAAATACATCCCAATTACATACATTTTACGGTTAAGAATTGTGGTTGTTGCTCGTTCGTGGGCAAGCGTGGTTCCGGACGACAGGCCATTTCGATCGGTCGCAACTGTGAGAAATTTGGAATTGTCGTGCATGAATTGGGACATGTTATAGGTTTTTGGCATGAACACACGCGCACCGACCGAGATAAGCATATAACTATCAATAAAGAGAATATCATGAAGGGGCAGGAATATAATTTTGATGTACTCTCACCGGAAGATGTTGACTCCCTCGGTCTGCCATATGACTATAATTCAATCATGCATTACGCAAAAAATACTTTTGCCAAGAATGTTTATTTGGAAACAATACAGCCGATAGGCTTATCGAAGACCCAACACATTGAGATCGGTCAAAGATTACGTCTGAGTCCAGGGGATATAACTAAGGCGAATAGATTGTATAAATGCAGCACTTGCGGACGAACATTTCAAGAAAATTCTGGAGAGATAATTTCACCACATTATGAATACTCACAATTTTCGGCCATACAGGTCAGTAATGTGATTGAAGATAGTGGCAGCGGTGATTACGAGGTCAGTGATTTTGAGAAATCTCTTGAGAAATGCGAATGGCGTATTACAGCAACAAATGGGGAGCGAATCATTTTGCAAATTCACCAAGTGGTAAGCAATAGCTTCAGTAATACTGACTTCAGAACTCGGTTAACAGCTAAGGTGTTAATTATGAGCACGTACCTAAATACATACATATACATATGTAGATATGTATACTTTACTTTATATTACAATAAGTTTTATTTTTTGTAGCATCTACTGCAGTCCACTGACTGTTCTGTGGATTACTTAGAAATACGCGATGGCTACTGGTATAAGTCTCCTGTTATTAAGCGACTATGCGGCAATGTAACGGAGGAAACGGTTAAGAGCAGCTCCAGTCGAATGCTCATCAATTATGTCAATCAACATGCGGTTAGAGGATTTCGTGGATTTTCTGCTGATTTTGAGGGTAAGTCCTGAATAAAAATTGTATTATACAATTTTACTATCAATGCAAGCATATGTCACAACAACCATAACCATATTTGATTCACCCTTTTACTATATCTATAAGTACATACATACATATGAATGTTTGTTAATGGGGCTATTGTAATAGTCGAAGCGATTGTTTACACGTGCTGCATTTTCATGTTCCATTTAGCCTTTGAGGCCATAATTATGCTTTTCCCCATTGCAAAAAGGTCGAAAATGAAAGATATATTTTCCGCTTATTCAGCTAAAGCGTTATGTGCACCGAAATTTACTCTTGTAGTATTCCACAGATGTCGCATAGACCTTGGCCTGCTCTATTGAGTGTGCCCGTGTATGCACCGCATTCCTGTTTACACACCTACAAATACCATTGTGCTGACTATTAGCAATTAATTTTTTTATTGATTTCTACTTTTCACCGATTTAGTCATC
The DNA here is from genome assembly GCF_024586455.1 of Bactrocera neohumeralis. Lineage (NCBI taxonomy): Eukaryota > Metazoa > Arthropoda > Insecta > Diptera > Tephritidae > Bactrocera > Bactrocera neohumeralis. Next base: position 91,895,357 of record NC_065919.1, read on the forward strand.
TTTAAAATTAGAAAAATAGTAAATTTCATATTATGATAAAACATTTTTTCCTTTTGGGGAAAAACTCCCTTGCTGCAAAGTAATGACTCGACAAGTTACAGCTAAGCTGTACCAACTTATTCAACGGTCAAATGTTGTACTCGTGCTAGCTCAAATGATACGCCCTATTCAAGACTACAAGTGAAATTACTAAAACGAAATTGAGTGATTTTGGACCCGATCAAAAAACAAACGCTCAAAGGCCGGATACTTATTATTTTCCACATTACACTCTAGTAAATTCATATCTTTTGTTAATTAAATTAATGAAAATAATTAATTAATTGAATCTGTGACCAAGCATTTGCGCTTCGATTTTAAAAGGAAAAGTCTCCCTAGACAATATAAAAGAATTTTAGAATGTAGGCATAGAACTAATGAGGGTTTTATTTCGGTTACTCAGTCACATGCGGAGGCGATATTTTTCTCACCGAAAATAGACGTATCGACTCCCCCAACTATCCACTGGAGTATCTCGCGGACCGAGAATGCATTTGGCGTATATCAGTACCTGAGAACCGCCAAGTCGCGCTGAAATTTCAGTCATTCGAATTAGAAAATCATGATAACTGTGCTTACGATTATGTGGAAATACGCGATGGCAAAGACGTTGATTCTCAATTAATTGGCATTTACTGTGGATATATTTTGCCACCAAATATCAAGTGAGTACAATTGTTGGCCAATATGTATGGTAAATATAATCCGCACTGTTAATCATTACCCGCTTTAATACGAATTTTTATTATTCTCCCAGGTCCAATTCAAACCACATGTACATAAAGTTTGTATCCGATGGTTCGGTACAAAAGGTTGGCTTCTCTGCAGTGTTCCTACAAGAGTTGGATGAATGCAAATTTACCAACCATGGATGTCAACACGAATGCATCAATACTTTGGGGAGCTATCAGTGCGCTTGCTTTGCTGGCTATGAGCTGCAAGCCGATGGACGTACTTGCGAAGGTTTGTTTGCTTCGGATTATACACAGCATTTAACATAACGAATACTATGTAGACATATTGAAAAATTCTTTGCAAACCTCATATCTTTACTCCTAATTATTTGTTCTGTATAGCAAAATTAATTTTTTTTATTTCAGATGCGTGCGGCGGCATTATCAATGCCTCCACTCCCAATAGCACAGTTCATTCACCATCGTTTCCGGATGTGTATCCCATATCGAAAGAGTGTGTTTGGGAGGTGGTAGCACCTCCCAACCACGCAGTGTTCATTAATTTTACACACTTCGATTTGGAAGGCACGAAATATCAATACACTGAATGCAACTATGATTACCTATTGGCATACTCTAAGTTACGTGATAGTCGTCTGAAGAAAATCGGTATTTACTGCGGTCAAGAGCTGCCTCCAGTTTTGAAATCCGAACATAACATAATGCGATTAGAATTCTATTCAGACAAAAACATTCAACGGACCGGCTTTTCGGCAAATATATTAATTGGTTTGTAAACTTTAATATTATATATAAACCCAACAATATTGTTCTTGGTAAAAATTAAAGCTTTTCGCTAAACAGATTTTGACGAGTGCAGCATTGACAATGGAGGCTGCCAACATTATTGTCTGAATACATTTGGTTCATACAAGTGCAGCTGCCGCAATGGATACACTGTCCACGAAAACCGACATAATTGTACCGAGACAAAATGCAAATTTGAAATCACCAGCCCCAAGGGGACCATTTACAGCCCCAACTTCCCAGACGAATATCCACGTAACACATACTGCTTTTGGCACTTCCGCACCGTTTTAGGCCACCGTGTGCAGTTGACATTTCACGAATTCGAAATGGAAAATCATCAGGTGAGTAGAGCCAACGAAATACTGAACCAGTTAGTCCATCTACCAACATCTCAAGATCAATTATTCTTATTTTTTCATTTTGTTTTATGCTCTGATTGTATGCTGGTCCGTAGGAATGCTTTTACGATTATGTCGCCTTATATGACGGCAAATCAGAGAACAGCTCGACATTAGGCATATACTGTGGAGGACATGAGCCATATGCAGTGGTGGCATCCACAAATGAAATGTTCATGGTCCTATGGACTGATGCGTCCCTGCAGCGTAAAGGATTTCGAGCGACATATTCAACAGGTGAGAAGTGATGCTCTGTGAAAGTCACCATTTAGTTAACATTACTGTTACAGTTATACTATTTTAGATCATTTTAAAGTTTTTGTTTTCACTTTTAGAATGCGGCGGTTATTTACGAGCAACAAATGAAACGCAAGTCTTTTATTCACATCCGCGCTATGGCAGTCGAGTCTACAATCGTCACATGTATTGTAATTGGCGTATACAAGCTGATTCTGAGAGTAGTGTTCAAATAAAGTTTTTGCACTTTGAAGTTGAATATTCGGATCGTTGCGAATACGATGCGGTGGAAATAAGAGAAGAAATTTTTGAAGAGAAGTATATGCGGAACAGCAATCATGGACGTTATTGTGGCAATAGGGTAAGACTAAATTACGATTAGGATAACTAATACAAACATACAAATGTATATCCTCTTTCAATTACTCTCTCTCCTGCTTTTGCTTTCTCTTTCATTTCCAGAAACCGCCCACAATAACATCTTATACCGATACCTTACTGATGAGATTTCAAACGGATGGCAGCACCTCTTTGCGTGGTTTCGCTGTTTCTTTTGTTGCCGTGGAACCGCCGGATGAGGACCTCATAGACGATTTAGGTGCAGTTACACCTTTTCCTGGTTACATGCGCAGTGTGTACTATGCTTCAGATACAGGCAGCGATTTCGATAATTAACTTCTGGGATTACCGAGTGCCTATGTTTTATGATTTGGTTCTTTGTTACAATTAAAGATTAATTTATACTACATTTATTAAAAATCAATAAATTTAACTTAGTAATTATGTATATTTATTAAGACGTATACATATACTTATAAGTACGTCATATACATACATACACATATAAGAACATATATGTAAATACATATATGTGACCTGGTCTACGGAAAGGGGGCTTAGGTGTCAAAAAAAAAGGAGAACAATTAATGAGATAACGAGAAACTGACGATTACTTTTAACAGCTTTTCCCAGAAAACTAGTTTTCGCACGTTAGCTCCCTTTTCGTAGACCAGGTCACATATATACAATATTGCTATATTGCATGAACCATAATCATATCAGTATACATATGTAATAATAAGATAAGAGAGCCTCAAAAGATCATATTTCCATCTGTAATAACGTAAATTGGATTGTTGGTTAAAGAGGTATACGTTTTTTTATCTGATTAGCTGTCCTCAGTACTTCTACTTAAGTTTTGTCTTTATGATAACTAAGATGAGACGTATACTTGGTTCTCGACGATAATCTACAGAAGACGAACGAATGGCGATTTTTGAAAAAATTTGTTCTAGATTAGCTGATTTCAAGATGTATGAAATTTAAAGTAATGATTGTCAACAATGACATGTGAGCTAAGACGCGAGTTCGATTGTACATTGAGACGGTAGCTAATGTAAAATTAAAATGAGAATATCTCATAACCGATCTTCGTGTATTCATTTAATTGGGTCCACGTAATATTAGGCTCCATTGCTAAATATAATTATTCTGTCCCTTTATGTACATACATACATATGTTTATGTATAATGTCTTACCCGAGCTCACATATACTTGTACTTTAATTTATATTAAATTTATGATTAAGAGTATTTAGCTGTAAATGTATGTATATAACAGTGATTTGGAAGAACAGTGTTCACTTCTTTTCCTAACTCTCGATTCCGAATATATTGATATCGATCAAGTTAATTGTGGTCTAAAAATGGCACAAAGGTCACAGGAGCCACGACTTAACTTTTGACTAAAACAAAATCAATTAGATGCATTAACAAATAAAACTCAAAAGTTGTTTTTTTTTTTTGCGAAATTATCAAATAGGAAATATGTATCCTAAATTTAGAATTAACATAATTTGGTTTTAAATATTATAAATTGGAATAAGGTCACTACTTTTTATGTGAAGTTCAGATGTAGCAGATGTGTTTTTTAACCGATCTCCGGGCGATATGAAAGTTAATTTGCATGGAAGTAAATACGTGGAAGTGCAAATGTTGGATTAACCGCAATGAAATCCGATGCCAAAGACATTTTCAACCCGTTGACATCATACTTTATTTCTTTTTTGCAACTGCACATAGATTTTGCCACAGTGTTTTTCAAGTGTTGATGTAATGTGATTACCAAAACCATTTTCATTTTCTCATTTTTCCGTTCTTTACTTTTTTTAATATTTCGCTCGTTGGGAAATAAGTTGCATTCTTGTTCTACCTGATAGCTAGCAACATTAACAGTAATAAAACAAACCTGTTTATACTAAAATAACACTGTGGAACATTTTTGGGATTATTGTCTGGGGGTGAGAAATTCCAAGTCAGGGTGATGGTACTAGGTCAGTATAGTAAAACCCTCAAAGGGTTTGGTGTTCGTATGTGTCAGATTTTTTTATGACCTTTTAAATTTCTCACCCCCCAGATTAGCTGTTGTACTGTGAAATTTAAAAGGTCATATAAAAAACTGACACATACGAAAGCCAAACCCTTTTTTTCATTAAAAGAATAGCGAAGAAGAATCAAAATTATAGAGATTATTTATATTTTTTTGGCTCGCGATAAAGTGTTTTTGCAGTAGGCAACAGGCTCTGACCAGTCTAGCCGCTCAGTAGTTAGTGAATATGTTACATGTTTGTACATAGCTCATCAACAATTTTGGAGCCTTCTATTGTACAAAATGCGTTTTTTTAAATAATAATTATCAACCGAGGAAGGAAATTACATTATCCATGCATAAAGTTTGTAATAGCGAAGTTTAGAGTATTTTTACCCTTTTAATGTTTTCTCTCCTTTGATAAGGATGTCATTTTGCCATGTAACGCATTTTACGCTAATAAATTAAAAATTATTGTCCTTCATATTGGCAAGCCACTGGAATTTTATCATTTGTGATTGTACTGTTTTAAAGTGTCACACGAATACAACACTGAAATATGCCAGCTGCGCAACCCTTCAAACATTTTTCAATTTGGCGGTTGTAAATTGAGTTAATTCGTCTAGTATTGGTTTGTGAAATAGTTTTGTAATTGTATATTTTAATGTTTGTGTCTTTTAAATTTGTTAAAATTCAGTGGGAAGTTTATACTAACAAAAATCTCAAAGTTTACGAATATCTGTAAAAGTTAATAAAATAATATGAGTGCATTTGAGGTTCGTCAACATAATGGCCAAAAGAATCGAAATGATCTATTAAATATTTTTTGATTTCTTTTATAAAGGTTGTAGTTACTCCAACACGATCGAAATGCAAAAAGCGCGTGGAATCTCGTGAGCCGACTGATGTTGTGATGGCTCCATTTTCTGCCAAATCAATTGTGCAATTTGAGGATGTGCCCATTGGGAAAACGGCGCGTCGTATTCTACGCATTGTTAACCCTTCAACAGAGGATATAGAGGTAAACAATACAATATTATATATGAATATTCTCCTTACCAAACTATCGTACACTATGAAAATAAATACAAATTTATTTAGAGACTTATTTTTTTATTAGAACGTTTTATTTAAAAAAGTGTTTATTTTAACGAGATTATTCTGCGATTAATTTGAATCAATGTTTTCATTATTGTTTTAGGTAAGAGTCATTAGGGCTATAGATGCTGAATATAACATATCAATAAATTGGACTGAAACAACTGTTCCGCGTTCGAAAACTGTCGAGATGGAGATGGTGTGGAGCCCTTTGGTGGACGTTGCTTGTAAAGAAATAATGCAACTTCTCGATAACAGAAATTTCCGTAAAGATGTAATGGTTATAATGAAAACTCGCATAGCCAATCCTGTTAAGGTACGTTTGAAAAAAATAGTTTTGTAATTGTGGCGTTTAAAAAGAAATGAATGCTCATATTTACTCAGGCATATGAATGTGAAATGTTCATATAAAAAGGTGGTTGAATATGCACCTAAAAGGGGTTGATTTAATAGTATGCTCTCATGTGAAAGTTGATTATTAAATGCATCAAGCATTAACCAACGTTTCGTTCGTAAAGTTGCTAAAACAGCCATGTTTAATTGATCTATTAAATTGTATCCCGAAAACAGAACTTATTGGACAGTCAATGTTAGTTGTCATTCGTTAGTAGTCATTCGTTAGTAGTCGCTAAGAAAACAGATTTTTTATTTGGATATAAACAATAGTTAAAAAAAAAATAAACAAATTTTTTTAATTTAATATTAACTTATTCTTTAATTTTGTTTTTTTTTTCATATAGTATGATTATCATACAAATGGAATTTTTTTTTCGTAAAGCTAAAACAAAATTTAAAAAAACTGTTACAAGTAAAATAACTTGTTCATATTTATTTTTAGACTGTGCGTAAATTTCCAACAATCTCCACCAGTAATAACGGCTATGTGAGGACACTGCGGCTTAAATCTCCCACAGGTACTTCAAAATCTCATAAAGCAAATTCAACACATACGCAATTACGCAAATCAGTTCCAACGATTATTCAAAAGCCCGTTAAGCCTCAAACAGCTCCATCCACATCACACACACGCGCTCCCGCTCCCAGATCAGCATGGGTGGATTCGAATAGCAAGTTGCGTAAAGAACAGAAACGAGAAGCTTTTGATGAAATAACTATTAACTTTACTCATACATCGCCTCTCACTGAACAAAATATATACGCACGTAGCAAAACTATGAATGCAACTATAACTTCCATTTCGTCAACGAAATCGCCAGTACTCATTACTCACAAAGAGAACGTCAGTCCTTTAACTCCTAATAATGTTATTGAAATGTTCGATAATATTCAATTCACACCAATAAACAGCGATGCTGTTAAAAGTGGTGTTGGAAGAGATCCCGATATGGATAATCTAGCAAATTGGCCTACCCCAGTAAATATAGATACTGTGAAAATAAATTTATCAACATTGCGGCCTCGGCGTTTAACATCGGTAAGTGACACAACAGATGTGGTTGAAGATTCAAATACTACTCGGATGACAGTTGAGTTTCATGTGGATCCAAACACTCCAGGAAATGCAATTTTAACAAATAAAACTTTTGAAGTTAAACATGAAAATATGAATGTGTCAGCGGATGCTCTTGATGCTTCCGTTAGTTATGGTTTGACACTTAATAAAACAAGTACGATCAGTACAACACCCAAGTCTCGACCATTAGCAATGATAGAAGAAGAAGACGTTATCAATTGCGGAAATGTTGAAGCTGAAAAAACATACGTTAAAAATAGGGAAGAAAAAATTGCAGAATTAAGTCCTGCCCGGGGAGAAGAAGATTTGCTGCGAGATATAAAATTAGTTGGTACGCCACTTAGGAAATACTCGGAATCAATGAAGGATCTTTCTTTACGCTCTCCAAATAAACGATACTCTGCTAGTCAAGGTTCAATGCCGAACCTTAACGAAATGGAGACTATACGTTCCATCGAGCAAAATCGGTATTTTTATAATCGTGTTCAATCACAAGATGCTCTAAAAATGTCAGTTATTCAGGAACAAAGCGTTAACAAAGGAACGACACAATATAGGAATGAAGTAACCGTTTCAGAATCCACAGATTTCGGTCTAACATCTCACGTAGATTTAGCTTTCAATCAAAGTGAAATTTTAGCGCAATCAAGTCGTTTTAATTTAAATGAAGTTGGCTTGAAATCGCGAAAGAGCAGTCCAGTCACTGTTTCTGGCAAATGGCGAGATTTACGAGGTGTATCACCAAAATCATCAAGAACTAAACTAATTGAAAATTCTCCCTCAAAATCAAATGGTCAGAAAAGAAATTCTCAGAACTTATCTAGTTCTGATGCACAAAGCAACGAATCGTTGACCACAACAGCAAACGAAAAGTCAATAGCAAAAACTTGTTTTACTTCTGCCCCGTACACAAGAGGTTCTCCTAATAAAAACATGAGCCTAATTTTAGTTTCTCCTCCAAAGCGTCAACGCGTGGAAAAAGAATTTGCTTTTGAGCGACCATTGGTGCCTTATTTGTCTCGTTCGAAGAATTGGACACACACCCAGGTGAAAAAAGTAAGAATTATGAAATCCACCACACCACAAAAAATAATGCCGCCAAATATTCAATCTACAATCATATCGCGCGAAACTGAAAAATTATATGATCCAGAATTATATCTACAGTTTTGCATCAATCCCGATCCTTTTGCTGCTAGTACAACTTGTGACCCTTTTCTCGCTTGCACAATGTACTTAGACGAAGCGGCTGTTCAGAGGCATCAACATGATTTTAAAAAGTGGTTGAATGCATTGGTTACAATACCGGCCGATATGGATGCCAATAGCGATGCTAAAATCGATGTTGGTAAACTTTTTAATGAGGTGCGTCACAAGGAATTGACGTTAGCACCCACCAAAGAAGAGCAGTCTATGGATTATCTTGTGCAACACAGACTTGAGGTAGTTCGACGTGCTGCTGTCTACTTGTACCTAAGCGATGAAGTTCGTGAACCTTGTTCTAAAGTTGCAGTATATGTAAATAAAAATGCTATACGCATACGGAACGATAGAAATTTACACCTTGATGTAGTGATGCAACGCTACATATTAGAACTGTTGCTATGCTTTAATCCGATGTGGCTGCGTATAGGATTAGAGGTTGTTTATGGTGAAAAAATTCATTTGCGGTCAAATAGCGACATAATTGGACTGAGCACCTTTATACTGAATCGGTTGTTTCGGGACAAACTTTTAGAAGAGAAATATTCACGTGCATATTCACTATCTGAGGAATATGCCCAGTACATAAAAAAGTATACGTTGACTAAAATGCTTTGTTTGCTCCTATTTCTTGATAAAGCGAAGCAAAAGCGCATTATCAAATACAATCCATGTCTCTTTGTCAAAAAATCACCTCATAAGGAAACAAAAGAAATTCTATTAAAGTTCTCATCTGAGCTACTTGCAAATATGGGTGACATAACACGCGATTTGAAGCGTCTGGGTTATGTCTTAGAGCATAAACAATGTTTTTTAGACGAATTTAATTACGCATTTCAAAATCTTGCGGTAGACCTAAGAGATGGTATAAGGCTGACACGTGTAATGGAGATCATATTGCTGCGCGAAGATCTGACTAAGCAATTGCGCGTACCTGCCATATCCCGCTTACAACGTATTTACAATGTAAACTTGGGATTGCGGGCACTGAGTGAAGCTGACTTCAAATTGGGCGGCGATATTACTGCAGCAGATATTGTGGATGGGCACCGAGAAAAGACGCTGTCACTGCTCTGGCAAGTCATCTACAAATTCCGTTCACCGAAGTTCCATGCGGCAGCGCGCGTTCTTCAAAAATGGTGGCGTAGCAAATGGTTGGCTGTTTGGGTAAACCGCCGTATACGTGATAAAGAGGAACACCGTCGACAAACCGCGGCAATGACCATACAAGCATACTACCATGGTTATATAGTTCGCAGGTGGGTAAAGTTATATCGTCAGCAACGGGCAGCAGCAGCTGTGGTGTTACAGAAATATATCAGACGTTACTTGGCGCAAATGAATTTTAAACGTTCAATAGTTGCAGTTCGCAAAATTCAACATTGGTATCGCGGTTGTGTGCTCGGCGTTCGCTACCGTCGATACTACACAATTCTCCGCTGTTGTACGATATTCATTCAACGCTGTTACCGCCGTCGTTTGTTGTCAAAAAAATTATTACTAGTAGCCAACGAATATCAGAGATTTATCGAGGAAAAACGTTTCAATTCAGCTACTTGTATACAGAGATTTTGGCGATCTTTCTGTGTTACAAAGCTGCATCGCAACGCATTCCTGAACCTGAAGCGGAGTGCACTCATAATTCAACGGAAATGGCGAGCAATAATTGCTATGCGGCAGCAACGTCAGAAATTTTCATGTATACGTGCCGCTGTTTTATATATACAGCGATATTTTCGTGCCAAGCACTGTATGTTGCGGCAGCGCGCCGAATTCATACACTTGCGCACTTGTGTTGTACAGCTTCAACGACGGCGCCGTTCCATTTTACATATGCGCGCAGTGCGCGAAGAATATAAACTGAAGCTAAAAGCTGTGCATATCATTCAAACTTACTTGCGCGCCACTTTAACTATGCACCGAGATCGCATGGCTTACCAAGTGTTGCGTAAAACTGTCTGCAAAATGCAAGAGAGATATCGGGCTGCTCAAAGGATGAGATTGGAAAAAAGAAATTATCAGCGCTTACGGAACAGTTGCATTATCATACAGCGCAAATTACGAGCCACAATTCTGGCGCGTCAGACTCGTGTCCACTTCTTGACGATACAATACTTTGCTACCGTGATGCAACAACGCTTCCGTGCTACACGCCTCATGAAACAACAGCGCACGGAGTTTGCACAACTGAAGGCAGCCGTAGTCAAAGTGCAACACAGATACCGTAGCCTTCAAATTATGCGCCATGTGCGTTCAAAGTACCAAAGTGATCGTAACAAAATTATACAGATACAGCGACGTTTCCGTGCAACAATTGAAATGCGATTGACACGACTATCGTACCAGCAAAAAAGAAACGCCGTTATATGTATTCAGAACTGGTACCGCTCCATTGAGCAGACTCGACAACAACAGCTATCTTATATCCGTTTGCGAAATTGTTGCATTTGTGTGCAGCGCAGATGGCGGGCACTGCAGCAAGGTCGTCGAGTCCGTCAACAATATCAACAACAAATACAATGTATTATTTCCATACAGCGTCGTTGGCGAGCCACTTTAGTGATGCGGAAACAAAACGCTGACTACCGATGTAAACGTACCGCTGCATGTTACATACAGCGGTTCTACCGATCTTATCGCGAATCCTTAGCAGTACGTGCACAGTATCTACTCCTGCGTCGGTTAGTTGTTTGTATACAGCGAAGATACCGCGCACAGCGCAATATGCGTGTTGCAAAACACGATTTCTTGTTGCTGCGTCGCATAACAATTTATTTACAGCAAAAGTATCGTGGTCTTCGTATAATGCACCAACAGCGATCCGAATTCCTTTTTGTCCGCCGAATAGTCCTACATTTGCAGCAGAAGTTCCGTGGGAAACAAAAAACGCAACAGCAACGCTTAGAATACTTGCAATTACGTAACATTGTTATTGGATTGCAATCCCAAGCGCGTGGACTATTGGCGCGTCGCCGCTTACAAAATATGATGACACCTGAAATGGTAGAGGAACGCCGTCGGAGAAAAGCGGCTAGTTCGATTCAGCGGTTCTGGCGCGGTTATCGTGTACGTAAGTGCTTCCAGAGCATGCAAATGCGTTTGATTCGTCGAAACATGGCACTGTGGAAGAAAACCACTCAAGCAGCCAACACACTCAGTTACAAAATTTCGCATGCAGTATGTGTTCTTCGCGATCATTCAAGCGCATCGGAAATACTACATGTTCTCATATGTTTGGGTAAGTTTGGGTGCACGAAATTCAAAATAGTATTCTTTCTCCACAACATTCTAATTACTATTACATTATATAAAAATGATTCTCTTCGAACAAGAAAACGATATTTTAATAATTACAATAAATGCGTACCTGCATATATTTTAGATCGTATTTCCCGTACTGTACCGCACATTCTTATGAACCAGTCTGACTTCGTATCGACTTTCTGCTACGGCGTCATGGCACAGACAATTCGAAGTGAGGTCGATAAACAACTAATCCGTTACTGTAGTCGAATTATTTTGAACTTGGCGCGTTATAACAGCACTACAGCTAATACTTTCCAGGAGAGCGGGCTTGTTACCATAGCTCAAATGCTGTTGCGTTGGTGTGACAAGGATAGTGAAATTTTCAACACTTTGTGTACCCTAATTTGGCTTTTTGCTCACTGTCCATATAAGCGCCACGTAAGTTCAGCTCAAAATTGTTAAAAAATTTAACTACTTCCCAATTAACCCTTTATATTTACGCCTTTTAGATTATTCGCGAGTACATGACCACTCCAGAAGCTATATATGTGGTACGTGAGACTAAAAAGCTGGTGGCGCGCAAAGAGAGGATGAATCAAAACCTACGTAAACCTGTAGCATCAGCACGTGTACAAAAAACTCAACAATTTCCCAACCGTGCATTACCTAGCCTCGAGCCTGACTACGGGGTCATACACTCCAAACCTTACACATTCGTATCATCCGTATTCGCATTCGACATGCTGCTGGCTGAGCTGGAAATCGAAGTTTCATAATCTTGTCTAATACCTGTATTTATGTAGTCTGGACTTTGCTTATGTTTATTGTGGGCGTAAACCCACATTATTTTTAGGTCTTTGTTTGTATGAATTTGTCACATCAATATTTGTTCTTTGTTTATTATCTGTTTAGATATTCGTACAATCGCCTAGACTATGCTTTCGTATGCATTCGCTAAACTACTGCATTGATATTCGTAATTTATTTATAAAATCTGAATATGTTAATTTAAGGTTTTGTCAATGAATAAATTTACATACTGAAACTATTTTTAGTTTAATATTGTAAAGGATAGCTTTCAAAACTGTTACAACATTTGGAAATGTCTCGCGTTCGAGCAATTAAAATTTTGATATTTTTTTAGCGCATTACTGATAAAAACGTCATAAGCAAAAATTATGATGGAATAAAAAAGTTAAGCGAACTTGGTGTTTATTTTAGTTTATAATTAATTTTTTATATTTAAAATGATTTTTCGATCCAAAATTCCTTATTAGATTACCACTTGTCAAATGATTGCCGCGATATAAATGTGTACTGATTAAATTAAGTATCAACTGAATATCTGCAGAAGAATAGCAGTTATGTACTTTCTGTTACATCCCCGTATTTATAAACAAAATTTAGAATTTCGGAAGAAGTTTTTATACTTAAATGGAACAAGGAACACCACCTTTGTAGAAGTACGTGAAAACATGCTTATATCTAAACATGCCTATCCCTATCACATTTAAATCTAGTTAAAGTAATTTTTAGAACTAAATTTTTTAAGACCAATCGAATGAACACATGCGTACTAAAGCTTAGCGATTGCTTAAGGAAAAAATTAAACATCGATGAACACTTTCTATGTATTTCTACTAAAGTGTAATTGCGAAAAGAGGATTTGCGAACGAACTTAATTGACCACTACATTGCGAAGGTATTAGCTAATTTTCAGTTACCTGTTACTAATTTTTTACTGCAAATGAAATTATGTAATTACCTTTTACCCAATTAGATAAACGTTTTCTCTAAACGCTTGTATTACTTACGGATTGAATAATGTATGCATATGTGTGCAACAAAAGCAGTCACATACGAAAAAGTATATCAATTAAAAGGTTCTTTAAAACAATTTGCTGACTTTACAACGTAATAAATTTCTTACAGGAAAATGAAATACATACGAATAAGGTTCCACAAATTAGATGGGTATTATGAGATCTCGGAGGATCTCAGATTCATAAAGATTTCAATAAAAGTAACCATTCATATTTTGCCTAAAAGGGTGTAGCAACTATTAGGTTTCGGTCTGAATGTCAAACATAAAAAAATTTTTATTACAAATTAAATGTGTGAAAAAATTCAAATTAATAGCTCACAAAATTTAATGTTTTATATGAAGGACACAACTGTTTTCGAAAATCTAATTTAAAGGAACATGCATATGTATGTACATATGTATATATGAAAATCGTATTTTCTTATCTAATGATATAAAACATAATATATATGTACATACATAAGACTTGAAAATATTTTGAATCCTTTTATGCATCTTGATTTATGATCAAGTAATAACATAGATATATTAATTCTGATACTGAACGTTCTTTACATGACCAACCTTACTTTAATATGCCTAATATGATTCTGACATATGTATATGAGTGAAATTTTTGTTAATTTGCAAAAATGCAAAAAAAAAATTTATATATATTAGTATATATACATATATAGTATATACTATATGTTTATGCGAACACTATGTGAATACTGAAATTTTGGTGAAGATGCGTATCAACCTTTTCGGCGTTACTTTTAAATAGGTCTGTAGACCTATGTAGATATGAAGACGAATAACTGTCATATTATATTGAAAATTGGTCGAAATGAACCATTCAATTTTTATAAAAGATGGTTAAAGAGTAGACAAAAGCGACTTTCTTTGAGGAAAAGCATTCACGGCCGTCAGAAAAATAATCATTAGGTGAAATAAATTTCACAAATAAAAACAAGGTTTTAATCGAACTTTTGTTGCGCACTCTTTGGTAATATCACTGTACAAGGCAAACACGGATAATCCAATTGATTTACTATTTCGGTGTTACAGACATCATATAAGGGCAACACTATAAACATACATTTATAGCACATATCATTTATAGCTGATTACATGCTTACAACTTGTAAATTAGCTAATTCAGTCAATGTTTCTGCCAGCGTACCTTTTTACGAGTATCTGCATGTATGTCGGCAGATTTCAATGCAATCGATAGTACATTGATCCAGGCTGCCATTGACTTTCTGCTCATTGTCAAGTTCGATGTCGATACGAACAATGAGAAATAGATATTTAAATATACATACATATATTACCAATGTTGTGTACATATGTATGTATATTCTTATCAATGGGTTAATCAATTTTGATTTGAAATCGGGTACTCTATACATTCTTGGGATTGTTAGTATTTTAATAAATATTACTCTGATCATAATTTAAATATTTATGAAATTTACTATCTGCCAATCATGTCTTCATTGTCTTGTATTCCACCATTTGCAAATAGTAAACAATTCCAAAAAAATTCTGATTTGAATGTTATCACATTCATGCAATATTTGTCTCCGAAAAATTTGAATTTAGAAGTTTTAAGAACTTACAATATATTTTTCCTAAGCATATACATATGTACATATGTACATACATACATATGTATATAGTCGTTACAAAACATTGCAGTACCGGATCCCGGTTATAAAAATTAAATTCCCTATTGTGGGCGTGCATGTAACTTTGAAGGAACTCTTAAATATAATAATTTTCAACGACAAATTGAACAAGTAATTAAGTTTTCCGATTTGGGTTTGGTCTTTCCGGTTGCCTGACGAAATTGTATATTAAAAAACAAAACCACGTCCAAATTGGTATATTCATTCGCAGACATACTATGTAATGTATGTATGTATGTACATATGTCCAATTTGAGCGATATGAAAAAAAATCGCCCTATGTCCTATATGTTTTTAATTAATTGAATTTTTTAATTAAATTTATATTTTAAGTAACAATATTTAAATTGTCTTAACTTTTGACGTAAGGAAAAGTCTACATTTCAAGAAGCAAGACAATTTATGAAATATTTTAGAGAAACACTAAGGAAAGATCAATTTAAGTGACTTAAACTTTTTAAATTTTAAAGTACTACAGATTTTTATCATTTAAAGGAACAAATGATTTTCAGCTTAAAACTTTCAATTTTAAAGTATTATAGTTTTTATTACCTGAACTTATAATAAAAAAAGAAAAAATTCAATTGTATTTATTTTGGATGTGGATTAATTATATAAAAACACCCAGCCTCATTACAGGTCTAATTGGGTGTAAAAAGTGACTACTTCGTAAAAGGTTGAAAAGGGTTAGTGTCTTTTTGTAGGGATTCGGGTGCAAAAGGCTACAATTAGTCTCTTAATGGGACATGCTCAAACAAAGGAAACAGCTCGTACAAATACATACTTACATATCATTACATATATGTATGTACATATACTAACACAAGTGTATTTGGTTTCCCAATACTGATAAGTGACAATTTGCGCGTTTTAAAAATACTGGCTACTTTAAGTAATAAAACTCTTTCGACCGTTGGATTAGCTGAATCCATAATCTCTATTGCGGTTCAATATATCTACATACACAGGTATACATATGTATGTAGATACACATACACATGTATGCATTTGCTTATCGCAAAGCGTAGCAACGAAATGTAGAAACAGCAAATGCAGCTTTAAATAAAATTAGCAATAAAAACCTAATCTACTTATTTAACAATGTTGACATAAACATGTATGTACGTATACAGGGTAGTTCACATAGTATTTTCTATTTATGTATATATTTATAAAAACTATTGTGCCGATATCTTCACTGGTGCTTCATGTATATGTATCTGAAGTAAAGTGAAATAATCGGTTGGAATTTAAAATGATGGTATTCCACTTGTGTAGTTGAATTCGAACTTAGACCAGAGTAACAAAAGGATATCAGGTGAATGGTATATACCATTTGGTTAATATTGGCTCAGTAGTTTCTGAGATATTCACTTCACCTACCACTGATTCAAGAATTGCTAAAAGGAAAATTGGGTTTAAGTTGAATTTGAATAACTTTATTTGCAGTACCAACCTTCTCGGAGTGCCAAGGAATACTTTCGTTAACGTTATTTCTTTGCATTCAAGTCATTTTCAGCTTTCTAGGGGAAAGGAGCTGCTCTTTTAAAAATAATACGCGATTAAAAATCCATTTATTGCCCACCTTTTACACTGTCAAGGTAAGAATATGATATATGTATGTACATAAGTACATGTATGTACGCCGTCGAGTACGCCACCTATCCAACGTTGGCGTTTCGATGTTTGTGCGCCAGCGATTACTGCTCTGCCCTGCTATTAGTATTGTATCTGCTGCCAATTTCATGCATTAGTTCTAAGAATCGCAGCGACTACGTAAACAACATCGACACCGGCATGCGAGGCGTAAACAGAGCTGCGTGCACTGCAATTGCAATTCGACTGGCACAGTTTCACGCGATCGTTTGTGTCGTGAAGAGCGTTTGTTTCTACCGCCACTTTTTCCACATTTGGGTGTGCCGATTCCACAGCTCTCCCCGTCTTTGTGCGTTGCTTGTGTGTATTTGACTTCGTATATGTGTTAGAAAAAGAGAAAAAGCAAAGTTCACAGCACAAAATTGAAACGAAAAACTGCAAAACTGCTTCGGTTATTGTTTACAATCAAAAAGTCGCAACAAAGATGTTGCTACACGATTCAAGGAAAGTGGGCACCTATGACACGGAACTTGAAAGGACACGCCTACAAATACAACATATTTCGCAATGGTTGAAGGAGAACCCTAATGTAAATGCCAATAGCGACTTTGGGAATTTGCTGTTCTTTTTACGAAGTTGCAAATATGATTTGGAACGAACAAAGAAAAAAATAAAACAGTGAGTCCGGAGCTAATATTAATAATAGAGGGGAAGGGTTTGCATGCCATTGTCTTATTTATATTTTTATCATATTGATTAAGTCATTAGAATCATCAGTATTACTATCATGATGATTGCTAGATTTTGAAAAAATAAGCCGTTATACTCGTACATATGTACATATACTTACATCTGTATGTACATAAGTAAACTGTTTTCACGCCGAACTGTTGTGAAGTTTCTGAAATTCAGAATTTTATTGTGACATAATAAACCACAAATATGTTTAAGAGGAAATATTTAATATTCAGCCAAAGATCAGAGTCTTGTAATATATTAGCAAGAAATCAAGTCGTTTTACATTTACTCATACGAAATTTCATTATTTATGTACTTATGTATGATCTGCTTGCATACTGTATCATTAGTCGAAAATTAATTTGTTTCATCAAGAAATCGAAATGAGTTTTTTTGTATATAATATATATAATTTGTACAATATTTAAGCTTTTTACGAAGTTGAAACTAAAATTCAAATTTGAATGAATGTTTTTATGACTGTTATTTAATGCGATTTTGCGATACTCTTTTGTTTTTATAGCTTCTATCAAATGCGTGCGGAGCGTGTAGAGTGGTTCGCCAACAGAGATCCCTTTTTACCAGAAATACAAGAACTTTTGAACCTGGGTGTATTTCTACCAGTCGATGGTGTTGATTCAAAAAATCGGAAGGTGGTTATAATACGTGCTGCTGCGCACGATCCAAAACTGCATTCTCAAAATAACGTTTTCAAGGTGAAATAAAGTAAAACTTTATGAACAAATTTAATATAAATTTATTTTCTAGGTCAGTAAAATGGTCTTAGACTTACTACTAAAATTCGAGCCAGATAATTGTGGGCAAGGAATTGTGGGAATTTTTGATATGACGGGCGTTCAGTTGGGTCATGCTCTGCAATTGAATCCGAGATTAATAAAGCGTTCTGTTGAAAGTTGGCAAGCTTATCCATGCCAACCAAAGCTTTTGGAGTTTATAAATGCGCCTACTCACGTGAATATCTTTCTGAATACTTTCAGGTAACTATTATACATTTATAATTGGTAAACCAGTTGTTATACTATATTCTCCTCCATAGATTATTTATGACACAGAAAATGCGTTCTCGCGTTGTTGTACAAAAACGTTCAACTACAGTTGTGTGTGCTAAATTACCGAGAGATATCGGAGGAAACGGACCCAGTTACAAGGAACTTGCTGCTAAATGGAAACAACTAGTGGAAGAAAACGTCAACTTCTATCAGGAGTATGAAAAATACAAAAGTATGTTGCCAACTTGAACCAATTTCGTAAACCATCGAGAGAAGTAATTACAAATATCACTCGTTCGCATTCATTCCTCTTAAAACAAATACTTTTTGTTTTGTTTAGTGTTTAGCAGTTAGCAAAATAATATTGATTAAGGTTAAGAGTACTAAAAATGGTAATGAAATATAAAATGGTAGTGTATATATGCTTTCACACAAAAAGTAAGAAATGATTAAGTTTAGATTGTTTAATTTATTGTAGCTGTAATTTACATATCCGCATACATATGTAGGTATATGGGTAGTATTTAATACTTTTAATTCATATAAATATGGTATATATATTATTTCTAAGCTGTACGATTACATTGTTAATATAGGTATTTTTAGATAAATGCTGTATATACTTGTATGTGTATAAATTAAGTATGAAAATATATATGAGATATTTCTTAATTTTTATTAGTATTAGCTTATGTGATAATATTTCCAAAATATATGTTTCAAATTTACATACTTATGTATGTGTACCCCTTTAAAATACACATCTTTGTATATACTATATTGTGATATACTAAATTAAGTATGAAAATAAATGTAACCTTGCTGGTTCTGAACTTTTCGCACATTAATATTCGAAAATAAAAGTATGTTTTCACGAATCTACAGGGGAGTTTTAGACAAAAATTAAACTACCAAAATATCCTGCACTCATGCTTTAGCTAAACTCTTGACCGAGTTTACCCTCTTACTAGTTTTCTCTTCAATAATATTGGAAATCTTAAATATACTTATATATAGTATATATGTATATATATGTATAAGTACATTTAAATGTATCTGTTTAACCGTCATTAGTTAAATTAAATGTAAGTTTCCTGTCAATAAATGTTTCTAATTTACAGAAAGGACTTTATAGATAACGCAGATTTGCAATACAAAATTTAATCGCTTATATTTAGCGTTAGAGGTTATATTTATTTATATTCTAAAGTTTTATACATTTAGCATTATGATATTTATAATTATACCTTACTAAAATATATTGAGATGGGGTTTATGCATATTCATATTGATTATTTTACTTTACACTCATGCATGTAAGTACACAACAGTACTACGGGTCTAAGACTTTATTCATGCAACTATTGTTTTTTTTTCACTTGTAGTTGCTGAAAATAAAATTGGGAGTCATGTCTTAAAGGTCTCTTTTATTCTTTATTATTTCAATATCAATGTTTTCGTTCCTCTTGCATAAGACAAATGCTTACATATAATTTTAAATAGAAAAGGTTATATCTACATGTATATGTATACGAATGGCCATTAAACCTTACTATTTTTTATATATATAGTCAGTTTTTGATTTGTTGAAATTTTTCGCTCTTTTTTATAATTCAACTTTTTTAACTCATTTAACCATAAATTGATAAATATTCGATAATATGGCGCTAGTGAGTAGTTTTAATTTCGGCATGTACACCACATACACCTATGATAAATTCTTTCTCCTCCAATGAATTAACAAGTAATTATTCATGCTTGTTTGCATCTTTTATATGCGAAATGTTGGCATTAGCTCTAAATGAGTACATTTCTAAGTGTTCTTTTAAGAGGACCTTGAAATTAGCATTTTCAAAAAAACCTTAAAACAGCAACTAACATTAATTACAAATAAAATAGAATTGTTTATTGCATTTGTCGCTGTAAAGCTACTTCAAAAAAAATTATTATAATATAAATATTTATATTTAGAGAATAAATTAAAAATTCTAGCTTTCAATTTTAGTAGTAGTAACAATGTAGGCTGCAATATACATATACTTGTTGCACACTTGCGCTTACATTATTCTAATTGTAAAAATTAAATTTTAAATCGTACGAGGATATTAATAGTTTTGAGGTTATTGAAATATAATATTCAACGAAAAAATGTACGAAACCTTCAACATATGTTTCTATTTTCAAGGTCTTCCAACTATTTCTTAATGTATGTGTACGTATGTATGTATGTTTGTGTTGATTTTCGAAGAGTGTGTTCCTTAATAAGATCGTTCACACTCAAAACTCCAATTGCATCCCGACTTGCAATGAATCCTATATTTGCCGCTCATCTTTAGCTGTCAACTTATCAATAAGTTCCTGCAGTGGAGCTAGTTCGCGCCGATCAATTAAGTTAAACTCTTGAACGAAGAATATAAAGTGCTTAAAGGATGTATTCAAATGTGCCTCTTCACCTAGAGTAACGACTTCTGAGAAATGTTGATGGTATATATGTGCGTAAACTCGAAATAAACGTTTCAGAATAGTTTTCGCTATGCTGAGAAAATTCTTTGGAAACGGTATGCCTATTTTCGATGGGAACAGCGTCTCATCGTCTAGTTGGTCTTGCACCCACGTCATTAGGTAATCAATATACTTAGGTGCACTGCATTTAATAGGCTTCTTCACAGTAAGTCCATCCGCCCAATGATATTCATACTTCGGTCCTGCAGACATAATAACACAACTCTCTTCGGTACAAAACTCAGTAATAGTACCATATAACATATTTATTTGGTTGAAGAAATCGACAGCTAAAATAGTAATAGATCCGTAAATGCATGATAAGCTATAGCAATTTAAAGTCAACTTACTATTAACAGCGACCCATTCATTAAGGTCTTCTCCATCCGGCAATGCGACAGCATTACGTAAATTACCAGAACCCAAAGTAGCAGCCGCATGTTTCATTAAATCATATTGGTGAGTACCTTCTGGTATATTTTTTTTTGGCTTAAAAGTTTTGCTTGAACGTGACCCACTAAATAAAATTAAAAATATTATTATTATAATGATTACCATAATATATAAGTAACACGTATTGAAATGATTGGTTGATTTCTTATTGAAAGGTTTAACTCATTGCAATGTTACAACATAGAAGATATTTGTTCCATTCGTTGATTCCCAGTTTAAGTGGACAAAGTTTCGGTTCGGTTTCATTCGAACAAACCTCGAAGCGAATATTGAAAGTTTGAACTTAATTATGGCTTAGTATTAATTCCTCAATTTAAGAGATTACTAGCTTAGCTTGGCAAGGCTATTGGAGCTCTACGATTGCAACGCTGGGCGCTGGTTCAGAACGGTCTGTGTGTTTTGTAGAGTTAAGAAGTCCAGAATGTCAATGTTAATACTGAGTATACCTTTGTCATTTACTACAGTCCATTGATATTATTTTCGCCCTTGACTACAGAATTAAATTTATGGACAAGAATGAAAAAGTAGTTGGGTACTTATTTCTATTTACTACATATGATTAATAGATTGTAGAGATTAGTATAAGGCTGCACAATTTATATAAAGGGAAATAATATAAAAAGGTTTATCATAGGAGCAATACTTACAATAGAAATTCCATGACTTTATCGTTTTCGTTTAAGCGATTTGTGTGTTAATTAATATTGAATACAAATACCGTTATGTCGTGTATAGAGATCGATCGATGTTGGTTTTTGAATTTTTAAACTTTCTTGCCTTATATGCCTGCTATTTTTATTCACCGATTTTAGATTATATTAAGCAATTTCACACGAGTATTAGAAAATATTAAAGTGGCTTTCAGGTGTTGCTGTTACTTGAACAGAAGACAGTGGGCCCGACCACAAAGATTTACATTTATGTATATTTGTGTGATTTACGTAAAGTGAGTCTAACATATATGTATATATGGCTTAAAAACGTATCGTCTGCCAATCGGCTCTGCTGTTCCGTCGCAGCTGATGTCGTCTTCTACAACTTTATTCAGCAAAATCTATAAAATTAGTTATACTCGAAATTCAATCAAATATTGTATATAACTTGCAACAATTTAAATTCATTTGAATATTGCTATATTATTAGACTGTAGATGATTTATTTGCAAAATATTTGTAACACGAAGTCAAAATACACCTCACTATTCACTCAAAATCACAGTTGCCACACTTTTTGTATATACTCAAAACAATAAACTATTAAAAAATTAGTCAAATTTGCCACACTTACAAAATTCAACCTCACATTTATACTTAAATCGAAAAGAAGAAAAATTTATTTTCGTTGATACGGTTTTTGTAGTTTTCTGCTTTAGATATTATAAAATAATATACACAACAAGTTATTCAGGTTCTCCTTCATCGAATCTATGATACATGTTGTTTCTTGTTCAACAACATACAAAAATTCACCTCATATACCGTCATTTCAAAATAATCTAATATCAAATACAAAAATCTTTTATGTTGAATTAAACACTTTTATAAAATCTATGCCTTAGGAATTTCTTAAAGTTTCAAACATATAGAAAAACTGTTCGGAAACTTCGAAAATTTCGCGTGCCCTTAAATGTCTCAATTAAAATCTTCACAAATTTTTATAGGTGACGTTTTGGATTACAAATGTCAAATCCTCAAACTATTGTGCAAATGCAAAACACGTGGAAAATTGTATAGCGTGCTATTTGTGGTTTAAAATACTTTGTAATTGTAAATTGTGACATATTTTGCTGTAAATATGGTTTGTAGCAGTTTTTTTTTATTTTTGTAATACTTTATTAATATAACATTTGTATGTTTAGTCGCAACTATACGTCCTCTACGAACATGCTGCGGGATACTCCCTATTTTCAGTCAAGGAATTTGAAGAAGTATCTATGTTTCTTCCTCAAGTTGAGGCATCCGTAACTGATATAGCAAAATTCCATTCGATTGTAAAATTAGTTGGATTTTCTCCTTTCAAAACAGCAATAGCGGCATTGGAAAACATTAACGCTATATCTGAAGGTATTGCACCTCAAGATTTGTTGGTATTTTTAGATGATTTCTTCTCAAAGTTAAAGAAGAAGAAATGTACCTTAGGCATTGCGGATGCTAAGTTGGGAGCAGCTATTACTGAATCGATTGGTGTGCAATGTAGCCATTTTGGAGCTGTACCAGAAATATTACGTGGTATACGTTTTCATTTCCATCGGCTAGTTAAAGGTAAGCTTTTTTAATTGATATCTAATATAAATTTAGCATAAATTGACATAAGCAATATATTTTAAGGATTTACCGACAAGTCTGCGGGAATAGCGCAACTGGGTTTGGGTCACAGTTATTCTCGTGCCAAAGTAAAGTTTAACGTTCACCGTTCGGACAATATGATAATACAATCCATTGCGCTCTTAGATCAATTGGATAAGGACGTAAATACTTTTTCAATGCGTATACGGGAATGGTATTCGTACCATTTCCCAGAGTTGGTCAAAATTGTTCCTGATAATTACTTGTTTGCCAAAACTGCTAAATATATTAAAGACCGTAAAAGCCTTTCCCAAGACAAATTAGAAGAATTGGAGGAAATTGTAATGGATTCGGCAAAGGCGCAAGCTATTATAGACGCCGCAAAAATGTCTATGGGAATGGATATTTCAATAGTAGATTTAATAAATATCGAACTATTTGCAGAACGAGTGGTTCGTTTGTCTGAATATCGAAAGAAAATGGCAACGTATTTGCACAATAAAATGGAGGCAGTGGCACCAAATTTGCAATCTCTGATTGGTGATCAAGTTGGGGCACGTTTGATTTCGCACGCAGGTAGTTTGACTAATTTAGCTAAATACCCAGCCTCAACAGTACAAATATTGGGAGCGGAAAAAGCACTTTTCCGTGCATTGAAAACACGTTCAAACACACCAAAATATGGATTGCTTTACCATTCATCGTTCATTGGACGTGCTGGATTAAAGAACAAAGGCCGCATATCTCGTTTTTTGGCAAACAAGTGTTCGATTGCATCCCGTATTGACTGCTTTTTGGAGAAACCGACGAGCGTTTTTGGTGAAACACTAAAGCAACAGGTGGAAGATCGTCTGAAATTCTACGAATCTGGTGAAGTACCACGTAAAAATATAGAAGTTATGAAAGAAGCCATTGAAGCAGCAGAAAAAGAAGACAAAAAGAGTGTTACCGAGACACAAGCACTAAAAAAGAAAAATAAGAAAAAGAAACGCAAAGCCGGGGATGTGGAAAACGGCGAAGTTACTGAAAGCAAAAGTAATGGAAAGGCTGAAGAAGCAAATAACACAGTCGTAGAAGAGAATGGCGGTGAAGCTGGTGAAGGAGAACCTAAGAAGAAGAAGAAGAAAAAGAAGAACAAGAATAAGGACGCTGAGGCTTAATTGTAAACAAGTAACCCCTCGTTAGGTAATACAAAGTACATAGTTAAGGGAAGATTACATTTATTTGCCTCATAAATGTATAATATAAACTTTATAACATTTAGGTTATTATTATCTGCTATTGTCTTTACATTACGTGGTTGGGAAACTACTTTTGAGGGACTAAATTTTTTTGCAAACCTAAACAAGTTTTGATATAATAGCTGAACATTTTGAATAAAGTACGGAAATATTATTAATCACAATTCCTTTTCCTTTCAATTTTGTAGAGAAAAATTAGTAACCGGATATATTAAGTTTGTTACGAAATTTGTAACACCCAGAAGGAAGCGTCGCAGACCCTATAAAGTATATACACTCAGTCCTTTTTTTACGCGATTTTTGGTTCTGCCACTAATCGCGTAAAAAAAATCGCGTAAAAATGGTTAGTTTTCCAATATTAACTGACGAATTGGTTCCGAATATAAAAAATATCGCGTATAACAAAATATACGCGCAAAAAAATATTCAAAAACAATACAATAAGTTTCAAATTTCAGACTTATGACTTATTCATTCATATCAAAATAAAAAATACAAAACAAAAACCATATATAAAAGAGAAGAAAATAGAAAATAGGTACATTTATTGAAAAAAAAACCGTTGAATGCTGTTTAATCACTGTCATTATCCGTAGTGGAAATTATTCTTAGCCGCTTATTTTGATGGCCGGCACTGATATCACTAGAATTTGTATCAGAATCAATAGTAAGAACTATGGATTGATGTTCTGATTGACTTAGCATCTCCGATTGAGTTTGCACCATAAATTCAGTTAATTTTGTTTGAATGCTTCTTTTTGGACCCAATAAATTCCGTACTTTATATCTTAACATGCAGAGACTCAATTCTTTTTGAAAAATTCGTTCACGTTCGGCATCAGTATCATTTGCTACAAAATAATTTTCCAATTCTGCTGCAAGTTTAAGACCAAGCAAAAAACGAAAAAAAAGCAATCGCGTTAAAGTGAGAAATTCGCGTAAAAAAAGGAATTTGCGCTGCAAAAATAACCGCGTTAAAGTGAAATAGCGTAAAAAGAGATCGCGTAAAAAAAAAACTGAGTGTACATATATAAATGATCAGTATGTTGAGCTGAGTCGATTTAGCCATGTCCCTTTGTCTGTCTGACCATCCCTCCGTCTGTCTGTATATATACGAACTAGTCCCTCAGTTTTTAAGATATCGTTTTGAAATTTTGGAAACGTCATTTTCTCTTCAAGAGGCTGCTCATTTGTCGGAACTGCCGATATGGACCACTGTAACATACAAACTGAGCGATCGGAATCAAGTTCTTTTATGGAAAACTTTCACATTTTACAATGTATCTTCACAAAAGTTGGCACAGGTTATTTTCTAAGATAATAATGTAATATACGGAAGAAATTGCTCAAATCGGCTTACTGTAGCATATAGCTGCTATACAAACTGAATGATCGGAATCTAGTTCTTGTATGGTACACTTTCACATTTGACAATGTATTTTCACAAAGTTAGCACAGGTTATTTTCTAAGGCAGAAATGTAATCTCCGAAAAAATTGTTCAGATCGGTTAACTATAGCATATAGCTGCCATACAAAATGAATAATCGGAATCAAAGGCTTGTATGGAAAACTTTCGCATTTGAAGTGGCATCTTCACGTGGACTACTGCTTAAGGTAACAATATAAACTACGAAAAAATTGTTCAGATCGGATTCCTATAGCTTATAGCTTCCATACAAACTGAACACATAGTTAACGTTTTTTCTTGTTTTTTATATAAACTTGCGATAAAATAGTTCCTATATTTCCTCTTATAATGACTGAGTATTTTGAAATTCATTCATTCAATGAAAATTCATTTGAAATGAAATCATGCTTAGGCAGAGATATAAATATAAAGAATATAATTTTGGAGAGCAATGTATCTAATCGAATTTCGAAGATGCCATCTCAGCGATAGTTTAGATCTACGTATGTATATATTTTTTTTGTTTCTCAAAATATAATAAAGTAGTTTCTGTAGCGTATGAATAAAAAAAAATATATTAAAAATAGAAATATTCTAAAAATAAGTGAATTAGTAATTAGTTCTACCACATAAATAAATTTCAAAACTTTAATATCTTGATGAACCTTGGTACCTAAGTTACTTGGCTTGGGTTTAGCGAAATCGGACCAATGGTCGGTTACAGACGAACTTAGCCGTTTCATTCTGGTTACACACTACCATTGATTTTGATGTTTCCTCAGACCAAGTTCACAAAAAAAAATATTAAAACTTTAGCTCAAAAGAGTAACAAATAAATATTACCTATTTCTGAATATCTTTAGCTTATAATAACGAACTAAAGATATGTAGTTTCTTAGAGCAACTAAGTTGTCCTACGATATTAAATTAAAAAAAACGCAAGCTCAAAACGAATTTTAAGCAGCAGCCTTTGAATATATTTTGCCTAGTGTCAGTGTACATATGTACTTATATTTAACTTATTTCTTAATTTTCCCAAATACAAATACTACGTAAAGGTAGAGCAATGCCACCTACAGTATCAAGGCTTCCACGACAGGCGGATCTAGAATTATTACCTAGCCAAGGACTGTCAACCCGGCAGCAATCCCCTAAATTACTTCAGAACGGTTTTCTGCCGCTATAAAAACAACAATATCATCATCATTAAGGTCTTATATTTTCACATACAGTATCTAGCTGCACCAACAATGAACGTTTTCATTCAAAATCGTTGTGAGGCATGAGTTTCGGTGGTGGTTTCGCTCTGGAAATTTCTACGAATAGGTAATGCGTATACCACTGACAAACAAAATTTGCACATGATTTGATTTATTTGTTACATGCATACATATGTATATGTACGTTGTTTATATAACAACGCAAAATTTTATTTTAATATTCCACCACCATATAATGTTTGCGATGGTTTATTGCAATTATTTTACTTTTGGAAAATTACGAACAGTTTTTATACGTATACATATTACATAACGAAATTATATATTTATTCTAATTAAACTGTTTCTAATTTATGTTCATATCTAATTAATATACATACGTACATACAAATTTATGCTAATTAAAGTGATGTACACATTGATTGACCCAGAAAATCATAAAATAATACTACGGATTTACAAAAATATTAATTCATATACATATTTTTACACAACCTTGTTCCATTATTAATTTAACTTCTAATTGTTGCTTGTTAATGAAGTGACGATATGCACAGACTTAATCCAAACGGGAATAAGGACGGAGTGGATACCTAATATAACGGTACGTATTTTTTTGTGAAATAATATTTAAAATATGTATTTGAAAAGAGAATTATTAACACAACACAAATAATAACAATCAGTAAGATGAATAACTGTCGTCGGTTATTCTTTTGCATGTAAGAACGGAAGTCAATATGTTCAAGCAATAATGTAGTATAAGTGGAAGTGATATTTTGAAAATAAAAATGGTGGCATATATTTTTCGTTGGGGGAACAATATTTTCAATGGGAGTTTAAAATACTTCTGCGGAACGATTCGTTAATCTGTTAATCATTACCTTCATTCACATATGTAAATATATATGTAAGTATATTATGATCGTCTTGGAACATACCCGACGCAGTAAGTATACGCTTTGATTA
Organism: Bactrocera neohumeralis; assembly: GCF_024586455.1. NCBI lineage: Eukaryota > Metazoa > Arthropoda > Insecta > Diptera > Tephritidae > Bactrocera > Bactrocera neohumeralis. Next base: position 91,923,825 of record NC_065919.1, read on the forward strand.
ACTCTCTTTTGTATATTCAATTAACTCATTTTATTCACTAATACAAATGTAATGTTTAATAATATTTAACGTTTTCAATGTATTACATTTCATTGCAAATCTGTATAAGTATTGTATACTTTTCTATTGTATGTAACACGCATATTCACTGTAATAATTACACAACATATAAAACTCAAAAATGGAGGCAGCAACGCACTCCTTGAATACAGTATATTTTACTTACATATGTATATAAATGTAAAGGTATGTATGTACATATATCGAATGCACTCATTTATATTACAGACATTATTGTAATATTTGTGCATATCGATTTAAGCACATATTTAATTTTAATTGCTTACGAATTTCTTGAGTCAAAAATTGCAATACTTTTTCTCATTCAAATAATCAGCGCACACGGATATTCTTAATAATTAACATTGCAGTTAGATTGTAGGACTGAATCAAAACAAAGAATAAAAAAAAATCAAGAACAAGAAAGTAATTGTTTTCAGAACTAGGTATACAGTACATAATAGGTATGTCGGTGTGTGATTTATTTATGCTATTAAATATCATTGGAATATATCAAAACCATGCGCTTGTACTTGATTATTGTTGCTATTGCCTCCGCTTTTTTGATGTTGTGGTTGTTCCAAATTCATTGCACTAAAATTAGCAAACATTTGTGATGTTACTGCTGGTGTTGATGTTGTTTGCTGTGATTGAGGTGGAATGTTTTGTGATGTTGGGGCAAAGAAAGTGCCTGGAATGCCGATTGTGGCAGATGGGAGTACTGCGGAATTCTGTACAACGTTCGGCGTACCAAAGCCGGAGCCGGTCAAAGGAGAAATGCCGCCGCCGCCAAACGCATTGAAACTAGTAGTTTGCATTGTCGATGGCACGTTGTTATTACCAACACTACCACCACTGCCTATGTGTTTCGTGGGACTCTGTGTTTTTAACGCATTCATCGATGGTGCTGGCACATTGGACTTGTTTGATTTGCTGTTCAACAAGTTGTCTAGATCAATTTTCAGATCACCTGTGTTTAAGTTTTCGGACCAAGTGGCACCAACATTTTGCGCGCCAACTTGTCTAGATGTATTTATTGATTCGCCCAAAGCCTGTTGTTGCTGTTGTATGTTGCTAGCACTAATGGGTTGGAGTAGGTCGCTGTTATTGTTGCTTGAAATGGGCGGTAAGATATTGTCTGAAAAATTAGAAATTCGTTGGTGAAATTAATATTTCACAATAACGCTGCAGAAAAAGAAGTAAGAGTTTCTCAAAATGAGGTGATATACTCATTATCATACATACATATACATTTGTGGATTTCAAGTACATATAAACAAAAAATAGGAATGATTGAAATGCTGTTTTCTAATGTAATGAAGCACAATATTAAAGAAAAAACATTACATTAAACATTAATTCAAGTCTGAAGAAAAGTTCTACTAAATGGGGTGTGGATTCCGTGTATTTATACTTAAACATACACATTGTTTCAATACACGTTTTTGTGTATTTTATTTAAGCAATGTGAAAAGCAAATAAGTTGGTTGCAATTAAATAAGGCACTGAAAATTTTATTTATAAAGAAATATATGCTAATTTTTTCAAAACAATAATAATTCAACAAAAATGAAAAGATGTCGCATTTCTGCAAAACCGAAACATTGCAAAATTAGTTAATAAAGTTTTAAGAAAATAATTACATATTTTATCTTAGGGTACATTATGCTTTTTGTGCAGTTGCGTATAAATGTAGTGTATGTATGTAAGCATACATATGTAAAAAATGGTTGAAAGAAGTGATTTAGTCCTAAGTACTGTGTTTGTTGTAAATATTTTAGGGAACACAAGCTAAGCGTTTAACATCCAAAATAATTTTGTTTACTCTTCTTTTGCTTTACCTAATGCGTCCGTGGTGGTACGATGCCGGGTATGTTGAGAAACGCTTTCATTTATACATACAAGCAAAATATTTTAATTTTTTTTGTTAAAACAAAGAATTTTCAATTATAAGGTGTTGTTAGGAAATCCCAAAATATTGTCGTTAAGCGCAAAAGAATGACAAAAACAAATAAGAAATACAATCAAAACGAATTTACAAAATACTTTAAAATGTATGCGTATAAGTAAAATGGAATTTGAAAAGTTTTCTGTTTCTAATAAATATAAAGATCTAAAGGAAACTATCTGCATGAATCCCATTATATAAGTGAACATTTACATACATATAGTTAATTATTAAATTATATAAAATACATATTTTCACATGATTTATTCAAAATATTTAATATTTTTTTAACTGCGATAAACACTTGAAATTATATTAATGCTCACATAGTTTATTCCTAATACGTTTTATAATAGCGAACTGTCAGGGTCACACCGTTATTGTTAATAATGACCTTTTTCTTTCTTTTTTCCTTTTACTACGATTTTTGGGATTATCCAGGTAAGCAAGATTTGAAAGTTCGTGACTATTTCAGGTAATATTACTTAAAAGTCAAGATTTCTGGTGTAGTGACGCCTAAACACATTTAAATATAAGGTTCCCAGTATTTGATATCGGTATCGAACATCTATAATATGAGTGTGTAAGCAATATCACAAAGCTGCCTATGAAAGTCAGTGATAAGCCTTTATCATACATATTGGAATATGCAATCAAGATGTTACCTGTTTAATGCTGGATGGCACCATTGTGCAATAACAAAAAATTTTGATATAATTTGGAAATTGTCTGATTGCGAAAAGCGGGATTTCGGCGATTAATCTTAAAATTTATATTTTACGAAATATTACATGTGTTCATTTAAATTCCTGTTAGTATATAAAATCCCTTTTATTGATGAAGAAAAATACAATTATTTACATAGAGTTTCACGAAATTTATTCGTGCCATGTATGCTATTTTGATTTCGACAGTTAAAATGGTTTTTACTCAGTTTGTGCTGTGGAGTATAATTTATAGCAAGTACTCAGAATTTGATTAGCGATATCACGACATTCTTCTGAAGTTTCGCCTCCAAATAGTGGTGATTTAACTAAACCTTCCAGCCATTGTTGTATTTCCGCAACGCGCTCCCCAAACTGTGTCATAAGAACATATACCGGTGTGGTCACCAAAGTGGCACCAATAAGTTCCAACGTGGCCAGTCGAATGCGTGTCTCAACGCTGAACCGCACAAATGTACATAAATCAAAAACTTCTCGAGTGATGACGGGGAGAAGGGGGCAATTCGTGGCACTTAACACAAATACAGTTAGTGTATGTAGAAAATTAACCAGCAATAATGTATCAATGTCATGCGCTATATGATCGGGCTTCACGTACAACATCTGTCGAGTGCGTGGACCACGAACAAGTGAAAAGAAAAATGTGCCTGCTACAGTGTGGAAACGATTTGGTTTTACGGGCTTTGTGTCCAACGCTTTGTGACGGCCGTGAAATCGCTTAGTTTTCTCTTTTAGGCGTTGTCGTATTATTCGTTGAGCTGTCAGTAAACGAGATTCGTGTTCATTTTCGAAGTGAAATTTGCGCGGGTGTTTCGCTGGAGTTGGTAGCAATGCTGCTTCGGTGGAAATTTCCGTTTCTCCTGTTATACCGGAAAGTTCTTTGGCAGCGGCAGCCAAAATTTGTAGCATTAGAATTCGCAAATTGGCATTATAGCATGTATTCTCGGTGTGAAATTCCCGGCATAGATACTTTGCAGAGGGCCCTGGTGCAGAAGCACAAACTGCCACGCCACATTTGAATTTCGTCCGTTCGAAGTCCTCATAATAATAATGCATTTCAAGTGATACCAAGATACGTAAAATGTCAATGGCAAGACTGGAGTCTTGTTGCGATAACTGTGAACGTATCAACGGTTCTGCTGCAGATATGGCAGCCTCAAAGACTTCATAGTTATCTGGTTTTGTGCTCAAAGTGTGTATCAAGTCCAGTAGAAACTTGGGGCGTTTTTCTGCTACGATTGACGTGTCGTTAGACATATCGTAAGGTTTATGTTCTTCCTCGTCATCATCAGAATCTAGTTCCATTAGTTTCGTTGATTTTTCAACACTATTCAAAGAAACATAATGAGGGTTTGAATGAGAGTTCGGTGTAACAAATTTCGATATTTCAATCGTTTCGCTTGTGAAACTTTCTAATAAATTTGTTAATCTATTTAAATTAATTTCTGCGCCCATTACATCGTCTTTCGTAGGTATTTTGTAGTTATTTGCTATACTATCAAGTTCCGTTATCAATCTGCCACGTGACAACTTTAATACATCTTCATAATCAAAATGCAAACGATCCTCCTTTTTTGTGTGTGGATCTTCCATGTAATTGAATATTACCTCCACCACCTTCATGCCAATATGCCTTTGAATCACGTCCGCGCATTCCAAATGAAAACGTAAAATATCATGGAGATAACGTTTGTAGTCGTTGTCATTTAACAGATGTAACTTTCTGTCTTTCTGTTCGGCAAATAATTGTTTAGCAGTAGCTATAAGTAATTTGCCAAACGTTAAATGCTCCTTATCTGTTAGTCTCTGTAGGGTAGAACGTTTCGACCAAACACTAAGCAGTTGTTTAAAGACTACCTGTACCAGCTTCGGATCGCTCAATGCTAAATAGCGGACTAAGGCGCAAAGAGCATGCTCGGAACTCGGCGTGCGTTGTATCGTCAATGTATGTGTGAAACAAAATTGCCAGTTGTCTGAATTGGCTACAGCATTACCAAGCAAGCGATACGCATCAACGTCTGGCGCTGTAAGCAGTACAGCCAAGCCCGCTTTATATATAGCATTCGAGTCCAATGAATTAAAAATTTTCTGTATTACAACACACGGTCCTGGTAACTTAGCGAACTCGTCGACAATTTTCAAAAACTCATTTAGCTTGCTGTCAGCTTCTTCGGCATTACATAAATTCGTTATTACACGACTTAGTAGCCGGCTGCAAAATGCCAAGTTAAAATACGAAATGTCTTCGCACTTGAAGATGAAATTCAAAGCACAAAGTAAATGTCTGAGCAGTTTATAAGCATACTTTTTGGGTATAAATGCATCTGGCAGGTTTTGACCCAATTTATTGCCTACTCTATTCGGTAGGGAAATAATAATTTGCAAAAATTCTGTGACATTCGCATTAATTTCTTCAAATTTCAGCGTAGGCAATGCCTTTAATTCCGATTTGAACTCTTGTGTCATTGATTGAGCCCGGCAGATATGCAGAAAAGCTAAAGGTAATAGCTGAGTATCATTCACGAGCTCCGTCAATACAGATACTAGGGTTGTGGAGCCATCTACGTCCAGGATAGTCAGATATTTGTTGAGCGAATAAAAAGTTTCATAAATATAAGCAAAGTTGCAATCAACTCTAAAAAGATTAAATATCTGCACATCACTATCTGATGATCGAATATCCGGCCATTCGCGGGTAAATAGTTTTATAAGGCTATTCAGGATTTCCGCATACTCATACGCGGCTATTTCTGACCAGTCCAAGGCATCCTTGTCGAGACCGATAATTTTCTCTGCAGTGCAATATCCAGGAAGAGCGCCACCACTGAACAAATGCTGGATTGTTTTTGAAATTTTCGTTGCATCTGCTGCGCAGGTGACTTTCGGTACAGACTTGAATGTACTAATTGCATGTTTAAGTGTATTTTTAATGCTGACAGGTATTGGCTTAATTCTGAGACTCTCTTCTATGCCATCATCGACTGAAAATGGAGAAGAACGTGTGCATCCAATTGGAATATGTAACCGCAAAAATTACAAATGTATGTACGTGTAGATACAAAATGTATGCGATTATCTTTACTTTACATTTCTACTTTTTAACTTCAATTTTGGTTGGTTAATAGTTAATTACTCTAAAGTATATAACATATTTAATTTCTGAATTATACACATTAAAGAATGTCAATCATCATGCGCATTCGATATAAATAACTTGGGAAAAATATTTTCGACCCTATGTTTACTTACTGTATAGATTATATAAAAGAAAATAAACTTACCCATTGGCATACTTTGATGAATAGATAAGTCTCCTAAACCAGCTAAAAGATCAGTAGTTGTTGAAGCGCCAGTCGTCGCTGATTCTGCAGAAGTGGCCGAGGTGCCACTAAATAAATCAAATGAATCGTTAGCTGGAGTTGCCGTCGTCAACGAACTATTGTCCAACACTCTGTGTGTGTTGGAAGCTGAACTTCCTTGAAATGAGGAGAAGTCTGCAAATTCATCGGAAACTCCCACAATGTTCGTCGTAGGCAATTCAGGCAATGCTCCACTATCAAAGGCTGAGGTGAAATCACCAAATTCTTGTGACTGCTTCGACTCGATTGCACGAGGATTAAAATCGTCCAAATCATCGGTTGTAATGGCAGCACTAGTCAAAGTTTTGTCGTTCGGCGCTGGGCAGGTTTTAAATATATCATCAAGTAAGTTATTATTATTATTGCCGCTAATAACTTTTTGCTGTACACCTAAAATATTATTGTTGTCTATTGATCCAACGCCACCCTCCTCATTACCATTGCTACCAATTAAATCATCCCCACCACTGATGGGCGTATCTCGATGAGTAGGCGAATGTATACCCGCCGCACTTGGTGACATTTTACCAAAGTTTGCTGCAGCTCCCATGTCAATTTTTTTACTTCCAACAACTGGCTTTGCAGCTGGCTGCCTTGCATTACTAGATGGAGTGTTGTTGAGAGCGGATTTGGGACGTATATTCATGTTAATAGAATTCGGCTTGGCCTCTATGCCAAAATCAGCGGGACTCGAACGATCATTGTAGCGATTTGCTCTCCTGCATGGTGTACAAAAACTGTTAAGCAAAAAAATTATACTACCATTCCTTTCACCACGTACCTAGGGCTCGGCGAATCACTATCGGAATACTCCCGCTCGCCTTCATACTGTGCATCCTCATCTTCGTATCGGTCACCACCGCGTGCATCGGAATCTAAGAATAACACAACAATTTTATTAAGCATACATTTGCTTATAAATGTAGATAATCTCATTCACTTACACCAATTGTCACCAAAATCACTGCGCTGTGCACGCCAATCGTTATAACCACCACTTTGTGCACTCATACTTCGCATGCCCATTGCATCGCTACTCATACCTATGTATTTATCCTTATTCTTTTTTGCTTTTTTTCGCTCTTCGCGCAAACGTTCGTCGTCCTGTATAAAGTCTATTAATTCTCTAACCTGTAATAGAGACAAACACAACATTTAGCTTGAATAAATAAAAGCATCTCAAATTAACACTTTACCTTATGTCTAACGTTAATACCCTGATCCTTGCCACCTTCATCGGTGAATGTGTAGTTTTCCAACGATCGTAAGTCGTAAATATGTTCGCGAGATGATGTCACCACACGCTCTGAACCATTACGTACCAAATAATTCAACAGTAGTAAGCTCTGTTTTTGTAGGACAGTTGAGAAGTTGCCGAATTATAGTTAAAGGAAAATGTGCCTACCTTATAAGTTCGTCGCCAGTTAGATTTATTGTCTTGTAGCATGCGTTTCCATAGCATGGACATGACTTCCGGAAAACTTTCATATGAAAAAGTTGCATGAGCCAATTCCTGCATTAAAGGTCCTGTGGGTCCCCAGGGATCATCATTTGTTGCTTCACGCACCTTTCCTTCGATTTCCGTATAATTCATAACGACATTGGTTCTGTGATTGGTAGGAGGAAAATCCGTTTAGACATAAATATATAGCTTAGTACATACCTATTTACATAACTTTATATATACATAAATATTATATTACATATATTATATAGCCTATATTTAATTTTGCAACTTGCACCTACATACATACATATGTATTATCAAACAAGTGAATATTCGTTGTAACCAAAAGTATTTTATAGGTTAAGTAGACCATGTTACACACCATTGTGTTTCTGAACTCCAGCATTTCATTCACCATTTAAATCGATCTTCGCGCAAACCCCCCCATTCGCTCCTATTCATCCCACCCATTCCCATCCTACTTGTTTTTTTACAATGAAACATGACTACATTCTGAACTCCAGCATTTCATTCACCAATTAAATCGATCTTCGCGCAAACCGCCCCATTCGCTCCTATTCATCCCACCCATTCCCCTCCTACTTGTTTTTTTACAATGAAACATGACTACATTGGAACAGGAACCAAATGTTTTTATTTGCAACAGGAGGTTTCCCGGAATTCTAAGCTCGAAATTGTTAATTTTTAATTTTGGTCATTAGATCTACTCTAATCTACATTCTTTGCCACATGCATTTTTATACTCTCGCAACAATGTTGCTAAGGAGAGTATTATAGTTTTGTTCACATAACGGTTGTTTGTAAGTCCTAAAAGAGTCAGATTATTATAGTTTTGTTCACATAACGGTTGTTTGTAAGTCCTAAAAGAGTCAGATATAGGGTTATATATACCAAAGTGATCAGGGTGACGAGTAGAGTCGAAATCCGGATGTCTGTCTGTCCGTCCGTCCGTCTGTCCGTCCGTCCGTGCAAGCTGTAACTTGAGTAAAAATTGAGATATCATGATGAAACTTGGTACACGTATTCCTTGGCTCCATAAGAAGGTTAAGTTCGAAGATGGGCAAAATCGCCTCACTGCCACGCCCACAAAATGGCGGAAACCGAAAACCTATAAAGTGTCATAACTAAGCCATAAATAAAGATATTAAAGTGAAATTTAGCACAAAGGATCGCATTAGGGAGGGGCATATTTGGACGCAATTTTTTTGGAAAAGTGGGCGTGGCCCCGCCTCGAAGAAATCGGATAATAACCACGCCCACCTCCCATACAAAGGTTATGTTGAAAATCACTAAAAGTGCGTCAACCGACTAACAAAAAACGTCAGAAACACTAAATTTTACGGAAGAAATTGCAGAAGGAAGCTGCACCCAGGCTTTTTTTAAAAATTGAAAATGGGCGTGGCCTCGCCCACTTATGGACCAAAAACCATATCTCAGGAACTACTAGACCGATTTCAATGAAATTCGGTAAATAATATTTTCTTAACACCCTGATGACATGTACGAAATATGGGTGAAATCGGTTCACAAGCACGCCTTCTTCCAATATAACGCTATTTTGAATTCCATCTGATGCCTTCTCTGTATAATATATGTATACATTAGGAACCAATGATGATAGCGGAATAAAACTTTACACAATTATCATGCGAGAGTATAAAATGTTCGGTGACACCCGAACTTAGCTCTTCCTTACTTGTTCTAAAATCTATTTAATATTTTCTTTTCCTATGACCTAATAAAATCCAACCAAAACAGTGCTTCTCCTCCATTGGTAAAGAATGCCACTAAGCAGTATACGCATGCTGCTTTAATAGATGTGTTGCTAAGTTAATGAGTATGTTAAGCGCATTCATACACTGCTTTTCTTTAATAATGTAATATTTTTTACAACTCAATTGTCTTGAAATTTCAAAAAATAGTTTTTTGATTTCTATGCTATGTCTAGAATATTTTCCCAGATTTTTGAGGTAATCGCAATAAAGGATCTTATTGAAATTTTTCACACTTCTTCTAAATAGGAAGATCTCATAATTGATTTAAGGACTTTCGATTGCAACTAATTTTTTTTAACATAAAAACAGATAAGATAAAAACATTTTCAACAAGTCATGTTGTTAATTCAGTGGTCTTATAGCCAACTTATGTTATAAGCTGAGGGTTTTGTAACTTTTTTAGAAAAATATAATTTATAATTCGAAATTAAAAATTGAAATAAGCGAAAAACTCTACATATATAGTATGGCCATCCAAAAACATTACTAAATTATATGCACATTTATACTTGTTTGTACCAATACTGAACAGGTGGTAGTTGCGTGTTTGAAGTAAAAAAATATAATTAAATACGGATGTGGTATATAGAAATACAGAAATGGAAATTAAAACCTAAACTTAAATTTGAAAGCATTTTTGATTGTTAGCTGGCACACATGAACATAGCAGTGCTGTGTCGAATACCTACTTTATAAATTTATCTTTATACAAAAATAATTGCTCAAGAATTATAAATTTTATCCAATCAAAAACCACCTGCCTTATACAAAGCGAAAGTAGTTATATACAGAAATACATATGTACATATGAGCCCAATTGAAAATATGACTTAAATATAATATGAGAGTAAATGAGGCTGTTCGTCAATTGTCTTTAGATCTTGCTAACCAATATAGAGTTTAGTTTAATTACGAAATTTCAATATAGAATTGGTAAGAGTTATAAAGTGCCTTTAGCAATATGCGTGCACACAAGGTCTTTTGGTCACTAGTATATTATCTTTAAGCATTTTTCTGATTGATTCCATACTTACACTTTATCAGCCAATTCGCGTACCTTCCACATGCTAATGAATTTATCAACCATTTTGCTGCAGTTCAAATATTTTCACTATCTTTACACAATATCGAGTTCGTGTTCACACAACTGCAAATTCCAAACCTTGTCTATGCCTACCCTTTCAAGTTTCGCTCTTCCTAAAGTGTTTATTAAATTTTACTTTATACACCGCAAAATTGATGTTCATGAACTCTACAATTTTGCACCAAATTAAAGGAAAAATTGAAAACCAAATGAAATCCGTGGAATTTAAGAAATTAATTTGTGGCAAAATTTGTTGAAAAGAACACAAAAAGTTTTGGTGATTTGTCACCAGAGTTTACGGGTTTCAATAAATTAGAAAAGGGTTGTACCTTTGCATAAAATTTGGGGATGTGTTGAAAAAGTAAGTATTTACTAAAATTTTTGATTTGGGAAATACTATCAATTTATTAAATACTTCTAAGATTATAAATATTAGTATAAATTGAATACAGACCTTTGTTTTGACAGGAAAGTACGTACGTTTTCCATGATCACGTTTACAAAAAAAAGGAAAGCAAAGCCTTAATTGTGGCATACCAATTGTTTTCCGCGCTTTGTTGTTCAGTATGAACTGTCAAGCAAACCGAGGAAAGTTGTATGTGAACAAGGCTTTAGAGAGCAATCAGCGAATTCCGCAAAACCGCAGCCCGAATCAGCTGATACGACTTATCTTATGAGAGCGCAATGTAAATGATCAGCCAACACCGCTTTTCCGCTCGCTTTACCGTAGGATACCGTAGATTTCCACGGTATTTGAAATTTTCCCCGTAGAAACGTGTCAGCTGATTGCTCTCTCACAACGCAGGGTTGCCAGTCTCGATATACTATAGTAATTATAAAAATTGTTTTCAATAAGTTTGAAATTTTCATAAGCTAACTCAAAATCAGAGTCGAATGCTATTATTTATAAATATATAAACTATTTTTAATAGTTTGTTTTCAGTTTTTGTATATTATATTATGAAAAATTGTAATTGAAAATTAGATGTGTACAAAACTATATATGCGTATTGAGCAATGGCAACATTGTTCAAATGAAAACAACCAAAGAGCTGATTTCTACGGGCTCAACTTTTGACACATTCCCCAACATAATCCGATTGAACGCACATGCATGTCGTATATGGGTACTTTTACTCTTTAGCATACGCATTTGTGAGTTATGTAGTTACAGCTTTAGTAGGCTGTACATACACTCAACTCGGCTATAATCGCGTAAGCGGTGTCTGCACTGATAAAGAAGAAGATATAACATACAAAACACCTAAAGCTAAATTGTTACATATATTCACATTGATATTATTTTGGAAAATAAATTATCATCCATGGTTATTGTATTTTTAGATAACGCAAAGTCAACAAGGAATTCTGAACAAAGATTTGTTCGGTACAATTTATTCGTAAATTTACGATTTATCGTTTGACAATCAAATTAGAGATATGTATATGCTTCCATTCCTAGGAACATATTTTTACTTTTGACGTTTGTCTTGCGGTGTTCGTTGATTTTCATACACATTTTGGAAAATGTAAATTTTGTAAAATAAAAGTATAATGTCAACGATTTAATATTCGAATATTCATTTAAGTATACACTTATAATTTTAAAAAATTGCAACACTCATTAATTTTTTGTAAAATTTTATATTTTTCATATTGCAATTGATCATCAGTATTCAAAAGGTTATATAAAAGATTTGATCTATATACAGCAGGTTCTATCGGGTAATTACACCACAATTATTAATAAGAAGTGTGAACAATGTTGGTGTTACAACGCTTTACAGGCGGTGTTTCCGCCCAGCTTTTCCGGCGTATACAATATGCAACATATAGTACATCTGTAAGGAGTGCTGGCTTAACCGCAACTTCGGCAACACAAAAACCGGGTGATATTTCCACCCAAAATCCAGTAGAAAAGGAGACGAGTACGTCCGGTGATGACCACACCGACTTGAATGCAAAAAGACCAAAAAGTATATTAATTGAATAAGCAGTATCAAAACTATAAAATATAAATACCGATTTTGACAGGTTCTTTGGTTGCTGCAGCGTTTGAGTCCCTCAAAGAAGATAGCTACACTAAGGAAAAATCGAAAACTACTGACAGTAAAGGGAGGAACAGCCTTGACGAGCGCATCCTTAACGCGAAAACTGTAAACGGCCTTTTATCTGTGTCAGAATCCAGCGGACCGCTCTCGCGTAAACATGCTCTGAAAATCGTCTCGACGCTAGCTGAATGGAGCTCTATAAATCGTGCTAAGATTGCGGAATTTGAAAATGATGCTCGCTTTTTGCGTGTCTGTCGCGTGCTAGGGCGCACCATGGGTAAAGACGGCAATGCGAGTGGTGGCTCCGGAAACGAAAACAACGGTCCCAAACGTATATCCGGGTTTCGAACTGACGACCTTAACACTGTTTTAGGAGTTGCTGGTGATGACGAGGCTGCCAAACTAATTGCCAGCATAAGTTTACCACAAATGGTGAAGGTGATGAGCACATTGGCTCAACGTAAACGACGAAGTACGCCTCTATTGCGATCCCTTGCCTTCAATATAAGTAGCACAACTGAACAACTAGATCTTAAACAGTCTGCTGATGTGTTGTATGCTATGGCAACCCTAAACTTTCAAGACTCAGTGCTAGCGGCGAAAATTTGCTCCGATATACAGACTGCGTTGCCAAAAAATACCGAAAAATCAGCAGTTGTTGGGTCCATTTTAACGAGCTTGGGAATATTAAAGTACCGCGATTTAGGTAGGAATCCATATATTCAAACTAAATTCACAAAAATTTCAAATGAAAAATTTATTTGCAGACATTATGGAGGCTCTAACACTATGGACACTGAAAAATTCCGAAATTTGTCGGCCGCAAGATATAAGTGCCTTGTTCATTACATCGGCAATATTAAATTTCAAAAGTTCCTTTATTGATGATGTTAGTAAAAAGTTATCTACATCTATTGTATGTGCTGATTTTCAGAAATGCAATGATTGGCTGAATCACGTGTGGTCGCTTGCAATGTTAGGACTTGTGAGCCACGAACAGCTGACCTCTGTTTTGAGGTGGGTATCCCTTTGCTTAAGCTCCTAAATTTATACTATATATTAAACTTCTAACATCTCTGTTTCATTTCATATTTCATAGTGCAAATTTCGTTGAGAAACTGGAAGCAGATCGAAATGGTCTCTCACCTACCTCTAAAATGAAGTTATTAAATTTGAATGCATATGCGCAGCATTTGGCATGCGACTACAAAGGAACACTTCTGCCAGAAGATAGTGCAGCTTTCCGAGTGCCACTTGCGCATTCAAAATCTAAACAAATTTTAATTAACGGGATGTTGGATGCATTGAAGAGTTTGCTGCCTACCAGCAATCATCTGAAAAGTTTGCATGACAGCAAAATGGGATTTTTAATTGGTTAGTTGTTGTTTTCGAATTGTACACAAATTACCATATTATCTTTTGTACACATAACCATTCAGACGCACTTTGCTTATTCGACCATAAAAGGAATCCATTACCCGTAGATAAGGAGAACCCAAATGCAATAAAGTACGTATTCAACTTATTATTACGATTTTAAAATACAATTAACAAATAAATACTCGGTCAAAAAGTAATCTAGGCATAACAGTAATTTTTTACCAATACTTATCTTCAAATATTTGACTTACTTAATTACGTATGTGCATAGATATTTTTAGTGCTGTTACATGTTCAAAACTGACGATTTTTCTTTAAGAATTGCGTTGATGGTGGTCGATTTCCACGATGTCTGCCATGGAACTCATCGCTCGGCTAGCGGCATAACGAACCTAAGCTTTGATTTGTTGGAAAAAAGTGGATACAAAGTCATACCTGTGCCCTACAACGAGTTCAACACCAGTGACAAGCTGCTGAAACGGGTGCAGTATTTGGAAGCGAAATTTAAAGCGATAATCAGTAGTAATGTTTAAGCTTTATACTTGTTAGCCTTATTTAACGCAATAAGAAAGATTATTGTTAATTTTGTCAATGACTTGTCATTAATTAAAGAGTTAGACAATTTTTATTTGAGCGCTGTATCATTTCATTTAAGTTTGTAATTTATTATGTAAAAATATGGAGATAACAATTTCATTGTTTAATTATTTATCTTTCCCAATTTAAGGCGACAAATTGTAATATAGAATATGCTGCGTCGCCCGACCATGGGAATACAATTAAACATTAGTGAATGTTGGATAAATTAAAAACATTAGGAATGCTAATAAAAAACAAATTTGTCAACATACTCTTCAATTTGCGCAAAAGTGATATTTTATTTACTCTTCTACATACATACATACATATGTACTTATATTTCAATCGCATTTTTTCTTTTCCTTGAATATCGGGTTGGCTGATTTGTTGGGAAAACCGGAGCGTGGGTATTCGTTTGGTGGATAGACAGTGCGTTGCTTATTTAATCCAACATGAAACCATTGTCCCGTCTCAACAAATTCGGTGGCGATTTCAGTCATCTTGTGGAATGCAGCGCGAGCTAACATATGTCTATTGCCTACCTCCAACACCATTTTATGGTCGTACACTTTTGTCGGATCGTCAAGTCTATAATGGTTGCGTGCCTCTGACTCAGTAAGGCAAATACAATTCCATGGTGACCAATCCTCACCTTTCAACCATCGTGGCAAACTATTTAGAAGGTAAATACAAATGCGTAAAGTTATAGAAAAGGCAAATGAAATGTATGCGAAATGTAGCAATTTTTTTTCGTTTTTTGTTTAAATATTTCGTTCTTATTGTAGCACTCATAATTACCGCAAATTGCTCAATACCGCATTCTTGCTAAGTATTGAGTGACTGTGCCAAATTTGGTCAATTATGTAACGAATGTCGTCCATTTGAAGCACAAATGCGAATGACGCGTTGCAGCGGCGCTTGCGCTCATCTCGCTGTATAGCGCGTAATATTGCAGCGTACGTTTTGTTGTCCGTAGAAGCGATCTAAAAAAAGGCAAGAAGACGGACGGAAGTTACTTCGTTTGTTTTAAACACTTCTTTGCAATGCCACAGGCACTTTAAATATATGTATGTATGTACATGCAGATATACATACATAAGTATGTATGTGTGTATATACACCGCATAGGTGTAGAGTGTGTGTAGTTCACAGTCCATGAGCTATAATGGACAAGACTATAGGATGAGTGAAGACACCTCTGAACTAATGGAAAATTATATGTAATTTGAAAATTGGAGGAATTTCCTTTGCAGATTTGATTGTTTGTCGAAAAATTGGAGAAACTGCCAAACCCAAAAAGGTAAATTCGATTTTTTGTTATTTTCATCATATTACAAATGTAAATTTGTTTGTTGCTCATCTACTCCTAATTTCATTGAAAGGACATAAAATATCAATCAGTCTTCGTTACATTTATATAAATTGGGCAAAATCGGGTTACATCAACATGAAGAAGATCCGCGTGGTATAGTATTCGTGTACATACAATGCATTTGGTTATTTATTTTTGCTAACGATATTTGGTATTTATTATTTTAATGCAAGCGGGTAACGTTTGTAAATTAATAAAGCTGGATTTACCTTGATGTAATAGCAACGCTTGCAAGTGTCTACATTATTCTGACGCGTTCTAAGCGCAAACTGGCTGTACGGCTTCACCTTCTTACACACCTCGCACATACGTTTTTCTCCATCTGAAATAGGAAAGCGGTGCAGATTTCAAAAAAATCTATCGAATGTGGGCATTGTGGCCTTAAAGTAAGAATCAAACAATTTAACATTTGACATGAATGCAACAATAATTTGTTTATTTTTGTTTGGTTTTGATGCATATTTTTGGTTTTTACTTTAAGCCTCCGAGGAAAGTTAACAATTCGTACGATCGGGAGGCTTATCCTTGGAGAATTTGATCATTTCCATCCAGAGTATATTCTGACGTTTACGTAAGATCTCGACGTCACAATATTTTGTGTGTATGAGCAAATTAATTTCCCTTTGAATTAGATCGAATATCTGCAATTCAGATTATTCGCCATAGTTACTATTATTTACAAAGACAATTTTGCAAACGAACAAACCTCGACAAAATCCGGAAACTCACGTTCGTCCAATAATATGCGTTTCACTTTCGATAACAGCTCAAGGCGTTCCTCTCGGCTCGTCTTCTTTTGCATATCCTTATAGACTTCAGTTAGGAAACGGACCCTTTGAGTGCGTAATAAATCCAAGTGAATTATGTTATCTTAAAGAAATGACAAATATTCAAGTTTAATGCATGGCTAAAAGCAATAAATAAAACGCATTGCAAAAACTCATTTTCTATACTCTTACTCTTCACTTCAGTCTAATTCTACATATTTTCCTGGATTTAAGATAACATACGTACATATGTACATACATTCATATGTATGTTCGACATGTTTAAGAGAGTTTTTTCCAATGTCTGCTAAGATATGCGTGATAAACTAGTAACGTTCTAAAATGTTTACATAAAATAAAATTCAAAAATTTATAAACCTATTCTCTAGACTTTGGATTCAATAAAGTCGAAAATTTAGCAGTTATTAGTCTATAGTAATAAATTACATACCCACATACTTATATGTAAAAGTAAAAAGTACTTACTTACTTTTCTTTATACTTTTCCTCTGCCATAACTTTTCAAATTTACTGTAGGAAAAGGCAGAAAAGAACTGTAGATATAAGCTTACCTTTATAGCCAACCCATTTGATTGGTTCACCCAATTTGGTGAGCATTTTCTCATTGCGAAAATCCTCCATTGCTTTCTTGACTATACAGCGTTGCTTTTCGATGCCATTTCGGAGCTGAATCTCCTTGTCGAGCAGCACATTGACCTCGGCAATTCGTGCAGGTCCTTCATACAATCGTGCTATTCGTTTCAGCTCGGCGATCTTCCATTTCTGTACTTCGCCATACAACATTTCAAAGTCGTCCTTTGTTTGTGGAAATTGTTTCGCCAACTCAATACGTTTGATGCGCTTCTCTGCTTCCACCTGCAGCCGCTCCTCCTCGGCTTTGCGGTTAGCCACCAGCCGACTACCACACGCAAAGTGTAAAGAGCAGTAAAAAAGAAATCGAACGAAACAATTTTATTTGCAGCCCACCGAAACGGTGCTCATTGTTTCTTCCAGCTTACCGATACTTTGCAGCCGCATTCCGCATGAAACGCACAATCAAGAACCGACGAAAATTACGTTGTATCAAAATGATTTTGGCCAGTTTATTCTCGCGGCGCATTTTTTGGGCATAAGTTTGGTATTTGCCGGGAGTTATGGTGTAATCTGTGGCTGCGGAAACATACAACACATTGTTGCCGTCCTGAAAGCACTGCGTAGACTGTTCATGCGCAGTGTCCTGGAAAGTGAGTAAGAGCACTTCTTGTAAAATTTCGAATCCAAAAAATTATATTTATGTCATGTTCACACCATGTTGATGAAGGCAGACTTACACAATATACTATATACTTTTATTATTAGTTAATACTCACAATTTCCTTTCCTTTGAACTCATAAGTTTGTGTATCTCTGCTGATATAACGATTGAATTTCATTTTATCAAAGTATGGTCCAGTTTGAGTGAATGCATCTAAATACTCAATACCTAAAGAGAGAGTGGTCAACTTCAGAATCGATTTGAAAAAATCGTATATAGAACTTACCTGTTGCTTTATCCCGGTAACCACACAAAAATGGCTTTACAATTGCTTTATTCAATATCTCCACAATAACCGTTCTAAATCCGTTCTCATCTTCAATGTTAACAGTTATAAAATCGGGCATGTGATATTTGCTGCAGCAGTAAAAGTTCTTATCATTCTCTACTATACTTTATTTCGTTGAAATGTACTCACTTGTAATATATGTTCAGATCTAACTTTGGTGGATCCATACCATCGCCAAGATTCATTTCTGAAATATGCAGCAAATCTAAATCGAATTCAAATATTCCAAATTGGTTTGAATCCGTTTGTGCCAACAAACAACGATTTGATATTTCCCGTTCGTTTTGCGTAAGTCTTATATACTTTGGATCGACTTCAAACTTGCTACCGATATCAGTTTTAATATCGGCAATGCTCGATCGATTCGAATATACTTGAGCCACAATGCGAGAGCCATTTACGCGAAATTTAACGGTTACATTTTCCACTGCCAATACTTCATCGATGAACTCTGATGGAATCTCTTTGAGCTCTTCCGAACAATCATCCTTCTTATTGGTCTCTGGTTTTTCAATGAGTAATGGATCTCCACGCGAAGGCGGAGGCGGTATAAATTGCATATATTTCATATTCGGAAGTTCTCGCAACTCTTCACAATTCATTTTGATAATTGCACAACAGTTAGAGTATTAGCAAAATAATAATTACGTACACATATTTGAATGTGTAAAAAGTTTTTAAGATTTTGTGACACTCTAGTAGAACATTGCTTTAATTCAAATCACTTTTGGAAGTCTTCCAAAGTGTCAAGCCTAGCTTCTGACAGCCTTTTCAAATGCTCACTAAACTTTGGAGTAAAGTTGGTTCAATAACTGCATAGAGGCTTCTCCCACAAATTCTTAAATAACAACCGTTGCCATATACATACACTCTCATGTATAACCGAAACACATTCAAACAAAAAATCAATATTAGTCGTAACATATTTCAGTAGCGCCACTTACTCGTTTCTATTCAAGAATATCGTATTTGCACCGCTATTATGGAATAAATTACTTCATCCACACAGGTAATATCGGAATCACCATCGCAATGTCTTGTATTTGTTGTTTAAAGCTGTGACTCTTGCGTTAAAATCGCTCTAGTTCGTCCATCTTTCTCCAATAGTGAACTCTGGAGGTGCAATGCCCCGAGCGTATCACCAGCTTGATGGATTCATAAAATCCATTAGAAGGTCAAATGTGAGAAGAAACTAGTCGAAAATTACATATAAAAGGAAATGCTACGTTGATGCCGAAAAAACATTAGATTCAAAGAGATTCACTCCGCGGAGACTTCTCTGTAACAAAGTTAAGGCGAACTCTGCTATAACGGTCGAATCTATTTTAATTCGCACATATTTTTCAAAAATAATAATTGTTCTATGCAGCATATTTTCAAAGACATCGGAATTCTATAAATAATAAACTTTTTTTTAATGTTTGCTACCAGAACTTCGAGTATTGCAACAATAAATCGAGACCAAAAGGGGCCGGTTAGTGGCCAGTGTCTTAAAAATTTAATATACTGATTGAGGACTGCAAGTTGCGGAATCACGTTCCGATGTTATTATGAACTGGATGAAAGTGTTCGTTCATGAGGAACAAGTATCACCGCACTTACAAACAATTTAACGTTTTCTTCAAACAAATTATTTAGATTTATCCTTATGTACACTGACATTATATTTATACCCTTGCAACATGTTGATATAGAGATAATGGTTTTGTTCACCAAACGGTTTGCTTTAGGTGATACAGTATGCCAGTACGTACAATGAGACGAGTTGCCTGTTCGTGCAGGTTGTAATTTGAGTAAATATTAAGATATCTAGAAGAAAGTAGATAGGCGTATTCAGATCACGACCAAGTGTACGAAACGCCATAACTAAACCGGAAATAAAGATATAAAATTCCAACGGAGCAGGTTTGATGTATTATTATCTTCCTAACCATTCAAGCTATATCACCCAGATTTGCACAGAATTCAAATCAAATAATAAATGCGTCAGAAAAATTAAACTTTACGTCCATCCATTCATTTTTACCTTAAGGTGAAATCACACATCTCCGGTTCTACTTCACCTTCAACCTAGTTCGGTCTGTAATATAGGAATGTAAAGATAATGTTGCAATCTTGACATTCCTATATTACAGTGCGAATGCGCGAAAACGGACTACAACCACGCCTCCTATCCATGCAACACTATTTTAAATTCTATCTATCCTTCACTGTTCAGTAAACAAATTAAGCACCAATTAATATATCGGGATAAAACTTTGCATAAGTAGTGCCCTTAAGGTATTTAATCGTATGCTCAAAAATTGTCTAAATTGGCCTATAACTTTTCAAGGACCCATACATCAAATATGCGGATCCCAGTGTATTTTGTATAAATATAGTATAAATGAAATTGGAGAGAATCCTTTTCTGATAATAGTATATCTATATGTCAAAAAGGCGTTCAATCAGGTCCATACTTACTTTGCCACCACATATCTAATAGAAAGATTTTCGAGCTGCCGGCGGACTTTACACCACATACATATTTTGGCCAATATGTTATATGAGTTGTCTTAATAAAATTGAGTGAGCGTGAGGATAAGTTTTCTTAAAAGTTAAAATATTTTATCAATGGTTTAGCGCTTAAATAGAATGGAGTTGGTCTAGACCTTGGTCTAAACCTCATATCCCCAATAATAATTTCGTCGAATAATATACACCTGAAGGTATTTCCTTGTAAGTTGCAAGAGTATATAGCAAAATATTAGATTACACCCGAACTTAGCCCTTCCCTACTTGTTAAATATATTTTTATTACTAAAACTACATTCAACAAACACACACCTAAAACATAAAATTGAAAAGCTAATCACAATTTCACATTTATTTTTACGCTCATTAAATAAATCATTGATGAGCAAATCTAGCAAACCGCCTCTCGATTAACTGATAAATTGCCACTTATGCAACAGTATTTTTCATCATTGATTAAGACATAACACTTGCTTACTGCTTGGTTGTTGTTATATATCTGCCATAACTTCAACGTTCACGAACGCTTTCTCAGTCCATAATTGTATCTTTTGTTGCTGTATTTTAGCGTCTACCTATATTATTAATTTGTTAAGAAAAGAAAAATCATCGGCGTTGACTTTCACAAATTTTATGTCTAAGGCAAAAGAAAAGGAAGCGAGCGCGTTGGTTAGGTTAGTAAGTATATTTACTATATGTATGTTTGTATGTACTCACAAGCTCGATGGATTTAAAAATGCTTTACTGTAAACAACGAAATTGTTTGAAGAGAAAATTTTCTTCTCCGACATAAGAAATTAAAACAGATCTATTGGTCGTATCTAATATCTTTAATAAATAATTTTTTTATTAAAATATAGTTTTGATTTAAGATTAAGTGACGTTAGTTGATTCTTTGGTTGCGCATGCGCCACCTGCAGTCTAAATGGCCGCCCACTGAAGTAATAATTTCCGCGATCCATGAGATAGAGTTTACTGTCGGCGCCTATAAAGTCTAGCGGTCTATTTGCCACTATGTCAATTTCCTTTTTATTCGAAATTTTGTAGTTTGTGCTCCCGTTATCTACTGGCCTATACCAGTTATTTTTGGTCTTCTGGTTCGTTGCGGTATGCTGATCTACGTTGGTGGTTACTTTTCCTGCATTCGAAGAACTCGTTTGAGCTGCGCCATTTAAAGGTTTCATTCCACTTGACGGCTCCTTTACTATAGGTTTAATTTTCATGGGCTGGTAATCGAAGCCCACTCCCGGAATAAAGCGGTATGGCATTGGAGGTATTGGTATGTAATAGATTTTAGAATCCTTTTTTGTTTTTTTCACCTTGGAACCATTGCCGTATTTGCGAAGGCTTAGTGGTTTCGACGATACAATCATTTCTTTGTAAATATTTGCCAACGACGGGCTGTGAAATAGTACTTTGGCGGCCATCGCTGAGGTGGGCTTTGAGAGCCTATCTGAATTGATTTGATACCCACCGGCGAGGGTGCTTGGCAGTGTGAAGAGCAGAGCATAGATTATGGCGGGCATCGCGATGATGACAGCATAGCGATTATTTGGTGTAACTTGTTGATGCGTGGATAGCATGCTGAAATTAATAAAAATATGTAAGGATGTTTATCATGTCATATACTTGTGGCATCACATGTGTTACACGGGAGATCAAGGCAATTTTGAGGGTTAATTTCACTAAATAAAGTATGATTATTTGGCAAAAAAGATACTTTATTCGCGTTGGTTAAGAGATAAGCTGATATTATGAACGAGAAAAGTACTTAGAAATCATTTCGGTATATGTGGAACATTTGAAGAATAGAATATAAAGAAATAATGAATTTTATGCAGTTTTAATGTATAGAACCATAGCTTTAAAGCAAGGGAATTTTAAGTGCAATTGAAATATAATGTTTGGCATAAAATTGTGGTAAACGTGGCTATGGAAAATGTACAAAAATATATATGTTTTCTAATCCTATATTTTTAGCCGATTTCATTCTCCCTGTCCTTTGTAAAGTAAATCTCATTTGAATTTAAAACTAGAGTATGTTATGTGTTATGTGTTAGTATGTGTATCTTTACAATAAAACTTATTCAAAGCTTGAGTTATATAAGCTCGCACCAAAACTATTTACTACCGGCTTTTACTTTTTGATCCTTCTTATTTAGCCATATTTGATTAATTTTTGGAGATTCAATTGAACGACGTGATTTTGGAAAGCTTTGAATTCTCCTAAACTCAGAATAACTGTTAGCTCTGCCGCATTTATAGCTCCACAGTCTCTTATATTATTTATGAGCTGCATCCCGTACAGCATTTTTGACACGATCAACTTAAAATATGTGGAAATAATAATAAAATATCCAATTTATCAAAAGGTATTTTTTCCATTGGCAATATAGTTGCTGCGAATTAGGTTTTTGCAATTGTTATTTATTTAATTTATCCGATGAACTTACAAATGCAGATCGCCAGAGCCTGAGCAATTCTTCTTACTTTTATCATCTTATTTTATAATCTGCAGAGATTAGATCATTAATTCAGAGTAAAAGACGTTTACGAAAAAAGTGACAAATCAGTAGAAATCCAATTGACAAAGCTACTCTAAATAAAGCCACAAAAGAGCTAAAAGAAAAATTAAAAGACTTCAAAAATAAATCGATTTCTGATTATATTCAGAGTTTAAATTATAGAAATAATGAAGATCATAAGATTTGGAATGCTACAAAATATCTAAAAAGACCTATAAACAGAAATGTACCTATCAAAGACGGTAATAACGTTTGGTGTAGATCAGACAAAAGCAAAGCAAATGGGTACAGTAAACACCTTGAAGCAACGTTCACTGCTTTTGGTTGTAGTGGTAGCAACAATGATGCTGCAATATTAAAATTTCTTGATATACCCTGTCAACTATCTCTACCAATGAAACATATTACGCCCGCCGAAATACGTTCTGAAACCGACAAACTGAACAATAAGAAATCTCCAGGATATGACAAAATTGATGCCAGAGTAGCTAAGTGCTTACCTAAAAAAGGAATTATGTTTCTTACACTTATCTATAATTTAATATTAAGGCTGAACCAATTCCCTACTCAGTGGAAGTGTGCAGAAATTGTGAAGGTGCTCAAACCAGGTAAAGGCGAGAACGAAACACTTCATATAGATCAATCAGTTTGTTGTCTTTATTCTTATATTTGAAAAAATATTTTTGCGTAGAGTATTGCCACTACTAAAAGAGAATAAGGTGATACCTGAACATCAATTTGGGTTTCGCCGTTATCACGGTACACCCGAACAATGTCACCGTGTAGTTAACTACATTACTGACACTTTGGAACGTAAGGAATACTTTCAGCAGCATTTTTGGATATTCTGCAAGCATTTGATAAAGTTTGTCATCATGGTGTACTATGTAAATTAAAAAACATATTCTCTTCTCAGGTATATCTAATTCTTAAGTCTTATTTAACTGGTAGATAATTTTAAGTAAAAATAAATGACGAAACGTCTGACATAAGATTCATAAATGCTGGAGTACCACAGGGTAGTGTGCTTGGTCCTGTACTTTACACCATTTTTATCTCTGACATACCCGAAACTGAAAATGAATTAATTGCTACATATGCTGACGACACTGCTCTATTGTCGTCAAGCCAGTCTCCTGTTGAAGCAACTAATGTGGTGCAAGAAGAATTGAATAAGATACAATCTTGGTTAGATTGCTGGAGAATGAAAGTAAACGTGAATAAATCAGTGCATGTTTTATTTACATTGAGACGAAGTGATAGCCCTTCCTTGCTTCTAAATGGCAATGCTATACCTAAAAGGGATAGCGTTAAATACCTCGGCATGCACTTGGACAAACGGTTAACATGGAAACAGCACATACAAGCTAAAAATAAGCAATTAAAAATAAAAACCAAACAACTGTTTTGGCTACTCGGATATAAATCGCCGTTACAACTTGAAAATAAATTGCTATTATATAAAGCCATACTAAAACCTAGCACTAGCACTGCTAGGAATTCAAAAATTGAAATTTTACAAAGATTTCAGTCAAAAACCCTAAGACTAATTACAAACGTTCCTTGGTTTATAACAAATAAAGCCATTCATACAGATCTTAATATGCCTTTTGTTAAAGCTAAGATTAAAAGATTTAGTACAGCATATTTACACAGAATCAGTTATCATGACAATCCTTTGGCAATCATGTTATTAGATGACAGCAATGAAATTACTAGACTCAAAAGACAACATATTCTAGATCTCCCATTTAGGGACATATGTATATTACTACGGTATTAAATATTTGTATTAAGTTTGTTAATATAACCTCTAGAAATAAGAACATTTGATATTGAAAAAAAAAAAATCTTATATTTCATTTAACGACATACATACATATGTACATCGATCCCAGATGTAGTTGGCTATAAAACCTTGTTGTTATTAGTTGTGCCCGGGTATAATAAAAAGTAACATATATGGACATATATTTATACATTTCGCCTGTCAGAGTACAATGCTGAATGATCACTCAAAGCAATTAACCGAATTTGGTAACGATGATGAAGTGTCAACCAAAGTGTAATCGCCGAAAGAGTGCAGACCGTCGGCAGCAGAGTTGCTGATCTTTCGTTGATTCGACCTGACCCGTAGCCCACAAATGGTGGAATAGAGTAGACAAGGGTTTGAGCACACACATGCATACAAATATATAATAATCAAATGAAATGACTAATGATTTGCAAAAAACACAGAAAAACTTTCAATTATTTACATGTGCTCACGTGTAAATACCCTCATTATACATATACATACATATGTAAGTTCATGAATGGGTGTATACGTTTCGTTTGTGAACTTACCAATGTCTTAAGTACTTCGGGTGATTACAATAATTGCGTTGTGAGAATTAAATGTTAATTGTCCGCAAATTTGGAAGAAATTCACGAGAAAAGAAAATGAAAGAGTTTTTATAATTTCCTTCAAATATTTTTGCACTAAATCTCATGATTACATAATTACACGTTTAAAGAAGTAATAGATTTTGAATGAGTTTAATTTGTCTAATTAATGCGCGCGTTGAGGCGTAGCGACAGTTCGTCACGCAGAAATCACCACCAACCGTCATTTCTTCTGCCCAGAGGCTAATCACTCGGCTAACAGTCAACGCTCGAACATCTTCTCATGTATTTGCTCAAAGCAAAATAACAGTAATGTCAGCTTGCATGCTCCCCACCCATTTAATGGCTAAAGAAACTGTCGGAGTTTCTCACTCGGATCCCCAGTGATCTAAGGCCATCAGTATTGGTATCAGTGTAGGTATCGAATTTCATCGCTTACGGCTGTACTCATATTTTGTGATTAATGAACAGCACCTGAACGATTGATCACAAGCTGCTTTATTTGGCTACCATATTCGCTGCTAAAATTACATTTGCATATACCTACATACTATATGTGAGTACTTATGCGTATTTGTTCTTTTATTTTTGGTGGTGGTTATAATATTAACCTGCTTTTTTAATTAAATCTTACTTTGGTTAAAAAAAAACCATCGGTGTGGTCACTTGCGTTTGCCGGTTCGGCCTCTTTGGACTATGGACCACACACCTGACTCTGTGTGGAGTCTTTACTTAAATTTATTCAAATTAAACCATTGGTAGATATACATATGTCCAATGTGTGCACATAGTCCACTTTGTCGCAATTCGTGCTCTGCTTTCACGTGCGTGTGTTTCAAATGATATTTACACGTGTGGATAAATGTTTTTGAGATTTGGTTGGTATATCTAACTGTTGGTAGTTAAAACGCGGTCGAATACCCGACTCATTGAGCTATGTGAATCAGGAAAATACTAAAATATTTTTAAAACACACCTAACTGTAAAATATACATCTGTACTTAGAGTAAGCTGTAGAACACAAAAGACTTAAGAGACAAACTTGGATGTACAACCAATATATGTACATATTTTGAAAGCATTTTACAGCAACTTGTCAATTAGAGCCAGTTTCTATTTACTCAGTCCACATTAATTTTTTCAATATCATTATATAAAATTTTGCAATTAGTTAAAAATCGATTTCCTTAAAATCCACAAAAATATTGTTTTTTTGATCTATTTCATGAATGATTTTTTAATTTAGAAACTGTAGAACTCGTTATTTGCACTTCTCCGCGGTTGACCAGATCACACAAATTTTAAAATATTTTACTCGGCGACAGGCCAAAGTAAGCTCTAAACGTCTCGAGAAATCTTTTTCGAAATATTCACATCTTATAAATCATCCGTGAATAAATTTTGGTTATTTTCACTCACTTTTTGATTATTTTTGAATCGAACTCTTTTGGTACAATATCTAATGGGTAACTTTATTTATTTTATTTTTATTCTTGTAAATCCGTGTAGAGGAAACTCGTGATGATCGCGTCAATATCGATATGAGTGCAACTACCCGGGCTGATCAATTTAAATACTGTTTTTGTTTTGTATTTTTAATAGTTAAGCAATGTGAGGACACAAGACAGACAGCTTACAACTCGAGAATGAACCGCGGTTTGCCTTCCGAAGAGTCTCAATAACGCAGATCGCTAAGGTTAAATATTTGGTGCGAACGCCTCGAGTTGCGGCAAATAAATGAGATTTGCGTTGTAATTTGTTTTTCTTAAAAGTAGAAATTCATGGCAAACGCAAGAAGGCTTGCCTAGCCATGCCACAAGCGGCCGACATCTTCACACCGCACACGGATCAGCTGTAAACAGACAAGCAGTGGCAGGTGACGGTCGGTAGGAGACATTCGGCGTTCGGTCTGTGACGACAATAGTCGAACAGAGTATGAAAAACATTTCAAATACTTACTGGTGGTGTTGGAGGTGGCTTCGGCAATTCATGAACGCTTACATACATACTCATATGCGTACTTATGACCACGACACTCCGAAATAATGTAGTAGCAACGTCAGAGACATCAACAGTAGCAACAAAATGCCAAATGCCGTGCTTCAATTGTAGCCAGCGGCTGATATTTATACACGCGTACATACTGTTTAACTAGACGCATTAGGGCTAACGTCTTAGTGCTGAACATTTTTGGTGGTCAAAATTTTACTGAATATATTTTGGTTTGGCTGACGATGCATAATAGAATTTTCGGAGTACTGGACGCAATAAAAAATATTACCAGATGAAGCTTTCAATTATTATAAAAGGCTAGATAAATTAAAACCCTCAAGATCTGAAGATTACAAGCGCGATTAACATCCACAAAAGTCGGTAGTGGGAGTTACTAGAGTTATTTGCAGTTTGGTCCACACGGCTAGGGTGGCTACTCCAGGGTTGGTCGGGGATTGTAGTCGAGACAAACCTAAAATTTTCGGTAACATCTAAGTATGGTTATCATCTTATCATCTAATGTTGACAGTGCAATCGAATTCTATAACTTGAGCCACGTTCCCCAAACTCATAAGCAAACATGTGTAAATGTATTTTGGTATTTTATCCCTCATTTGTCGCCATCTGCACCGTTGCCACCCTCTCACGCTTTTTAATGCTATTCGTTTGCAAGGTTGAATTATGGCTGAATAAAACGGTTCCACTAAAAAAATATCGTTCAGACACTTGAGTTTCATGCTGCTTATTAAGGTAAGACAGTTAGAAAACTATTGGATGCGAGCAACAGAGTCATCTAAAGCCAAAACTCGAGCCTTACCCGATTTCACTGCACGACAAGAGCTGGAAGGAAGCAGCGGTCAACACTTCCTGTTACTCCTTCACATTCCTAAGAAGCAAAGAAGCACATACGTATGTACGAGTGCATATCCGAGTATTAATTTAAATATTGCGATCGCAGGCTCTGCAATAAATATTCATGACTCAGTTGGAATATCCGATCATCGGTTAATGGTCCACCAGTGGACATCTCGCATATGCGCTCATAAATACATGCGAGCGGAATGAAGTCTCAATTATTCTTATGTGTCATTCCACGTGTGCAGCGGAGCGCCAAGTCATCTTCTAAATATGTATGCACATATGCATCTCTGCAAACATACACTCATTGTGGATGTGGGGTGTGCGGCGTGTGCGGCGTGTCGTCGCCAACTTTGAGATGGCAAAACTGCAACTGCTAATGCCAGAAGTTGTCCATAGTTTTTGCGTATATTGTGTGCACATATATTAGCTCACAAGTAGGCATTTCTCGATTAGAGTGTCTTTTACATTGGTGTTTCGACGCTTATGCGGTCTCCATTCGCTGTGAGCTGCGCCACTCGTGCTGACAGCTTTTGCGGCTTCAACTACTGAAGTTATCAGGCATCAGATTTCATGCTGCAACGCTTGGACTGCTGCATTAAAAGGTGGAAATCTGCACTTGATGAGTTCGTATTTCAATTTTTGTTTGCCATCTTCTCCTTTGCTTTGATGTAACAAGTGCAATTGCACATTTGTACAAACATGGAGCCTGGGATATTGTACGTAACTAGTTCAGTCCAGCGAATATTCAGCATTGAGTTTTGTTTGCAAATTGTATGACAAGCTAGCGTTTACTAATTTCCGTTGTTCGTAAATGATCGTTTGTATATTTGTGACCTTAGCGACACTTCTAGGCATCCAAGGCGAATCAATTAAGGTGTTACGAGTATGACAATTCATCAGTACCCTGCCGTTATATTTGCATAATAAGATATATCTACAGTGTATATCTGTATACATAATATTAAGATCGACGAGGATGGTCAAGCTGTGAAACTCGCCGTTGATGCTGTATACTCAAGTTCGGAGAGATGGTACTTAAGATCCTGCTCGAATTTTGCTCCATTTACGTTTTGATATAGGTATGGAGAAATACGTAAAGTATTATTAGTAGGGGTACTTCTGAATTGTTCAATTATATATAAATTCTGTATTCATTCCAAATTGGCAATTAAAAATATCATATGTTGCATATACTTGTATTATCAGTGCTACACCTTTGACGTTATGATTGTCAGTGATTGAAGTGGCGTGGGAGGTAAGAAAAAATCGGTTAATTGCTTGAGATTGCCCACAAAGTTGTCCCCCATTAGTACGTACTGAACAGTGAGGAGTATACTTCAGTAAAACCAAGAAGTGATGAAGCAAATTTTTGGTTTCATTGAAATAGTCACATAACTAATTATCTCAATTCAAAGTGTCAAGAGCAGCCATTCTATCCCATTTTATTTCGCCTGGAATAAACCAAAAAGGTCCGCAAAATCCTTGAAATGATTTAACTGTGTCTTATTCGACCAAATGAGGCTAACTTAAAATAAGCGGCACTTCCTTCGCATTTTCCCATCTTTGTGTGCATATCTGAACGTAAGTGCACGATCCTAATGAACCGTAACGGATTGTGTCTAAGTGGAATGCCTTCAACATGATTTCAACATTCCAAGCCGTTAAACCAGAATATTTGCACTGCACGTTAGTGATATAACTGTTACAATTCGCAAATCATTTGTTAATCTGCAGTGCGCAGACGCTCTTACCAGCAAGATTAAAGCATTCCTAATGATCGGCTCAGAAAGCCCATTGCTGCAGCGCAACTACATAATGTTAATAATAATTAAATTGATCAAAAACTTGTACGACGTTGTAGACTTTATTTTAAGCGAATTTGCAATTATACAAGAGAAGAATTAGAGAATGCAGCAGACGAACTACCTGCTGGACACCGGAGCTGCAACCGCGGCATTTGAATGGGGGTGTTTAAATTGGGATGGGCGATGTTTTCAACATGTGGATTTGTGGATGGCATTGTTCGATCAACCTTAGTTGTTGCAAGGACCCGAGAAGTTACATCAAGTTACCCGATTAGACAAAAATCTAACGAAGCGGTTTCTTAAATCACTGGGATGCATCAATTAGTTAATTCAATTTCAAACCGAGTTGCCCTGATTGGAAACACCTTTATGTAAATATACTAATTGAAATAAGAAAACATTTGGACGCGTGGCTTTGTGTGTGTGCATGCTTGTAGATAACCCACAGTTACCGGTTTTCGGTTCACTCACGGCTGTAAGTCCATTGTTTTCGTTGCTGCTGGAGTTCGTGTCACTCTTGCAAACACCAATTTGCGTTATTAGGAGCAAATCTAAATAAGATAAGCATTTTCTGCTGTAATAATTGCGGATTCTCTGCTAATTGCCAGCAATTCAAAAGATGTGCCTTTGCACAAACATACACACATTCATACATACGAATTCACTATTTTATCGCTGTAAAACGAACAAAACAAAAGAGCAAACTAAGCTTGTGTTGGGTAAATGGGGCTTCAACTGATTAAGAATGCCGCCAAATAAGCTGCCGCATGATATTCTGCTGCATATAACGCAACTTACAACAGCGTGTGGCGAGAAGGTGATTTTGTGAATCCAACCACCGCGCAGACACTGCAGTTCAATCACCTCGTACGGCTTTTCAGGTGATATCTGCAATTAACAACAATAAATCATACAAATATGTATGTACATACACATGTATCTAATATATAAAATTCTCGTGTCACGGTGTACGTTATTGAACTCCTCTGAAACCGCTCGACCGATTTTCGTGAATCTTAGCGTGCATATCGGCTGGGGTGGAGAATCGGACAATATCTATTTTTCATTCTCCTAAATGTTAAGGGAAATTGGAAAATTACCAAAAAGTAACATTTTTCCATACAAATTTTTTTTTCAATTTTTGTTTGTTTTGTTTTTCAATATTTTTATTTGTCAAATATTTGAATCATTCAATTTCTGTCGCATGCTTTTTTTATTCCGGCTATATACATACATATATATAAGAAAGTTGTGTTAGTTACACCATTTATAACTCAAGAACGGCTGAATAGATTTAACTGAAAATTGGTGGGAAGGTAGCTTAGAACCAGGGTAAGGACATAGGATAAATTTTATCAATTTTTGTAAAAATTTAATTCAACTCATAAATACAAAGATTATATTTCAAATCATTATCCTTTCCTTGAATATATGCGTACAATTTTAAACAGATTCTTCCTCAAAACTAATACAATTGCTAAGTATTTGGAATAGTAGAAAAGAACTGCAACCAAATACGCAGTGAAATAGATTATAACTGGCTCAGTAATCCAGCAGATTTTTTCGTCTTTTTTCACTATGATGCCAAAGGACACGACCATATATTCCAGTTTTACATAACGTCAGAGTATTCAGTGAATTTTATAAAGAAATTATTTTCGGTTGCTGATGTTGGTCCTCTCCTGCATTACAAAGGAGTATTTTAGAGAGTACTCCTAAAAGGTCCTGTGTTAAAGTGTTCACTAATACTTGCCCTCAATTATAAGTGAAATTGCCGGTGTTATGCAATTATTGATAAATCTTTTATCAGACAACCGACAACGGTACTCCATTTTATATGCGAGGTCTGACTCATGGGCTATCGTTTGTATACACTTTTACCAAAAAAACTGAAACATATTCGTACAAACAGATACCCACACAGGCAACGTTGTATGGATGTAGATACATCCATAGGTAGATATTTATTATTTTAATTGTATATGAGGATTGTACTTTATATTGAAATATGGTTTTGCTTTTTATCTTATTTTTCACATTCGCAATTTGTTGAAACGACATAATTGTGAAATCGAGTAAAAGAAGTCAAATAAAGGTATTCGGGTGCATAATCCGATATAATCAGCATGTCTGATTGCGAGACCCGACTGACTTATATGGTATGTAAATATGTCGTAGAAAGTGAAATTCCGTAAATAATGAGTGGAATGACAGTTATTACCGACAATTACGCAAATAAAGCTATGGTGTTATACATATGTACATTCACATTGGTTCAGCGTAGAAAAAGTATATCAATAAAGTAGGCGTTAAGTGGCAATCACTTTCTGTATAAACGAGAGCGAGAAAAGGAGTTTCTTTCAAGAAAAGTCTGATTTCTTTGAGTTTGACGAGTGCATCGGATTCAAAATGTCTATAACAGTTGTTAAATTATTTATGTCATTGAAAGCGCGGTGTGGTCAGCTTGATCAACCATTTAGTTCAAAAACATTTAGCCGATTTGTCACTACTGCTGATATGTCATTTCACGCATCATGTACATGTACATACATATGTATATACCGCCGAGAATTCCGAAAGTTTAGCTACAAAGTTAGCCTGTAGACACTTTGCACTGACCTTAACCAATAGCTTCCATCCCCGACATATGTAAATGATACGGTAAATACAGAGAACGATAGCGCTCTCAACTAACCGGCAATACGTTTCTTTTCATTTTCAAAGTTCCAATCTAATTCAGCCGAAATAGTTTGCGTAACTACATTAAATGTTTTTTCTGTCGAAAGATTTCAATCAATTGACTAGCAAATGTCGAGAGGCAGCACATATCACACGATAAAGTGATGGCTATAAACTGGGAGCAATTCTGTGGAAAGAAATGTGAACTGCCGGCCATTAATCATGTTGCACAATACGCGTACTTACATATGTACATATGTGTACTTGTATGTATGTATATATTTACGAGCGCTTTGAAAGCTCGTAAACCTCTAAGCCGCTAAAGGCTTGCAAGCATTCAACTTTAAGGTGAATAACTTTTAGTTTTCATGAGGTTTTACTTTCCTCTCTTTGGTACTTCATACGCTCTCCAATGTTTTTTTTTTGTATTAACCTTGTAAATGAGTTAACGACCCAATGCATAGTGGCGTCTTCAGCGCATTGTCATTTAAATGCATCCGCATCCGCATACTGGCTATTCTACGAAAGGACATACATACATCTATATTGTATATAAAAGAAAGTCAAGTTAGTTGCACTATTTATAACTCAAGAACAGCTGAACCGATTTGGCTGAAAATTGATAGGTAGCTCAGCACCTGAAGATGTACACAGGATATATCTCTATATTAAAAGTCAATACAATTCAAAAATACAGGAATTAAAGCATGTGTTCAAAATTCATTCATGTATATAAGAATCATTTGAATATTTTAGTACTTAAAAAATAATAATAATAATAGTAATAACAACACATAGCTACTGCGAGAGTACAGTATGTTAATTTTTGTATACATGGAGTATACTAACGCTCTTTTTGTAGAACGCACCATGTGAAGAAAAGGCATTTTTAATATCACAGAAGAAAATCGCATTGACATTTGCATCGCCAGAGCATTGCACCTACTTTGCTAAATCATGGGCGCACGCATCCAATACAAAAAATAGCGGAATAGCGGAATAGCTGGAGTGTTGATAAAAAGTTCAATTATAATTTGAGAGGAGTGCAGAATGGCTCCCAAATATTCTCGAAGTATTGCACAGAACAATGCAATATTTACGGTAACGATGAAGTTTCAGTGGTGCCTTCTTACCACTGTCTGATGATTGCCGTCAGTCCGACCATTCTTCGGTTTTCTTAAGCCAATGAGACTATCGAACGTACAACCCGGAAGAACGATGGTGAAGTGTTGAAACATTCCAATTTATCATAAATATGTGCGAACAATTGCAACTGATCCACCCTCAGATATAATACAATTGCTAGATATTGGGAATGGTAGAATAGAACTGCAACGAAATACATGCATTATACTGCCAGATATCAAAAATGGATTAATTGAGAGTATATTCCTACAAGTAAAAATTAATTGGTTGGATCATAACTGGCTCAGCAATCAGCCTGTATTTGAAATCATATTTATACGTGAACTAAAAACTATAAATATTGTTGTTTAAAATTAAGAATGATCTACCCACTTTTATTATCTTAAAAGTTATCAACTAACAACTTTAAAAATTACTCAGCAATCATTTCTAGATTTGGAAGTCATTTTCAGATTTTAGCCCCGTGTATCATTACACCGGAAGTACGGCTTTAGTTTTTATTCACAAATATAATTTTTCTGCAATGAATTGTTTATTATATCCTAGCTACAGCAACGCGTGGACGCGGTCCTCTAAACGGTCCTAAACAAGGACCTACACAAGAGCACATTATTATCAGAAAAGGTTCTCGCAGAAATTCAATAATACATCTCAGAACTTCAGTAATACATCTGACCGATACTTTTTTTTTAGACGTAACATGCATATATATGTACATATATTAAATGCACTATTTGTGCAAATATATAGTACATATGTATATGGGGAGATGCAGAAGGACTTGTCCTCAGTAAGTTTGGTCGATTTAGTGGTTTGTGATATACTTGTACTGTATGCACATTAAACTTATTCGGGAGCAGGACCAAATATTAGTGTTGTACCTTATTTTGTGGCTTAGTAATAGTATTTAAAGTTTTTTGTCTTATGCAGCAGTGGCAATGATCCACATCTGGCCATCAGCAATACATATATCATTCTAACCATTTATATACATACATATATAATAATAATAATATAATAAATAAATATATATGGCAGTATATACACATATATATCGTTTAGTTTTAGGTGTTATAAATAAACGTTAAGCGAATAAAACTATTATACTCTACAGCAACATGCTGCGATGGTATAAAATAAAATCTCAATACAATTTATTATTATTTATATACTTGCACATTTATGTATATTTACTTATATATATAAGCATAAACCTGTATAGTTGGTAGGTAGATAACGGAATAATATGTCAATAATAAATAGTTATAGTTGCTAAATTTTCACTTTCATTTGATGTGGTTTATTAATACATATTTTCTTATGGTTTTGGAAAGCACACTTTTCATGTTTAAGTATTAAATTGTGATTATGTAATTTGGATGAAACAACCTACAAAATGGTGCATAAACTACGCAATCGTGATATCTGTCAGTCTTCACCTCGCTCAAATCAAATGCAGAGTAGATTAGCTAAAACATTCATGGGAAATATTGGTCATTCTACTCCTAAACATAATGAAATACTTCGGCAGAGAAATGTTCTCAGTAAAGTAAATTTAGGTTCTTATTGTTACTACTAACAACTACTACATGCAGACAATTGTTACCAAAATTTCAGCGTTCAGTTTTGGTCAATATGAGTAATGTGGGGCAGGATTCCACGATACGACTTAATCAGAGAGAAGGAGGAAGATCGGATAACATCTGCGCTACATTTAATAATTTAAACAATTCGAAATCTCAAATAAAGCTGCATAATATAATCGACGGATATATATTTTCGCACACCTTTGGAAAAAAGAGCGGCGTCTCATTGTACGCCGTAAAAAAGTCATTGAGAGAAGAACAACCTTATAACTCTTACAGAAGTGCGTCTTGAGCACATTGTTTTATAAGTCGATTCTTTAAAGATTTCAAAATAATTTCAGCTTCAAAACAAGTATCACGCTACATTGCTTTTAGCATCAAAACTGGCAAGTTTCAGCAAATAACTGGCCAGGGCGCGGCTGGTACGTTCCGATTGAATCGCAGTATACATAATGGGCATTTGGAGACATTGAGAAGACTTCGAAAAGGTTGGTAGTTAAAGATGAACAAGTAACAAAGATTTTATCTTCTTTTTACTATAAAAGCTGTATTCCTTTTTAGTTTCGTTACAGTCCCATACAATACTACGGCAAAAGTCCAACAGGCAAGCTAAACATAATACAGTACTATGATTAGACTTCCAAAATAATAGCTCATATATATCAATGCAGGGTTTAGCAAAACAACTAATAATAACTTTGTTCAACAAAATAATTAATTATGTTGTTTTACAAGTAAAACGCAACGGTTAGTTAAAATCTCAATATTAAAGCACTTACAGATTTTATTACATTTATTTCTTGCCTAACGGAGCTATTTATGAAACAAATAAATATTTCGGAGCTAATTAAACTGAAAAACTAATTAAATAAAAATAAAATCCATTTCAAAATGATCAGCAGCCGGTTTAACTGCAAGCCGCATAAATTTGTTCATTAGCCAAACAGTCGAATTCTACTTGTTGCTCTATCCAACCAGCAACCCGTAGTAGCATTTCTTCGTTTAGTGACTTACTCATCAATTGCAGGCCAATTGGGAGGCCACGTTTCGAAAGACGTATTGGTATGGAAATAGCTGGTATTCCTGCCATATTGGCAGGTTGTGTGCAAAAGTCCTGCACTGCACATTGATCGCGGTTGCTTTGTGATACAAAGTCATTATATAAGGGTGCATCCGTCAATGTGGTGGGAGTGAGCAAAACATCTACTATGTTTTCATTATTTTTGGGAGTTTCAAACACCCGCTTAAAGTCTTCGGAAATTAATCTGCGGACTCGCAGTGCCTTTTCAAAGTACTTATGATAGTTTTTGCGCAGCAAAAAATAATTTCCAGTCAGAATACGTGTTTTTACTACCGTATTAAAACCTTCGGCTCTCGTATTCGCATATAACTCTTCCGTACTGCTCTCAATTTTGGCACGATGTCCATACTCGATGCCATCGTATCGCGCCATGTTACTCGCAACTTCACATTGGTTCAATATGGAGTATACGAATATGCTTGCTGAAGTGTTCGGTAGTGAAACTTGGTACACATGGGCTCCGCCATCTTCCAACAAATCCGCCACTTTCATCCATGTTTCTAATACTTCACTGGAGAGCCCTTCGCAATGATATTCTTTCGGTATACCAATACATACATTTCGAAGATCAAGCTCCTCATTAAATGACATATCAATTTTTAGAAATGGTTTTCTAATTGTTGTGGAGTCCCTGTCATCTGGACCAGCAATTGCGTTTAGTACGTCAAGGCAATCACCTACGCTGCGTGCGAAAATACCGGGTACGTCCATGGAGTTTACCAACGGGATGAGACCATGACGTGAAATAAGACCATATGTGGGCTTCAAACCAACAACGCCACAGTATGCCGCAGGGTTGCGTGTGGACCCACCCGTGTCTGATCCAATAGCACTAAAAATATAAGGGTTTTTATTTCATGATTTTTATGTTGAGTGCAGTAAGAATACTGATGGCTAAAGTATGATTAATTGCTATCAAACTTATCATTAAAGTGACAGGTTGTTCAGTGAGGATATGGTAGTTTGAGAGGGGTTTTTAGTCGAGATAGTTTCCCAATGGGACTCTTAAAGGCCTAGATGCGTTGCCAAACATCCACCCACCCTTTGAGTACTTTTATGCTTTGATAAACAACATTCGTCTTTTATATCACCTTTTTCATTATTACTTATCTTATTACTTACCGGTCAAAACAGGGTTTCGAAATAACAACCATTGGCCGAATAAAATTCGTGTTAATTCCACATCGTAGATCCGACTGTTGTGGGAATTGGAATTAAGATTGTGGCTATACCACTTTAAAGAGGTATCCGCATACTCTCTTGTACGAATTCAACTCGCTAACTTTGTTATTAAAAATAAGCGAACTCCCACCGAACTCTTACATAGTGTAATTCGGTACTATAAATCAAAATACATTTTGTAGAGCAGGTTAACTTATGGGGGGAGCTTGCTTAAGAGGCTTCAAAAAATCGCTTTTTTTGAGAATTTTTTTG
The DNA here is from genome assembly GCF_024586455.1 of Bactrocera neohumeralis. NCBI lineage: Eukaryota > Metazoa > Arthropoda > Insecta > Diptera > Tephritidae > Bactrocera > Bactrocera neohumeralis. Next base: position 91,962,005 of record NC_065919.1, read on the forward strand.
AAACCGAAAGAAATAATTGATTAAAGCGAAATTTCTAGGGTTTATAGTTATATATTTAAACATCATTCACAAATTTTTTGGAAAATCTTTGATATTCTGCCTTTGGGAAGCAATTGCCCGAAGCATCTCGAATGTGAATTTGTCGGAATGCGGGCAGGATGCTGATTACAAAAAATTTAAAGAGATTCATATTTTTTAATAATTTATTTTCTAGTTAAACTAAAAAAATTCCAAAAAAAAGTGTAAAGCTTTACAATTTTTTTTTAAATTGAAAAAAGTGGTTTTTGACCACAAAAATTTTACTTTATGTTGTTTAAAAATATGTTCTAACTCGACTTTTCAAAGTTTTCGCTTTCTGCCCCAGGTGCTAATATGTTATATCTGCTAAACGCTCGGTAACTATTTTCCTTCTAGCTTCGAAAATACTTCGAATTCCTATCCATAACTTTGGGGACATTTTCTTAGATTATTTTTAAAGAGATTTAAGCAAAAAAAAATATCGATTTTTTGAAGCTTCTAAAGCAGGCTCCCCCTTAGCCGCTGGTAGCTTAACTAGATGATAACTTTATCTGACATGACCGTTTTCACAAAGTTGTGGTTAGCTTACTACAGATAGTTGGATTATTGTGAATGTGTGGAAAAGCAGTTGAAAAAACTTGTGCATGTGCAGGTTCAAAACCAAACCGGTTTTCGTTTGCGAGGGAACGACGAGAAAAAGCGAAGAGACTGTGGCGTTTGTGCTGTTGTTAGCGCAGTGGCAGGAAACACTCCTGAAGTAATTTCGATGAACGGTGCCGAGTTGACAATCCCTGGCCGAATAAAAATAAGGGTCCGTTCCGATTACTTAGACGTAACTGTTGTGGGAAACGAGCTCGGTTGGCTCGCTACTATGCAATTCGGCAATCCATTCTTTAAATTCCTTTCATGGTTGCAAAAGCGCCCAGTTTCAAAGGAATATTTAAATAATATTCAGAAATTTAACTGTTATTACCCCTTTTTGTATGTAATATGTATGTATATATGAATACGGATATGCATAATATAAGTATAATGATAATGAGCGACAAAAGAGTTCCCGTCTGAACGCTGTCTGTGCAGCTGATTTTTCTTACAGATTTTCAGCTAAGCCTATATTGAGAAAATCATTCTGCAAAATGTTGCCGATAAAATTCTGGCTAAGCTCTTAACTCATTTAGACCTGAAACTATTTTTTTTAATTGAAGTGTTTTTTGTATATTTTTATTAGACCTAGGGTATCACAGAACATAGAAAAAATGTTTAAAAAAAATTACATTTCCACAGGTTAGGTAGAAAAGGCCGTATCGTATGTGATACAGTAGGCTCATATATATATGTATGTATGCAATTATAGAACGAAAAAGAGTTTCTTATCAGGGGTACTTCAAAATAATTTATTACATCTGGTGTATCGTATATGAGACGGTAGGTCTAAATGGGTTAATCATATATTAAGAAAACGGATCATTTAATCATCTAAGTTACATAAAAAGTTAATTATTTTGTGCATATTTGCCAATAAATTTGTCGAGCGATTTTAAAGTACATATTTAACCTACTATGTATATTATATGTGTACAATTTCGATATTTTGGCAACACTAGTTGAATTTGACATTCGTAACTTTACTTTGCCTAACATATGCTCTGTCGCGTATGTCATGTACTGAAAGGCGAAAAATATAACTAAACACACTGATTATTGAATAAAATTTGTGTCAGTTTTCACGTAATTTTCAATAAAAAATGTCGGTGTTAATTCGATTGGCTAATCGCAGCATGCTGCAACGTAGCATGGCGTTAAGCTTATCGCGATCCATTAAAACTTCCCAGAAAAAAGATGACACTGCAGCGGTTATTACACCAAGCAGTAAAGAGGATTTTGCCAACCCCAACCCCAAAAACTGGGTGAGCTATGGATTCGACTACAAGGATAAAACAAATGATCGCAATACAACAAAGCTGAGTTTTTTCACAGCAGTGACACTTTGTTTGGTATGGGGTACTTTTCTATGGTCATATTCGCCTGATCCACAGCTGCGCGATTGGGCGCAACGTGAAGCTTATCTAGAATTGCGTCGTCGAGAACAGGCAGGAGTCGATCTAGTAAATCCCAACTACGTAGACCCAGCATCATTTAATTTGCCATCGGACGAAGAATTAGGCGATGTGGAAATTATTATTTAATTGTGTATATATTATTAAAATTTGTAACAAAACTAATTCAATTGTGTTGGCAATAAAACATTTTGCTGTTATGTAATTTGGATAGTGTTGCTGCTAGAGCATTGCTAAAAAATAAACTCAAATAATACTTTCAAGCAAATTGTATCCTTAATTAAAATATAGTGGAAACAATTTTACCGAATACAAACGTTAGTATGAAATCTAATGACAATTAAATTAATATTTGTGGCTGTGTTTACTGGCAGTAAAGTACATAAGTATATAAAGAAAAATATAAATACACTACGACTTACAGCTTGTCTGATATTAAGAAGTCAGCAAACTATATAATAAAATTTAATGTATAAATTGAATAAATATTTATATAGACCTAAGAGAAAATATTATATCTTACTTACGCATAACATATTCCTGCGGCAACGGCAGTTGCCGAACCTCCAGAGCTTCCACCAGCAATGTGCCATTTATCAACTAAATCATTACTCCAAATATTTTTCGATGGCCCGAAAATGGAATCTACTGTACCGGAACCCATTGCGAATTGATCCATATTTGTTTTCCCGATTAATACAGCACCGGCATTTGCCAGACGCTCACTAACCGTTGCATTAAAAGGTGGTACAAAATTTGAAAGCATTCTGGTAAAGAGAAAATGGAAAAATATATTTTCTAATAAAAAACATTAAAATTTACCTTGAAGCACAAGTAGTGGTTACTTCTTTAGTACAAAAATTATCTTTTATGGCAATGGGAACTCCGTCGAGTATGCCCAATTGCTCTTTATTTTCGTATCGATGATCGGACTCCTTAGCTTGATGAAGGGCCTTTTCAGGTGATAATCTTATAAATGCATTTAAACGCTTCAATTTGACAGCATCATCCAGAGAGTGATCTACGACAATGCGAGGCGAAATACTCCCATCTGCATAGTGACTCGAAAGCTTGCAAGTAATATTTCTATTAAAAAATTATTATAACCGTTTAATATAACACATTTACTTGTTTAATGCTTAATTGCAGATGTCTCTTCATTGTTTCTAGTACTACTGGTGGGAAGTTCCAAAGCAATCATCAAAGATGACGGTATTCTACAACTCTGGCAATCAACTCTACAAAAAAGGCAAAAAAAAAAAAAAAATGAAAAGTATTCTACAAAAACAGCTGATGGTCATTTTATGATCCCCTTTTGTTCCGCGTTCTGTTTTTAGTTTATCTCTATTTTCGTGTTTGATGATTTTTTTCTGCTCAACTTTACAATATGTGAATTTTCGTTTTTAATAAATACACGCAACATTGTGAATTATTATCATTAAAAGTATACTCGAGAAATAAGTGCTATTAAAATATAAATGAATCGAGAACTCGTTGAAAACATTTTGACCGTGCTTAAAACTTCCACGGACAAAAATGTAGTTATCAAGGGTCTGGTAAAATTACGCACAGACGTAGTAAAGGACCATGACGGCATTGTACTGTTCCGAGTAGCTGGCGGTGTACCACCTATGGTACGATTTTTAAATAAGCCGCATGAGAAAATTCTAGAAGTAGCCTTAAGTATACTTGGAAACTGTTGTACTGATGAAGAAAGTTGTAGAGAAGTAAAGTTTATTTACAAACAAACCATAAATATATCATCCTAACGTAATGAATGTGCTTTTTAGGCTCTTAACTGCAAGGTTTCTTTTCCGCTCACCACTATCTTGAAATCAATTCCGAATCCAGTTATACAATGTCGTGCTTGCCGCTTACTGGGTAATCTCGCTAAAGGATTTGCGAGTCAATTGCTTACCGCTCATTGTCCCGCCATTGCTCAGGCCGTTTGTCAAATAATTACAGAAACAAGCGATGTAAATACGCGTCTTATGGCTTTTCGGGCTTGTCGGTTCTTGTTGCCAAGTCAGCAATTTGTACAGCACTTTCTTACTGCGAATGGTTTTGTAACAACATTGCGTATTTTAACAGCTATCATGAAAACAGATACTCCTCCTACACCACAGGATGAATTGTTAAATTTAAAAAAAGCCGACAGTGTTATTGTCGGTTTAAAGAATAGCCAACATCGCGAAAAGTATTTTGAAGAGGTAGCGCGTAATTTAGAAGGTGTACGCAGTGACATATTCGATCATGAAATGTTGAAAAACCAACCACGCGCTCTAGGTGATTACTCAATGCCTGAGGAAAAAGCCGCTTTGGATTTAGCTGGCGAAATATTTAAGTGCTTGCTAGTTTTGGCAGAGCTATCCATTGGTCCTTCTGCTTGGAAAGTAAGAAACTCCCTCAAATCACAGTAAATTTTATTATCTAATCATTTGCATTTTTAGACTTTAAATAGCAGTGGATGTACTTTTGCACCTATTACATTTTTTATTACCGAAGAAAATCCGCAACGGGGAATGGCTTTGAAAATAATTTCAAATTTCTCAAAGCAATGGGACGCATTTCATATGCTAAGTTCAGCAGATTCGGTTGTAGCCGCTTGTGAGCTGCTTGTTGCACAAAATATGTCCAGACCTTTAACTGAGAGTGAGAAGAGACATTGTATTCATATCATCTGTATGCTCTCTCCAGATGCTTGCAATCGCTCCAAAATACGTCGGTCTGGTGCTTTGCGAAAACTCATCGCAATGGTGCGCGACTCCCAGTCGAATACGGAAAAGTCACAGGTTATTTTCTCAATTAAAAATGATTAGCATTTATTCTCAAAAAGGCATGAAACATTTGTGTTTCTAACTCGATGCGACGAATTTATTTAATAATGTTTGTTTTTTACATGTGCCTTATTAACTTTCAGATTTTGTATTTACTAAACAATTTCCAATATGATAATATGAGCATGGACCTAATGCTCAGAGAAGGCCTGGTGCCGGTCATTATAGAGGAATTGAACACTTTTTTAACCAGTGACGATGAATATCACAAGAAAAAACGTGAGGAAAAGCAACAAAGTTCTAAGAAACGTAAACTACCTAAGGAAGAAAGTAGAGAAACAAGGAACAAGGTAAGAGTTCACTCATTTGAAACTTTCCTTTGCGAAATATATGTTATTAAGTTACGAACTTTATTGGTTATAGGTAACTAAGGTCCAGGACAAAACATTCCTGATTGATTGTGAGTCTCCCAGTAGTTCACCACGCTCGTATAATGCACCTTCCAGTCCGTGTAGCTCTCGCGGCATGTCACCGGTTGGTAACAATTTATTTAAAACTGAAGGTAAATACGAACATAATTTTCTTAACGAAACTGTATGATATGTATGTATATGTTTCCTAATTTAGAAGATGCATCCGACGATGAAACTTATTCACCTGTTTGTAGCGATGAGGAAGATGACGAAGAGACGATACCAGCTGAAATAAATGAGACAATGCCATTGAATGTTAGAACTCTAGATAACCCTAATTTCCCTATAAATCCCAATAGCAATCATGCAGATAATTCAGAAATAATGAGGCTGCTAGATATTGCCAGTCAAATAAATGAGACAATTGAAGACAGCATGCTTGATAAAGAAGAAGACGATGAACAGAGTCAAGGTATGTTTTATGAACACTGTTATGCATTTCCACCTGTGAATTCATAAATATTTTATCATTTATATATGTAGATGTACCATATCAGAAGCTCCCACAATTAGGAAACATGCCACGAAGTACATTGGACCATTTGGAAAATCTACTCTTTCGCGTCACACTGCTAGTCAACAAGCGGGGCGAGTTAGGAAAATCAGAAACCATGAACACGCTCATCAAAGCCATCAATATCTTTGGTGCAAACAATAATTTTGCCAGCTCCTTAACAAATATTTTGCAGTAAGTTCAAATTTACATATGTATACTCAAGATTGCAATATTCTCATTACTTTTGACTGTTTTTGCTTTTTAGGGAAAGCCAGTTCTTTGCTCAAGTTATACGAAGTGGTATAACGCACCAACTTTACCAATTGACGAAGAGTGAAGAGGTTTGATTTTTTTAACAAAAATATAATTGTCCACATACTGATCGTATATATTATTTCGTAGGTTAACAAGGATGGATTTGGGTTTTTGGTGACGCTAACATGTGTTGGCGAATCTAATTATGGGAAAGAGGAGCTGGCGCGCTTTTTACGCAGTGATGATGAGTATGCTCAGAAACGTGCTGCCATCACCGTTGCTTACATAATTAGAAGTCAACGCCTATTGTATCAGTTTCTTAATGATGGCAATGCACTTAGTCTTTTGTTACAAATTATTTTAAATGGCAAAAGTGATGAGTTTACTGCCGAAGCAGTCGATGCATTAACCGCGATGGCAAAATATACCCTTGGCATTTCAGTGCCTCGCAGTAATGAGGCTGCACGTGCCAATGAAAGATATGAAGAGTTCGCTGATGACGAAACTGAGCCCTTGCACGGTAATTGTGATATGCGTTTTGTGGTGCACAAGCATAACCCAAAATCGGAGGCCAACAAGGAGCAACTTATTTCAACTGTTGGTGATATAGAGCAGATAGTCGAATTCAATAAGGAGCTACTATGCAATACCAGCGAGGTATTTAACACTATGTTGAATAGTGATTTCCGAGAACGAAATGAAGGTGAAATTCATTTACGCACTTGTTCTGTGAGTGGTTTGCGCTACTTCCTCAACTTGATTGTGCGACGTTCTAAAAAATTAAGATACAATGTACCGAATAGAGGTAATTATAATGCCATACTTGAAGCTTTCGAAATGGCGCGTGTCTACATAATAAACGAAATGGAAACATTTTTACAACAAATGCTGGTCGGCTTACTGGACGACACGAATTGCTTAAACGTGTTGGAGTGGTCACTTCGCAACTACCATGCAGAACTAACCGAAACTGTTATTAACTATTATTTGTGCTCAACTCTGACCACAGAAGCCAAAGTTAAGTTATTTCACACCGCCGATTACTCGGAATTTTCCACTGAGTGGTTTGAAATGATTATCGAAACCATTTTAACACGCTGTCGAAATGGATTTGAATGGAAATAATATTTTTGTTCTACAATTTAGTTTAATTCAATTAATATATGTATTTCTAATACACAAATCTTCACTGTAATAAGATAATAACAACGGAAATCGCTATGGACCTTTCAATTTTTTACACAAGTACTTGTGTCAGGAAAGTAAGAACTGAATTATCCAATAAGAAACAAATGCAGTGATCAATCCTATGTTAATTCAAATATTGTTTTTTACAAAACTTACTTTAATTAAAATTAATTATATCTGATTTATATAATTAAGAAACGGGATGGCGAAACTGAAGATGAAACATCCGAAATGCAAATCAGTTTGTTCAAAGATTCGTCTTATTTGATAACAAAATGGGTGAAAGTCGCATCTAAACTAGTTCTAAACCATATCAGCATACACGGGAAACAAAAAAGTCCTAAGGTAAATGTTTAGGTAATTCTCTTTAATAAAAAAATGTACTATATTTTATAAAGAAAACTAAATAATCGATTACATTAAACAAGTCACTATAATACTCAATAAAACATACACATTGAATGTGTTGAAAAATGGCTTGCTTTTACTACTTTTGGAAGTCAATGTTTTCTTACTATGTGGCGGTAACATCAAAAAATTAATTTACCTAACTTTATTATAAAAATAAGTTTCTCATATATTGCAATTTACAACTTTAGAACGATTGAGTGTAATTTAATTGAAACAGCGATAAGTCCATACAAATAGTTCAAGTTAACTTCACTTTTATTTGGCGAAACTTGTAGCTGAAAAAATGTTTTTTCTCTTTAGTACGGCGTGAGTTTTTTCGATTTTAATTTATTTCTCTTGAAAATTGTTTTACTTAATGTATAACCCCTTTGAATTATAGATCGTAATCTTTTTCATATATGTATAATTGTGTGTAGTATTATAGTAATAATATTCATATTTTAATGTATATTTAAATTATGTTTAGTTGCAGCTTTATGCAAATATATTTACTTTTTTTTTAATATTTTCGTTCTTTTAATATTATACCAATTGCATCTTTGTTTACGTCTATTTTCTGATGAATTCTATTATAGCCGCGAACGCGTTATGAATATTCATCAATTTCAATACAATCCATTATTCTGCTAAATTCAGCATAGTTATATTAGCACTGACAGTTATCAGAGCTTCCACTGCGATTGTTACGATCTGTGTTAAGGCGGATTTGATCAGGAAATTCATTGTATAGTTCAACCTGTAAAAAATATTAGTATAAACATATAGAAATGGCTGGGGTTTTTCATCTTTACCTCGGCTTCTTGAGCAAGCGCATTTCTGGCAATAGTTTGGAATGCCAATTCTACATTAGTGCCGTCTTTCGCTGAAGTTTCAAAGTATGGCATATCATTTTTAGATTGACACCACTGTTGAGCTCGCCGAGTAGATACCTAAGGGATACACATGATAATAATTTTACTCTAATTATTTTATGTTATTAATATTGATTGAATTGGGTATTTACCTGCCGATTATCCATGTCAACTTTATTTCCGAGCACCACAAAAGGAAAGTGATCCGGATCTCTTGGGCTCGCCTGTATCAAAAACTCATCACGCCATGAATCCAGATTTTTAAATGAATTTGGTGAAGTGACGTCGTATACAAGTACACAACAATCAGCGCCACGATAGAAGGCCACACCCAGAGATTGAAAGCGTTCCTGTCCAGCAGTATCCCAAATCTAAGAAGTCAGTTATTAAAAATTATTACGTGCAAAAATGAGCTAAAGATTTTGTTATTAAGTGCACATACTTGCATTGTGACTACTCTGTCGTCAGCAATGACTTCTTTTGTACAGAAATCTGCTCCGATCGTTGCCTTGTATTGATTTGAGAATCGTTTATTTATATATTGATTCATGAGTGATGTCTTTCCAACGCTACTATCTCCTAGAATGATCACTTTCAGCAAAGACTTCTTGCGCGTTGCCATATCTGCTTATTTCGATGTGGTTGTTGTCGAACTTTGCTCTTTAAGAAGTTACGGAAATTCTGTGTAAATGATAAGCCTGAAAGAAGAATCATATTGCTTTACTTAAACACTTCTTTGTTTAATATTGTAACCGATATTACGTCCCGTCCTTACAGCAATTTGTTACGAACCTCTAAATTATGAGTTATTGTAATGTAATTCCTATTCTTAATGAGTGGGGATGATAAAATTCAATTAACCAATCAAAATAATGACAATATATAAATCTAATCAACATTGTTGCTGAAAATCGTCGTAAATGTACATACATACATAATAGTATATAAAATGAAATGAAAGTTTCAAAAAAAAAAAAAAACTAAATATTGTTTTATATATGTTAATTATTAAGGAATGATTCGTCATATTCTATTGTATGCGCATATATACTTATGTATATGCGAACATACTATTTTACCAATTACGCATATGTATATATTTTAAAATTTCTAAACCATATCGAGCCTTAATATTTTAATTAAATTATTGAATTTAATTTTGCACGAATTATGCTAGTTGGGTCAAAGTGGAGAAGATTTTTTTTGATATCGCTATCTAAAGCAATATGCCCTAGGGTTATAAATCCAAAATGAACTCTTTCTTGAAGAAAAATCTCTTTTCAATCATGTTGAGTAATCACCTCTATAGACTTCCTCTCCTTCAACCAGTTTTCTAACCCGTTTATTTTTTAACGCGTACTTCGTTTTCCATCTACAATTGCACCATTTACGCCTCTAATTGAATTTTAACATTGTTTACAAAATATTGAAAACTTTACGTCTTAAACTCCACGACAAGACACAGAACTTACCTTTTACTGAAGTACGCAATATAATTTCATAAACAATGGATAAATGCTAATATTCAGCAACAGTAAAAATTTACACCAAATTAAATTTAGTTGTGACGATTTTATAAATACACTGACAATGACTGACGAAATGACAAACATAAAAAATCCAATAAAAATGGTCAATGGGGAATAAGGAGTGTAAAAGGAATGACGTAGACATAAAATTGGTGAACTTTCAACAATAGTGTTGCTCAAAGATGTTCTAAATTCCACAACAGCAATGTACAATTGTATCATTGCATGCACGAGAATATTAAAAATTGGTTACCAAAAACATTGCTTAAACTTGAAATAAAAAAGCAGTATGGGAAGTAAAGATTTTTAAATTTAATAATCACAATTTATCCAACAATAATAATTATCAATATAAATACTTTTGTGTTTCTCAACACTGGAATTTCGTGGTGAACTGTAATTAGATGCGAAGCGTAATTAAAAGAAATCTAAAAAATAGTCTTCAATGAAACATAAATAAAAATGCGATTAGGATTCACGAATTTTCTCAAAGACATTGCACATGCATTTGAAATGGCAAATTAATTTCAATAATATAAATGATATTTAATATTACCTAGTACAAGAAACTGAATATTTTTCTTGATAAGGATATATTTTCAAATAATATAAATTCTGAAAATTCACTCGTTTGAATACACCATAATTTTCTATTATTCACTTCGCATATATCTACATATATACTGTATATTGTCACTATTTAAACGCTTGAACAAAGGATTGTGTATGAGCTATTGTAGATTATTCGATTGATATTAATATTGCAAAATGCAGTCACTAATTACAGTTTATGACATATGATTCTGTAGGTATTTGATTAACATACTTTTTCAAATGATATGAAAGTTATTTATTACATAAATTCCAGGACACAAATTAAAACAAGTACTTAGCAAATTTCACTTTTTATAACTAGAACGGTCATATCATCAGTAAATATTTGAGACAAGCTGCCAGGTTTTATTTTTGGTTCCTCGTGCAAAATAAATGCGGTAGAGGGCGCGATTTGATTCGCATGGTTGCATTAATTACTATTTGTTAATTCTTCAAATAGATGGAGTTAAGGAGTTCGGGTCAAACTATTTTTAAAGGAATTTTACAATTTATAGTTTAATTTGTTTTAGACATTGTGTGGTCTAATTATTTTGCTCAATTAAGTTTCTATTCAATGAAGGCGAGAGTGATTAAAATTTACTTCCAAACCGGAAACAAAAAAAAAAAAAGTAATGAAATTACAAGTATATTAGCAGTCGCAAACAATTGCGCTTATTGTCAAGTAGCGACGAATAATTATGTAGCCAAGTCAATATTTTTTCTTTATTTCTATTATAACTTTTCTGTTCTTAATTCTGGATTAACAGATTTATTTTGTTTTTTGATTGCTCTACTAGGTGAAATCCTGTATGAATTATGTATTTTAAGTTTTAATGTTTAATAAAATGCCATATGAACATACAATACATATCTGAAGTTTTATAGTTTTCAACATTTTTTACACGGTTTTCGAAGTAAATATAGTTCTTAATTTCATCTTGCACAGTTTTCAGATGACATGGAACGTATCCCCCATTTTACTATAGGAAACGCCTTTTTTTTACACCGATTTCTGAGGAACGTTTGTATCTACTGTGTAAAAAAAGAGTTGGGTGTATATATATATATGTCCGTCCATATGTAAATATATATACTAGCTAGTGAACTAATCTGTTAAAAACAACAACAAAAGCGTACCCCATCAATTCTTTGAACAACCTCTTTTGAAATGTTTCTCTCAATTCATACTAATCAATTAACTACGATCAATAAGCTGGATCCACCAAGAATAAACCAAATTCGCAATATAGAAACAATGGAAAACGGCATAGTGTCTCACTATTCTGCCTACGACTATTCCAGGCGTTGGCTAAGCATCATCATCAACGCCAACACTATTATCGCATGGCCGCCTCTCCGCCGCATACCCGCTCGAAACATCTTTTATTATGCCTACATATTCATTCGCGCCGCCTGTTGCGTCTGCATCTTCGTCAGCATTTGAGCCAATAATTATGGTTATTAATCGGCGGTGGAATTGGCTGCTAATTTGCAGTTTAGTTACAAATTCTGCCCGCTGGCGTGCAATTATGGTCTAAATTATAGCTTAAAAATAAACAAAACACCGCATCGTATGTCAGGCCGTGTGCTTTGAGTGCAATGCGAAGGTAACAGGCGTTGCATCATCAGTATCAACAAGCAGCCAATGAAACATCAGATCTCAGCGCATCGCGGCAGCATCAAATCTCAGGTATGACTCTGGTCGATAAGTATTTTGAAATAAATGCAGCAACTTGCGCAAGAATACGGGACACACAGCTATAAAACTGCATATGTTTACGAGTCATAACATTTTGTGAGCTAACGAAATGAATGGAATAAGAGCTTTTTATCTTGGTCTTCGCTAAAAGAAATTACAAGAATCTATCCTAAGTAGTGAGAACTAAATTTCCATTTTTCCAACAGAAATCTAACTGAGACTGGCCCAAAGCTATCATGACCGGCTCTTGGCTTTTAACGTGCCACGTTCGGCCATTTGGCACTTATTCGCAGATACGTGTACGAAGCTTGTTCTCCACTGTATGGGTAGTAATAGACACTTACGTATGTATCTTCAACAAAGTTGCATAAATACAGTGTTGTTGTTGGTTTTGCTGGGGCGCTGCCGTTTGTTTGGAGCTGTTGCATTGGCCATTATCGATTTATGATTACCAGCCTCAAACAAACATGATTGCTTCGCAGTTGATTATCACAAATTCACAGGTTCTCTTGCACTACCACCAGAGGTATGTCCGGTTTGCTGGACGGCTGGATGGCTGGATGGCTGGACTCCAGGACTGCTAGTTTGCTGTATTACCAACTTAAGAAAAATGAGCTTGTTAACGCTTGATGATGATCGTAGTTAGTGTCTGCAATGTATATCTAAACCATATAACCTGGAGGCAATCGAAGTCACCATCGCCATCGTGTTGCACCTCTTGCCGCCCATCTCGTAGCTGATGCTGCTCATGATATTTTGTTGTTATTGGTTAGCTGGTTAGATTTCTTGGCTGGCTTGTTGGGTAGTGGGTTGCTTAATTTTTTGGCTGGATTTCAGTTGTATTATCCAGGGTATTGCAGTAACATGCTCTTTTGGTTGCTGTCGTATCGTTAGAGATTCTTCGCTCAGAGTTATGTACACTGCATAATGATAACACATAATCACATTTATAGGAATATGTATCGGATAACTTTTCCTGTTATTTGCGGAGTGGGTCTTGATGTTACTTTCCAAACCAGTGGCGTAGCTACAACTTCGGGCGCCCGGGGCCAAGGATGTTTTGCCGGCCCCTTTATCTACCGGAAATTCTCGAATCTTTTGACAAAGTTCAAAGAAAGTTACAAGAAAAAGGAATCACTCTCACTCAAGTATTGGGACAACTGCAAATTTTGGTGGATAAACTGAATGACTGGAGGACCAGTTTGTGCCACCATACAATAGTCAAAGCCAAAAATAAGTGCCACCCGTTTCACAAATTTGGAAAATCTTAATTACCGTTTTGGTTTTCTTTGTGATTTTGAACAAATTATAGAACTAACCAGACACTCATACAATGACAAACTCGTCGAAATTAAAGAAAAATGCCAGCAACTTGCCGAATCCTATTCAGATGACTTGGATAACGAAAATTTATACAGTGAAATCCAAGACGTCCTACTTTTATTAAAGAGAACGAAGAACAATGAAGAACAAATTGGATTTTCGCCAGAAAATGTTTTATTATACATTTCTTCAATGGGACTGGAAGCTTACAAGACGTTAGCGATAGCTTTAAGAATACTACTCACTATACCTGTATCAGTTGCATCTTGTGAAAGATCTTTTAGCAAACTTAAATTGAACAAATCTTACTTGAGATCGACCATGAGTCAGAGTAGACTGTCCAATCTTGAGATTCTCTCAATAGAATGTGAAACTGCTTCAACTTTAAATTACAATGATATGATATGTGATTTTGCAGCGATCAAAGCTAGAAAAGTCCATCTTTAAGTTCTATCACTATTTTTAAGAAAGATATAAGCCAAAAGATATAAGACTAATTCAAAGACTGTTATAATGAATTTTGTAAAAAAATGTGTTGAAGTATTTTTCTGAATATTAAAAAAACAGCGAAGATCGTTTTGCCGCCCCCAAGCCGTTGCGCCTGGGGCGAAAGCACCCTTTGTCCCCCCCTAGTTACAACACTGTTCCAAACTGAGCGTCTTGAAAGTTGCAGATTAGCTCGATTGATGTACGGTCTTTGATAAGGGGTTGCTTAATGTCAGACTTGTAGTACACACAAGAACTTGACTTTGCCTGCTTGTTGACCAGCATTGCTATTTCAACCGCCACCCACTCATATGTTAGAAGGTTAAGAAATTCGTACACCGAGGATGCCAACATAGTTGTTTATAGCAAAAATACACTCAATTGCCGAATTGTTGAGATTTTTATTTGAATAACGTTTAAACACAAGGATCACAGGGGCTGCTTATATTATTCGCACTTGCAACATACAGTATTACTTTGGTGTCGCTACATTGATGAAAAGCCCCCCAAGGATCTTCCATATTCCTTGTGACTTTAGCTTACGAACCTTTGACCTTTCATTGCGAGGTTTATAAAGAACTAAAGTTCGAAGCAGGTGATCGATCACGTATTAATCGAGGTTATTTACTTCACCATCTCCATTTACTGTTAGACGCCACGACTATAACAGCTCAAACTATAGTGGTCTCATTGCGCCTCCCCATTGCTTATGCGTAGTTGCGATCATGTCGCTGTATGAGTGTGTCATGTCTCCTATGAATCGGTGAGTTGTGTTAAGGAGCCGCTTATGGCGTGAGTGGGCTTGGATGGCATTGCGCCTTAGCGAAGTGGCAGTTATGGGCTGAGTATTCACCGAATTTGGGAGTTTTGTCGCAATTAGTTATTAGAATTCGCTGTGACTCAGACATTTAGCAGTACAGTCGAGTAGGTATATGGTAAATCAAATCGCAAGCAATTGCATATGGTTGCTATTACTATTATTATTGGGCTGTTATGTGGTCAATTGTTACATAATTAATTTAAAAATTGCGGTCACGTTGCGGCAATTTGTGACCACCCACGCACGACTTTCCATAGTTCTGCGGCATTAGCGAAATCAATGAAGTTCCTGGCGTTGGTAATTGCTTAGCACATTGCACAGTTCTCAAACGAGTAGTTTGCTTACGTGCGCGCCGGCAATGTGTATGCAACTCTACACTTATGTACATACATACATACATATGTATGTACTTATAAATGCGCCTTTGCGGAGCTTGGAGCAGCTAGTTTGATTCCTATTTGACTTTCAAGTTCAGTCAGTCGTCGGTTTTGAATTCTGTGCAAACACCGCTCGCTTTCCATATAATTGGAGTCATTTGTTTGCAAAGTCAGCCTTCTGGGCTTGGTGCTATATAAACTAGTTAGAGAATTATACTAAATTTGACTCTGACTGACAAAATTAAAACTATACATATATTCACGTATTTTAATACAAAAATGTGTATCTCCCTCAAAAGTATGTCTTGTTTCAAGCCTTGATTGGAATGTCCTTTCTTTTGACTTCGGCTCAGTTTTGAGCGCTATTCACTAGATCTACTAAAAACATTAACCAAAATGTGTGGGGTTGAGCCATAAATTTCCAAGCTCGGTTTCTTTAACTCTTTGATGCTTGTTAAAAACGAAACGAAAGTCGTCCATATTACTTCAACGACTGCGGAATGTCGTGTTTCCATTGGAAACATAAAATTTGAAGCAAACTCATTGTTAAATATTATTTTCTCTTTCAATAAAATAACGGTATTCAGAAAACTACCTAATTTTTAGAGTTTTTAACTAGAAGTCTAGTAGCTGTGTATCCTCGAATAGTCGATTGAGGTGGTACTGGTTGAAGTTCGAGACATAGTTTAAAACTGAGGTAAAACGATCTCCTTTTTATACAGTGAACAGCTACGTAGACATGACATTTACGAGTTGAATTTCTGTAGAAACTCACTGCGAAATAATAAATACCGCAGATGCGAAGACGAAAGAAGTGAGGTAAACTGCCAGGAAACAGCAGCTTAAAAAATGGGCAAAATCGTTATGGAGTGTACCATTTCAAAAGGATGTGGGCAGATTAACTATTTTAATTGGTATTCCACGGACTAAATGAGCATAAGACAACTTTTCAAGTTGTGTGAGAATTTAATGTAGAATTTGATGAAATATGTTTACAGATTAGTACGGATGATGCGTTATTGCAACAACTGAAACTTCAAGAAGCTGAACAAGAATCCCAAAACAATGTACTGATACTATACGGCTATATACTTTGTTTGCACAAGTACCACATAGTCAAATCACCCTACAGATGGGAATTGATAGGTTTCGTTCAGGAATTTAAAAAATGAGGCAAGAATATCTTGTTGTTACAAAGAATCAGCGTGAAAACTAACACAAACACGCAGTTCAAATCATAAACCTTTTGCATAAGAAAAGGTGAACGATAATATTTACAAACAAGTAAGGTAGGGCTAAGCTCGGATGTAACCGATAATTTTATACTCATACAACTAGCCAAGATCAAAGCCAAAATACCTTCAGGTGGAGAAGGTTTGTTATTTACAAGTATAAGGGGTCTCGGGCCACAACAACCCCTATCAATTTTATTATGATAATGCACTTACGATATAAAGTCAAGCGGAAGTTCGAAAATCTTTCTATTAGGAATATCGGTTCTAAAAGAATTATTGATCCAATTCAACCCATTGACATACAAGCATACTATTATTAGAAAAGGACTCTATCAGAATTTATATTATATATCTCAAGGATTGAGCGATATTTTCGATGAAAAGCGCATTGTAGGAACTTTGATCCACAAATTCGGTATCCTGTACAATTCTAATTCTCATTTGGAAAGAATATTTTTAACGTCATTCTCTATCGCGCGTTGAAAGCTTTTTATACCTTGAACAGGATATATTACGAAGTTTGTAACACCCAGAAGAAAGCGTCGGAGACCATATAAAGTATATATATAAATGATCAGTATGTTGAGCTGAGGCGATTAAGCCATGCCCGTTTGTCTGTCTGTCCGTCTGTCTGTATATATATACGAACTAGTCCCTCAGTTTTTAAGATATCGTTTTGAAATTTTGCTAACGTCATTTTCTGTTCAAGAAGCTGCTCATTTGTCGAAACCACGATAACATATAGCTGCCATAAAACTGAACGATCGGAATCAAGTTCTTGTATGGAAAACTTTCACATTTGACAATGTATCTTCACAAAAGTTGGCACAGGTTATTTTCTAAGATAGTAATGTAATATAGGAAGAAATTGTTCAAATCAGCTTACTATAGCATATAGCTGCTATACAAACTGAACGATCGGAATCAAGTTCTTGTATGGAAAACTTTCATATTTGACAAGATATATTCACGAAATTTGACATGGAGTACTGTTTAAGGTAAAAATATAATATCCGAAGAAATTGTTCAGATCGGATTACTATAGCATTAGCTTCCATACAAACTGAACATGTAGTTACTAAAAGAAATGCACCTGTGAAGGGTATATTAGTTTCGGTGCAACCGAAGTTAACGTTTTTTCTCGTTTTATTTTGAAATTTGACAAAATGGCGTCATTTTGAACAATAAGTATCGAATTTGGCCATTTTTCGACAGATTTTCGTAGAAAAATATAGGAAGATTTAAAAAAAAGCGTCCATAGCGCCATAATGAATAACGTAAAAAATGGTTTCTCCAAATTCTGAGAAAAACACGTTTAAAAATTGGAGTCGTAAAGTTCCTTACTCTGTTCCCTTTCTACAAGAAACGCTGTAGCAACCGTAATAATTTGAATTTCGATTTCAAAATTTGAGAGAATGGTTACAGTATACGTATATATCCGATAATGCAACAAAAAAATGGATTTTTTTTTCGAAAATGTCACACTGAGACGATCCCTTAATTTGATTGATATCGGTCGAGCAGTTCCTGAGATTTAGGATTTCGCCTTTATGTAGGCGATGCAACGCCCATCGCCTAATTTTGATACAATCTCGGGGTAAAATTTAATGTCTCCAGTTCTTGATTTATTTATTATACTGTGTAGCAACGAATTGCTAGGAAATAAAAACATTTCAGTTATAATTGTCAATCGTCGATCTTATCAATAAAATCTAAAAAAATCAGAAAGTGATTACTTAGCTAATAAACAGTTCTTTTGGGTCGAATATAAATTGTATATCGGTGGGCCAAACTTCCAACCACCTTGCCATTTTTATCGGAATTAACTTGGAATTTTGAAGATAAAGTGGTAATGCACTTATTTCACAGTATAAAGCACACGCTTGTTCCACAAACGATCGTATTGTCTATCGTTTATGCACACGTGTAAACCCATGTCTGTCCTCTTGCTGGTCAGTTGAATCGCTGCATATCGGCGCTTTAGACGACATCGCTTGCCGTCGCATGAAGGCGCAAGCAGCCGGTTCCTTTGGATTTGCGGTGAATTGCGTTGAGTATGCTGGTATTTTGTTTGTTAATTTGTCATGAAATTTGTTAGCCAGTGCATTTTTTACACTTACGGCGCAGGCGACCAGCAGATATCCCACTTCGTATTACCATATTTTGCGGTACTGAAGGCAAACAAAATTCCGAAATGTGCACGACGACTGTTAACCACCATTTAAATGTGTGTTAACACGTCTTTGTTGCGTCAGGAATGAGAAATCGCGCATAAATATTTGTGTACACGATGGCACTCATATATATTTACTTGTAGAAGCGTACATCCCTATTGTCAGGTATATGCATGAGAAGGTGAAATCGTTTAAAAATTTCTTTTGGCAATGTTCGAGCAGGTCTTCCCGAGTTAAACCAAAAGCTTTTAAATTATATTCCCGGGAGTGAAAACAAGGAAATTACGATACAAAACGGTCTGAACCCTAAAATATTTGGATGCTGGGCAGAGTTCTCGAATAACTGAACGTCTTATGCACTCTTTACTAAAGTAAACATTTCCTCCTACGTCTATGTTGCCGGAATTTTGAGTAAAACAGTTAAAATGGATTTACCTTATAATAGTAACTGGTGATATTAAGGAACCTGAATAGGTAAGCGTATCTCTCGCTTAAACTGTTTATCATGGAGAGCTTGACCGTGTTCATTAAGTCAGACGTAATACTGTCGAGTCTTAAGAAGAAATTCCAAATCATTGGGACATTTACTTCAATAAATCGTTTGTTTCGTGGGATGTAAAATAAATTGCAACGGAAGGCATGCTTTCGTACACACATGCAATACACACGAGCCTGGAGTCAATTATGCGAACAAAGGTGAACAAATTAAACGTCAAGGCAACAATAAAACGTGGAGAGCTTCCATAAATTCACTCACTGAGTCAACGCATGGCATTGCTGGCGGTGGATAAGTAGTAGCACTTATTGGTAACTGGGATCCGCTCGATCGCTCAAATCGAGTGCGAAACGCTTGGCTCTTTAATGCCAACTTCAGTGGTTTTGTTTAGAGCCTCAGTGATTGGCTGCATGGCGCATTGCATGTATGTACGTATGTTGCATATATAAATACATACATATATATGGAAGAATCCGATCGCGCCTTGGTGGCGTTGCAGCCGCCACTTTGCATGTCAAGCGTCTGCCATGTTAATAATAAGCGACCGCGCACGTTGTCAAATGACTTGCACACAAATTTATCGCAGTTGCCATCAAGTTAGCAGCCGAGCTGACTGGATTGGGGTAGATGGGGCCGGGCTAAGCCAAATCAGCAAGCTACGAGTTGGTTAGCGCGACAAAGGCGCAAAGTGACGTGCAACATGCGTTTTTGGCAACCTCTCAGCGTTGCACTGTTTATAAGTGGAGACTGTCGGTTAAGTGGATGCTGTTCGGTGCGCTCAAAATTTACATACACTGATCTGCAAAAGTGTTCGTCACTCTTTTTATCGGACTCAATGGAGACATTTCAAATTTACAGAATTGTTTAAAAAGCATAAACAAAACTCTGATATGGGTATAGTTTAAGGCAGTAATTGAGTTTAAAACTCTAAAAACTATGGGACTATGGACATTTCGGAAACAGACCAATAAATGTCATATTGCCAAACAATATTTCATCTTGATCTCTGCTGAAAGGTCGGTCGAACAAATAAATGGCCTTCGTCATTCTAACTGCGTGAACGGATATATAATAACAAATACTTTTGTGCAGCAGTGTATCTGAACACTAGCATAGTCAGCTTTATGTGGGGAGAGGGTGATTCATATTGGGGCATGCCACTCATTGTTTTGCGTTTAACCCAAGTAAATCCTTGTTTGATTCTCGGTATTTTTGTGGCTTTGAACCTGGCATTACATGACACAAGTGACATGATGGCAGCCACTTTTGTTGTTCAACCAGCTACGATATGCAAGAGCAAAGCGCTTTAGTCAGATACATATCTAATTTATATGTAGAAATGTCCGTTGTTATGCTTTTGCTAGCGCCTGCGAATGGCGATTTATTTCTTTATAACGTCAATGCATAAGGTTCAAGCTTAAATGCAAATAGGAATTAGCTTTGAAGACGGTGCCAGTGAAACACCACAAATTACACATTCGATTTACAAACTAGGCGCTCGATTCTCATAATGGATCTTCAATAAGCCAGCACAGTTCAGCTAGTTCCCGAATTGGTAAAGCGATGTGTGACCAAGGTCATTTCTGAAATGCGGAGAAACGCCTGAACTTAGAATAATATAAACATTTTGAATCAATTTCATATCTCTGAAGCAAGAATGTCCTTATAGTATAGTATATCTTCATTAATGCAGCTAGAGTTCTGCTTACTGAGCTGGATATTCATATGATCGGCTCGTGTATCAGTGCGTATGTTCCAGAAAGTAATTATAGTTATCGACATTTGCTTGTCGTTTGTTTTGAGTTAGGCCATAATTATGTGATTTAGGAGGGGTTCCAAGTGTTTTGCCTTTGAAATTCTCTCCTCTCACCCCAAATGAGCCAAGAGAATATAAGTATAAACATACACATATATACGTTCATATATACGGCAGTAAATGCCCCATAAACAGTGCTGCGCGCGAGTTAATTATGTTGTTAACAATGTGTCCACCTTCTCGGGAGACTGTGCCTCCGTGCACACCGGTGAGTGTTTGCTTTTGTAATACTTTGCAAATTTGCAACGCAATCTTTTCTAGCTTTTGAGCGTCGGATAATAATGTATGACACGTTTGTACACACACCACGCCCCACATAACTCACGGGAAATAATTAAAGTATTCACAAGCGTTTGCAAGTGGACGGCGTGCAGTCGGTTGCATGTCAGAGAGCGTGGTGGCATCCTGCCTGGCTTGCGCTGCTCGATATAAGCCTACGCCTATGTGTATACACATACGCACGAACTGCATAATTGGACAAGCGAAATATTATTCCACCTTTGGAGCTTCGGAGTTGGCGCTGGTGGTTGTCAACTTCGGTTGCTTGCTTCGGAAGTTGGTGCTGTTAGTCGATGTTCAATTAATAATGCAACGCAAACAACTGGCAGCTTACGTGATTTCTTTGACTAATTGCAGGGAATTGTGTCACAGATAAATATAAACATATGTATGTATATATGTATGTAAGTAGTGTCTGGGTTCTAATACTACAATATACTGGTTCTGCGATTATCTAAAAAAAATAAAAATCTGCTGAGGAATGGTGATACGAATCCACTTCTCCCGATCTTATAATGAATGGTATGGCAACCCTGCCACTTACACCTCGCGGCACGACGTTGGAGTCACGCACACACCACTGACAGCGCTTTTGCTTAGTTTGTACTCACTGCGGAACTTCGTTAAAAACGTCTTAGATCATAAACATCTCTAACTTCCAGCAACACTATGCAGTGCTAAGTGGCGTGTTGCAAGAATGCAGAAAATTAAAAATTTCGCCTAATGCCAACGCAGCCTGTTTCCTTCTGTCATCTGGTTTTGCTAATTCTGTCGCACTTATATCTTAAACATGCGCAGACGCGGTGGTAGTAATAATTTCCACACCAGTGCCGAAGCACTTGCAACTGCAACATTGTGCGCAAGAGTTGGTAATTTATGTCTTGCAGGCACGAGTAACTTCCATGCTTAAAATTCTACCGTCCTGCTTTTTGTGTCCTGCTGCAAAAGCACGTGCGCCATGATGTCTTCCGTTTGGGCCAGGCCGGTTCGCTTTTCAGTGCTTTGCTTCACTGCTATGCGACGACTGGTGGCCTACATTTCACTTTGCTTTTGGAAGTGATTGAATGAAGCTCGATCAACTCGACTGAACGCATCTACACTTTTCGGTTGAAAGTTGATAAGCAGAGATTAATCCGGCATTTAGTTGAAACTTTAGTCGCATGTTTTAGCCTTGATCGAAACTAAAATGACGACCCTAAGCCCGTAAACCTATAAACGTTAAGAATGTTGCAAGTAGCATATAGTAGTTTCGCAAATAAAGACTTAATCCCTTCATTAGCACCCATTTCTCGATTTTACGGTTTTCTATGATAGTTTTCTCTTTGTAAAGAGCCAGTTTTTTTTTAAATAATAATAAACTGTCTTCCACGTAAAAGGAGAATCCAGAGTGTTATTCTTTGTTCGAACTTTAACCTCCAATTCTAAGGTAAGAAGCCCAATTGTGTCTGTTGCTCGCGTTAAGCCCATTCAGCCGTTACCTCTAACTCTCTGCGTCTCACATTTTAGTTGAGTGTGAATTTGTTGTGATGCATGGTGTCGACTGGGTACCCAGTAGTACATCCACTCTACGAAGGTACGCAGTCAGTGGCGCATATAGTCAGCACGCGAATGGGCAGAGTAACCAGCTAACCATTCAGGGAAGCCCGCTCATCTCATTGCGCATCATATGTGTCCACTGTGTTCATCGCTCAAGCGCTCGACTGCTTAACGTTCCATTTGCTGCTCGACCGCGCACGCACCAGCCCAGCCAGTCAGCCATTGAAGTCGGACCCCGTCGCCCGCACAGCAGCGTTCAATATCGATTCGATATGATTGCATGCTAAATGATTCCTGCTGAGTTATTACGAGACAAAATCCTTATTTATCGCCTTCTGATTTATTTGCAAACGCTTTTCCATTATGCCAACGCTCTGCCCTTCATCCCCGTCGGTCCACACGCAATCAACCTGTCCACAAGTATATGCAGCATAGGTATGCTTGGAGCATCCTTGCCCTCCCATTTAATCCAAGTTCATTTATTTCTTCATTCCCTTTAATGTAAGTGTGTACAAATGTAGAAGTACACGGGTATTTGGCCTGCCCGCTGCGAGCATTCGCACCGATCAGTGCCCTTATATTCGGGCCTTTAACATTTATTGCGGTCCGAATATTTGTATTATTTGGCCATACCTGATGCCAATTCAGGTGTCCGTCCGCTCGCCATGTGTTCTACAGCACGAGAAGTTGTACGCGCGAGGTAAGTGCACGAGTGCGTGTGCGCTTCTGAATTGTTTGTTCGATGTTCGTGCGAGGGATTTCGTGTTTTCGATTTTCTTATCGCAAGTTTGAAATTGTCTGTGTATTAATGTTGACATATTTATTTTTGGATTGTGTTTTTATATACACTGAAACTTGGTGGTTGTGTCAGGGATTACAGGAGTAGAAGTGTTCAAATCAAAGATACTGGCTCTCGAGTTCTCCAACATTTGTTTGGAACGATTAAATTCTCCTTTTGGTCAATGAAAGCCCCATTCAAACTGAAATTCCACAATCAATTTCCAAAAAAAGACTTCCATCAATCCTTGTGAAATTTTCGAAACTTTCAATATTTGTGCACAATCAAACGATCAGCCGTTGCCTTCAGTCATCAAACGCAGCTTTCTTCTCAATTTTATGTAGCAAGGTATTGCCAATATACTTATGTATAGTGTGGACCAAGGGCAAAGTGTTTTACTCACCAAGCCCCACAAAATATTTCACACATTAACTAATATACTCCATACAACAAATTCCAGTCTAAAGCGTTTTGTCCTCAGACGGAGTATATTTTCAGTGTCAAAAAACACGTCCACACAAACTGTGCACACATACCCACACACGCTTATGTTCTCACTTGTTGAAATGAATTGCAGTCAAGGGAGCCGTAAGCTCGCCACCATAAACCAATCGATTCGAGATGCACATCTTAAGCTCACAGCCGTCCGGACAATAGTGTCGAGGCATCCCAACAACCACAGCAGCATTATGGAGCACCGCTACAACGATTAATTTGTTCGTCTTTATCACATCGTCAAGTGATCGGCGAGGCGATTCGAAGCGACTGAGTTAAAAGCGTATTTTGCACACCTTATTATCCAGCCGGAGACCACATACACACATATGCGTGTGGACAGCTGAAGATTGCAAGCCTTCCACGGAAGTGTATACACACTGGCCGCTAGCAACGCCGCACCACGCCACACTTGATTATTAAACATAACCAGAAACAGCAATGCATAACTAAAAAACAATAAAACAAAGAACCAAAAACACATCACAAATTGTTTATGTACCCACACATGAACACTAAAAAATACGCATGTGTATGTATGTGTGTATTATAGAAGCTGGCTGGCAGGAGCACTGCGTTGCCATGCCTCACCATAATACATTTATGGGCTTATATTAATAAAATAAGCTTTGTCAGGCAATTTACAATGCATTTCCACGGCCAGATTAACAGCTCAAAACAGCAACAATAACAAAACATGCAACAATTTCAACTAAATGAATGCTTGCTGTGCGATGTTAATGCCAAGAAGGTGAGAAGAACAAATCAACAGCCAAGCAAGACGGGCGATAAGAAGTGCACTTCGTGTGAAGGGGTGGTGGGGTGGAAGAGGGGGAACGGCATGTGCGCACGGCGTGGTTATAACGATTAAGTCAGCCAGGCAGCAGATGTGGCTTGAGCGATCCGAGTGGAGGGCGTCGGAAACGGGTGCTGCCGCTGGATAGTCGGCTCGAAATGGTGTTTGTTCGTTAATTAGTGAACATATTTCGTTTAATCGGTGTCATATTAGTTATAAATTCGATAAAAGCGCAAAACGACAATTTAATTAATTTTATTTCTCGATTTGTATGCAAATGTAATACGCTAAATACCGTTATATATTACCCATGTCTGAAGGTAAATGTCTATGTTACTTACTTTTAATAAAGCATTCAGTGCCGAGATGTTTGGCCTTATTTTTCAGATACGATTTCCTTGTCAGGACCACTGAAGTTTTGTAAGAAACTTTGCATAATATTTACAAATTGGTACCAAAGGATCGTCACATCAAAATTTAGCAAGTTAGTGATTCAGATACGTCCCTGGTATTGAAGTTGAGCATCCCGTCGAATCTAAGAATATTTTACTAATCTTTTACTAAAGTGGTTTTGAATTCTTCGCACTATCAATATAATTAGGTGAAGCTAGGGAAACTATGTTTATCGGTAAAAACGCTTAGCTAACGAATTAAGCCATGCTTATTTGCATTTTATTATATAAGCGATTGGCATGGAAGGGTTCTACACTTTGTCCTTTTAATTACTTAGTGTTAACGATGATAAGGCTGATAGGTTTTGAAAAATATATAATGAAACATTCTTAGCATACTATCTTTGTTTGTTGCAGCGCAACTGGTCGTCAATTTAACGTCAAAAAAGCAAGATCACTGCCCCATCTCTCGCGAGTTCAACGACGGATTCACCTTTTCGTGGGATACATTGCATTCGGTTTCACGATTCCACGAATTCCAAACAATCATACAAACCACCTATCAACGTAAGATAAACCAGCGAAACACACTTTCGTATCGATGCCACCGCCCAGCTTGATATATTGCCTCGATCACTGTTGATCATCATTCCCTTTTGCCCTTGTTGTTGTATCATATTTTTTATTCTCATCTTCCACTATGCACTGTTTGTATGTATGCTTTTTATAAGTGTGAGTGTATGCGGAGCCTTTTCCATCGATAACTATCCCTACAGAGATAATATACACTTTTGTTGAAAATATAAGTAAGTATCCACAAGTTGAATGTCATAGTAAGAAGTTTATACCGATTTTAATAGGGCTTGAGTGCAAAAGTGCAAAGTGCAAACGTCTCCTGATATACCGTCTATGTTCAAGAACTGCATTTCGGAGTCTATCTGCGTAGTTTTAGAAAAGATCTATATAAAATTTCGGTAAAGGTTATACTTATTGAATGAGGTTCACACTCAATCGTTTCTTTAATAATAGTTCTTCCAACACCTTTCACCAAACTCTTGGGATATTTTTATTTTTTTCAAATTTACGGCATTACTGTAAAACTAAACAATTCTTCCCATTTAATATATTTATGTCATTAGGGCCAAAGATAGTTTTAAAGCGAGGAAGTTTCCAGCAATATGATTTCCGCCTGGGCTCCTTCAGCCTACAATTCAAAGTGGTTCTAAAATATGCCATAAGTTGCCCTTGCATGCGTTTCCCTATACATACATACATATGTATGTATGTATGTATATGGACACACGTACAAATTTACATCTGCGTGTGCCACTTTGTCTCTCTTTCGTTTGCCTTCTGCTGGAACTTCGAGCTTCCTAAATTATCTTATAACTTAATTCATTAATAAATTTATGAATTGCCTGTTATAAATTGTTGAAATTTATTATCGTCTCCTCACTGAATCATGTCGACCTGATCGTGTCCTCTGCCACTGAAGGCTGTGGCCAATTATTTTGCTCTGCTTGCTTAACAGTTAACACTTTTGTTGTTGTTTATGCTCGTTATCGCCTCTTTCGTTACCAAATTTGTATGGGAACCATACCCTGCACACACACACTTACACACACACGCTCACAGAAGACCTACTTATGCATTGTTGTAGTTATTGCTGGCAATGCCACATGTTGACACCGAATTTACTGCTGATATAAATCGTCTGATCACACCAAAAGGGGAGAAATCTGTTTGGTGTTAAAGTTTTCATTTCGGTGCTTCGCTAAATGAGTTATCAAGGATTAGTGTAGATATTCCGATTGCTTTGGCGTTATGTGTGTGATTTCTTTTCTGGTCTCGGTGCTATTGTGTTTATTTGTGGCAGCGTGCGGCTCTCGTCGTGGCACCTATTTTGTGGCATTGTCTCATAACGTTGATTAATTCACCTTTTGGGCGACGTCTTCATTCACTAACTAAGATTTTCTTGAACTAGTCGCTGTCAGGGTTTATGTTGGTGTGATTTGGGTAGCGTTTATTAATTGCGATCAATAAATTGTGTCTTTTGAAAGAGTTTAATACTTTATTAAATGGTCATAATTAATTGTACCTTCGCTATTCAGCGGCAAACCCGATTAGGGCTCGATGATTACCATAAAAGGTGCGAGTGGTGTGAGTGAGAACAAAATTGATTAGTTAAGAATTATTGATAACTGGGATCGCCGTAAGTAAGGCTTGCCTTGATTGTATGTATGTATGCAGTGTTATTGACTCTAAAGGAAGCTCTGGCTATGATGGTGCGACTTGTCGCTCAGTGACTACCACATTTGAAGAAACTATCGAATTAAATAACTTTGAACGCAGGTATTCAGCGAGAAGGTCTCTGCGAATTATTAGAACTGGGAATTGTGATATAATCTTTTTGTATTAACCTTAAAAAAACGGAAACTGATAGAGTAGATCAAAGTTTCATTCAATCATTTGCTAATAAATACCTATCTACCTGTCTATTTTATTTGTCAACTTTGGCAACAAACTCTGACATTTTTCACGGAAAATATTTTTGTGAACTGTGTACGAAAAGTTTAGCTTTCAATTATGAAAAAAGGAAAAAGACTGCCGACTGCGTAATTGGTTCATCTGCACAACTTTTAATACAGTGTTGGTATGTTCATGCAACAATATCAGTTGGCATTTACGATCTTCGGTGAGGGTTATTGCCGGTTCGGTCGTAAAATAAAATGAGAGGAACTTCAACGATTTAAACTCTAATTAAGCGCTAAAAATGCGCAATAAAATTTAAACTACTTGCATTAGCAACTAAAAATCAACAACTTAATATGGTGTCTACTGGCACTTGTACTTATATATGTATCTACATATGCCGTATACATATGTATATACATATGTATGTAGATGTAAAGGTTAGTGGTTTGTGGCTTGTACTTCTCGCATGCGAGCCGCCAACTTTGCAAATCCGGCGTTCAACCCAAGCCTCGTTGTTGATCCGTCTCAGCCCCTAAAATGATGATATTTAAGCACTTTTGGTACAAACGAGTGATGTATATTTGTATGTATGTAGTATGTATGAGCAAGCTTTTCGCTTGAGTCGATCTGGCGGCGGTAGATAAGCTTGTGTGTATGTACATATGTACATATGTATATGGGTGATCTTCCAACACGAGTACTTAAGGCGCTGAAAATTTGCCAGCACATAAATAACATTTTATTGGCAATTTGCAGTGCGGAGAAATTAATGAGCATGCAGTTTGCAACACTGGTAATTTATGCAAATAAAACGATCGTAAATTTGTCATTAAAGCGTTTATTAAATGATCGTTTATTAGTCTCGCCATACAAGAAATAAGCTCCTAAAATGAATGTGAACACAAAGCAAATGAAAACAAACGAATTAATGAGAATACAGAGAAAGATACACGCAGACAGTTGAGGTGGGTAAAATGGTCAAATTATCGGTGAAGATTCTGAATTCTGCTTTTTGTGGTTAAGCTGGAAATAAACTTAAATCTGACGGTTATTTTAAAGGGTGTCGCCTTTGATGTGAAGAATTGAAAACACGCCGCCTACTGGAGAAGCGATCTGGCATGTTTCTCTTTCTGTGATTGGGCTTTAAGAAGGACTGATTTTGATCGAAAATGCAAGAGAGATTATTAAGGGCCGATCCATTTTACCTCTCGTTCTCTGCAAAGGCCTGCCACACGTTCTATGGGTCGTACCAGCTGGTCAAAAGCTTGCTTGTAGGTGTTATTGGTAGAGGGTCTACCTCTTGGTTGTCATGTCGAAGAATGCCGACACCATAGAATGAATCATGTATAATTTTTCTTCCGTTAGTCAAATCATTCCAAGGCACATGGCCGTCGCCAAACTTCTTATTTGTGTGTACGCACATATTGACGTATTTGCATTCGATTAAATTCGGTGGAATTGGTTGCAACTTCTTCGCTAATTAATTGCTCTTGAGTCCAGTAGGAAAAGCGAGTTGATTAAAGTGCACCTTTATATTTGTGTCATGAAATTTGCTTTGTGCGCTTCATAAATTAAGTGACTAACAGTATAAGTTAAGTTAGGGGCAATATATGTACAAACATACATATGCGTGTTTAAGCTTATTTACTGCTTTCTTTGTGTTTAACGGTTGTATTTCAAATCAAAACGAAACAAAGAAGGAATGGCTAACTTTGGGTGTAACTGAACATTTTATACTCTCACAATTTCCAAGAATAAGGGCCGTTCAGAAAAAACTTGCGTGGTATGTAAGGGCTTCGGGAAGTATTGACCCGATTTTATCCGGAATACATTATTACACACACAGAGCGGTTTAAAGTCATTCGGAAGTTTGACAATTCCTTTGCTAGGTACATATGTATATGCGGACTAGGAGAAGTTTTAATTTTTGACACAAGTGCAACTTATCATTAGGAAAAGATGATCTTTTAATTTCATTAAAAAAGGAAATGCAAAACTGTAGAAAGTAGTTTGTTTACGTTCACTTCAGTTATGAAGAGGGAAACATGTTTTTATTATATAATACATACATTTGTAAGGAAAAATAAAATTAAAGATAATTTTCCGAGGTTAATTCCGACCTGTTATCGATTGAGTCTTAAGTAAAAAATTAATTTTTCCGTTTTTCGAAGCAAATCGAATGATATGTTTTTAGAAATCCAACTGGGCGAACAGCGATGCCGTGAATAAGATTCTTATTGGAAAAGAATTGCAAAACTTCCAGAGAAATATTTGCGGGTTTTTCGAAATATTTGCTGATGGCTGAGAAATTTATTGTAAAGACGAATGTGAGATATGAAATTCGACCAAAAGTGAACTATTTTTCTCTGACTAACGGGTTACGCAAGTATCGAAGTAATAATAAAGTATAAAGTATAAATTTAGGAAGACCCTAACATCGCTCATAAATATTAAAAAGTTTATTTTTTGAAATGCATTTCATCCAAACGCCGGTGAAGGAAATGTGCAAAGATATTTTGCTAATGTGTTTGCTTAAAATACTTTATGCGTAAGCGCAAACATAAATCAATCCACTCATTCGAGCCTGAAGAGAGGATACTACGCTATGAGAGCATTTAGAATCTTCGTGTGTAAATATGTGAGATAGTTCGAAGCGGAACGATGCCTGTAGATGACTCGACTCGACTCTTCTATGATCGGCGATCGGTGACAACAAAGTCGACATTTGAAATCCAACAACACTGACGTGCAGGCTTGCTTTGATTCACAACAAAGCTCATGATTTTTTTTGCTTGTCAAACGGCAAGGCTGGCCGCTACCCCAGTGCACTTTTTGTCGATTCATTTGACTTTTTGCCTTTGTTGCCGAGTTCTTCGCGCACAAATTATGAGCGAACAGAGGCAGTTATAGTTGATTTTGATCGCATCAGTGCTGATAAGCACTCGTTTGATGGTGCCGATTTTTCGATAAAAAGCAAAAGTAAAGGCGGACAACAGACAAGGCGCGTGAGAGCAAGCCTCAGACGAGTTGAAAACGTTTAAAGCTGCTTAAATGCAGAATTAATTTTTAATCCTGTTCACTTTTTGTTTGCTTACTAACATCGCCTTTCGCTGGCATTTTTAGCAATCGCTTGACAGCTAGCAACGCCAATTCCTGCCGCTGATGACACCTTTTTGTCCGCGTTGTCCATTTTGACAGTGTACATTGTCGTTTACACGCGCCACTCCAACGAAGACTCATGTATCGCCCCGATTTGGGCAGCTGATTGAAAATTCCTTAAATCAACTCTGACTGTTGGGGATCTTCGGCAGTCGCAAGCGCCTCGACTTTGTTTTTACTTTCATGTTGTTTGTGATGTTGGTGTGGCGTCGAGTTTAAATTGGCCGCAGACTTGAGCGACTCATTGAGTGAGCTTGATTTGAGACCGCGTGTGTTGATATCCTCCGGCTATTTATGCAGGCTTTAATGCTAATTTTAATCATTATAATGGTAATGCGGAAGCTGATTTGCAATGTGTTGGCACCATTTGGTCGAAGTATGTATTTGCCTTTTCAGTACTTCATTTGCACACAATCAACCCTACAAAAGAGAAGTTTTGTGAGATATTTTATTGCGGCGCCCATCTACTCCTATTTGTGAAACATGCAAACATATACGAGGGTTGCCTTTTGTATTTCGGGATTAGAAAATAAAAACAAATATTTATATTTTTGAATGCGTGTGAAGCACTCTGATTAAGGTATCTCCAAACCTAGCGTTCTGAACGCAGCAACCGTCTCTTCAGGTTTGAAAAATTATGACCTCTTAGTTAATGTTTCTCGTACAGCAATAAAAAGAAGTCATTTAGTGCCAATTCAGTCAGGTTTCTTAGACTCATACGCGTAAATCCACTATTCATCGCTTGTCACGATTTGATAGATGTGTTTTGAAACACCGTTGAGAAATTGTGTGGGACTCAACGTGAACAAATGTTCATGCAATATTGAATGTGTGCTGGTCTCACTAATGACGATATGTTTCATGGCGATCTTGCAATATCAGTTTGCATACAGGATCAATATTTTTGGGAAAAACAAATAATTTTGGACGACCTTCACAAAATTCGTCTTACGATAAAGACAACGAGTTGCCATATTGCAACATTGGGTCTGCCAAATTCGGTAATATAAAAGGCAACCTTTGTATGTAAGTATATGCATGCATACATACATATAGGGATATGTATATACATATGTACATATAGTACAAACGTTGCGAATCACTTTTAATATTTAAATACCGTTTATTTGTTCTAGAAGAGATTATTGAAGTTGGTTGAATGGAACCAATAAATATGATTTTGACAGTTTCTTGGACTATTGTGTTGTATTTAAAAACCAAATATAAAACGTGGAAAAATCGTATCAAATAGTCTTGCATTCTCAACGCGGACACTTTCGGTTTGAACAGTAGAGTGATGTGGGAGTAGTAGAACGTTTTGTATACCGGTTCGGTAACACAGTTCAATACACATCATTTTCTCGTTATTATCTTTGATGAATTATAACTGTTTTAAAGAAACTTACGCCTCATTCCGTAGATCTGCTAAGCACGTGATACAAACTTCCAATTTTCGACAGATGGCGCTACTGCCATTCCAATGCATATTGTGAAATTATTGTTCGGCTTACATGTAAAGACAATGGCTTGCTTTTTCTGCGTCCAGTGTACATCGAGTGTAAATTGAGTCTAAAAGAATATCAGCTGACTCAATTCAAAAAACATCCATGAAATATTGCGTATCCCACAATACCTCAATAAAAATTGAATTGAAACACAATCCATTCTGAATCTTTGTCCGAGTAGCAACGCGCTCAGGGTACTGCTAGATTAATTGATATTTCAAAATAATAATATTACTTTACACATCAGTTTTAATGCTATCCGAAAAATGAGGGGGGTTACTCTAAACCAGTTCCAAAACGCTGACGTATTCTTCGAGGCTTTCTAGTTATGGATGTACACAATTATAACTAATCGAGTATTCGGGGCACCTATAAAATTATATATGTACTATATATGTACGTACATATGTATTAAATTCATTAAATGCCAGTCAACACGCATAAATCATTCGCTGGACTGTTGTGTTCCAATTCTCAGGAATGATTAATTAACGCTTAATAACCGTTGTACGGTAGTGAATGAAATGCCACGAACGCATCCGCTTAACCGCCAGCACACATACACACACTGTCGTAAGTGAACACACTTATTAAACATTTTTGTGAAGGCATGTGCTCAGTATCCGTAACGGGCATTTGTGGCCTGTTGTACGTCAAGAGGCACGCGATAGCTCAAAACCGTCTACAAGGCTTAGGTTGTAATTAGTTGAAAAACTAAAATAAATACGAAATGTTATCCTTTTGACTCTCAAGTGCACCGAAGACTATGGTGAGACCAGTGTCTTTATATAATTATGTTTGCATGTTGCAGCAACAACATACAGTGTCACAAACAGAAAAAAGTTTCACATAAATACATTCCTCCATATTAAAACTAAAAAAAATTTTGCTACTGGGCCTCTTGGTGACTTTAGTGGCAACCAAAGATGGTGAACAGGAATTATTATTTCATATTTCTTTTAGTTGGGAGCACAGCTTTCGATTCTCTAAGCTCCTGGGACAACGACGTAATACTCTGTGGCTATTCATTCATTCATTGCATAACGAAATCGAGTCGGCGACACTTGTTGCTTTGTTGCACTTTTAATGACTTTGTGATGAGTTAACATTAGCAACGATGTGGTTTCAATTAAGAGATCATTAAATTACAATTCCGAAAAGGGCCGAAAAGTTGTGCTGGTGCGAGCTTATAACTGCAATTCGAAATTTAACTTTGTAAAAAAATTTACACATACATATCTCTTAAGTTTGTCAATGCATTTCACTTTTTATTTCAAGGAACTTTGTTTCAATTCATCGATTAATTTTTCAGAAATTATTAAGTGGAGCTTTTTAATTCGGAAATATTGGTTCTGTACGTTTTATTCAACCTACTATTGGAGATAAGATCCCCAAAAGTGTTCTCAATACCGGTACCAGTCGAACTACAAGCTGTATGGTTGGTTGGGAAAGTTGTGAACGCTTCACTAGAGCCACATCTCGAGCTTCAGCTCCGGGCAACAACATGCTCAATGCCTTTATGAGGATGAAAATAAATAAAATATACATATACCTCATAATATATTATATGGTAAGATAGTATTCACCCCTATTATAAGCGGTAACGCGACACAAATTATGAAAACTTTCTTCCGGGTGGCCATTCTTACTGGAGATAGAAGTGTGAAAATAAAACCCTGAATGCATTTAAAACGGCGAAATCCGATATTTATATCGCCTCTATTGACTTGGGGAAACCTATTCTAATTTTACTTGCACACGTTTTTCATGTCTAATAAAACTGCTTCGTGACACCCCTTCCATTCGTGCTTTCAAGTGGTAAATTCTTGTGTATATGTATATGTATATATATTTTCGTACATATAGATCGTGGGAAGAACCAAGTGTTTGACTATGAAATCTATTAACATGACTCCTGGTAGCGTAATGAGATCGTTGATCGATTATTGTCAAAAGTAAATGCTGTAAATAAACAGTTTCCTTGTTTCAGCGTCTGCTTTTTTGTGGATCGAGATATGTATTTCAAATGAGAGGCTTTAAACCTTTTATAGGCGCCACATATACTGAAGAGCCTAAAATGGTTACAATGTTGTATTGACCACTTGGATACACAGAAAACAGGAATCAAGGAATACATATATACTCAACTGATATTTTGATTTCATAATTTTCAATTTAATGTAAACCTGACATTAGGTTTTAGTAGATAGCATACACATAAACTCGTTTGGGGAACAGCGGATAGTTTCAAGAGTAGGAATAATTTGATGTTGTGGTTTTGACTTATCCTACTACTGGGGATAAGATACCTAAAAGAGTTCTCAACACTGGTTCCAATCGTACAATAAGATCTACGGTGGGCTGAGGCACGGAATACAGTGGGGAGCGTTTCATTAAAGCGACATTTCTTGCTTCTGCGAGAGGCAGTAACATCCCCAACACCTGTAATAGAGAAATGTTAACACAAATAAGAAATATTGAAATGTGTATCAGTTTTAGTTACCGCTATTAGGAGAGACATCGTATTGCAGATCAAAAGTATTTTCTTTGTAGCGGCCATTGTTGCTGAAATTCGATATGAAACAAATATCTTCTGTCCTCAAGTGTTAAAAGCTCGGTATTTATTAAAAACCGAAACACAACGCTAAACACACACATACACATACATGTGTATATGCGTCCCTTAATTGAAATATTTCCGGCGCATATTTACAAGCTTAACGCAATTGATTCGTGCGATTTTCTAAATACTTTGCTACCGTTTTAATAATTTATTATCAGTAACTATGGAGGAGTAAGTTAGTTTTCGCTTCATTTGCCCCAGGAATGTTATTATAACGGTCGTTAATACAAGGTCTGTCGCAAAAGAAACAGAACTTTTTAAATATAACTGTTTCTGGTGGCGCCACCTATTGGTGGGTATATGAAATAAAAAGTTTGATCTCTTGTTGACATTTCGTAAAAATTTTAAGACAATTGGATAACTACAATCGATGTTATCGATCAAAAAGGGACAGCAGCTTTTGGTCATCGGTCGTAAAATGCATTTGGAACAAAGAGCAAATATTAAATTTTGTTTTAAACTTGGGAAAACGTTTACTGAAACATTTTAAATGATGAAAAAAGTCTATGGTGATCAGTGCCTATCCCGTAGTAATGTGCATGAGTGGTTTAAGCGATTCCAAGAAGGTTGTGAGGACCTCTGTGACGATCAGAAGTCGGGCCGGCCAAAATCGTCTTCAGAAGTCAAAAATAAAGACAATGCTAATTTGTTTTTACGATTCCGAGGGTATTGTACACCGAGAGTTCGTTCCACATGGCCAAACGATTAATGCTGTGTTTTACCTTGGTGTTATGAAGCGTCTTTTGTCACGCATTCGCCGTGCTCGACCACAATACCGTGAGGCAGGGTCCTGGCGCCTGTTGCACGATAATGCGTCGTGTCATCGGTCGACGCTTGTCACTGATTTTTTGACAAAAAACTCCATATTAACCATTAATCACTCACCCTACTCACCTGATCTGGTACCATGTGATTTTTACCTATTTGGAAAACTTTCATTTGCCCATGAAAGGACACTGGTTTCAGGACATTTCAGCTATCCAAAAGGTGACGACCGATATTCACAAGAGCATTCCGAAAAATGACCTTAAACACTCATTTGAAATGCTAATTGACCGGGCTAAACGCTGTATCGAAGCACAAGGAAACTACTTTGAATAAAAAAATATAACTTTTAAAAAAAATATTAATTTTTTGTTGTTTTTTTAACTGTCCTGTTTCTTTTGCGACAGACCTTGTATATTGTAATTTCGACTGAACACTCATTTTAAGGTAAGGAGACATTCAGACTAAATGTATGAGAGAAGTACAGGGATTGCTAAATTGCCAACCTCCCGATTAATATTTAAGCCTGCCCTTTATATACGGAACTTAGCTAAGGTAACTACATAGTTGTTCTATTTTAATTTGAATGGTCATTGCCATTCTTCCTTACATTAACGGCTTTACCTATTTCGGCGCTTCAATTTATTAGAATGCGTTTGTTAATTTTGTTTAATAAAATGCTCAAAATGGTCTACGAGTATATTATAAAACTTGTTATTGGACTGTTGTTACACTCCAAAATAATCAATTTATATCAAATGATAAGGAGAAAAATTGATTTCTTTGATTTGCTCCTCCATCATTAACTTACAACACAATTATCTGTGTGAATGTTTGAGTCCGAAATAAAATAAAAATTTCATTAAAATTTAATGATCCTTAATTTAATTTTTTTTCCTTTCTCAATCTGTAAAATGTTAAAGATACTTCTTCGAAATGAATGTTTAGTACGAGAAAATTTAAATAGGCTTACCTTATGATCTGAAAAATTGAAATTCCCAATATCTCTAGTGGAACGTTTTTCGTTAGACCAGTTGTGAACCCTTCAACACACAAATTAATATAAAAAACATGATTGATTCTTGATTTTTCAAATATGGCCATATATTCGATCATATTCCCATAACTTTATTTTCTTATTTTCTTTACTACTTGATATTGTGCTTTTCTACCCTGAACAATGTATATGTAGATATACTATACGTATGTATATAGTTTTCCATTTTAGAACTATATTTTTCTAAGTAACCATATCAAATCTGTATATGATAATGGGGCAAATATTTCAGTATTGATATAAATGTACAAGCATACACATATACATACATATGTGGGTCTTAACAAAAGTTCGCTAACTGATTCATAATACACGGTCTGAATAAATTCGTATTTGAAGTGAAAGTTTTGAAGTGTCCTCATAGAGAGTTTTCCTTTTTAAATAATTTCCAGACGTGGTGAGCACGGAGGGAGTTTTATAAATGTTTATGTAGATAATTTAACAGGCGTCTAGTTCTTTAAAGATTTATAGTTCTCCCATATCTAAACTTTTTCCCGTTATCATAAAACTTCTTTAGATATTCTATACATATGTACTTAAATTAGCAGTGGGCTTAGATTTTCTTTAGTAGCGGTACAAGCATCTTAAGGGGGGGACTGGCAACGGCGATACCAATGCCAATTGCACCTTGTTTGATCACAATACGTTCTTCACTGGGCGCTGCTGTAGCACTTGGTGTGTAGAGGACCTGGAAAGTCAGGATAATTATAACAAATGAAAATGATTTCCGTTTCTTTTATATTTACCGTAAGTAAAAATGGTATCAAAATACAGATGATGAGAGTACCTTTCATGGCTGCTATTCTGATTTGAAACTAACTCTACAATTTGAAAGTTCCGTATTTATTCAAAATTCTATCGATAGTGCAACATGTTACTGTTATCACCAAGGAAAAGTCATATTGAATATCAGCCACGGTGAGTGAAGCCTTATTTTACGGGGTGCTCCATCTTTTATATTGACATGTGAACATTGAGAAACTTTGTGATTAACCAATCGATTGAGTTGGATGGATGATAAACATTATCATTTCATACCGATATAAAGCGCCGACATAACAACCATTTTAATCGCAAATGTCTTAAATTTGTGAGCATTCAAGGTAAATGTGAATTAAAATAATTCATTGTAAAGCAAAAGGGACGCAGATAATCCTCGGAACATTTAAGCAATGATACACCGTTCTAAAATTATCGTTGAACTGCACCAATTGAATTGCCTTCGCAATTAATTTCAATTCGAGCTAAATCCATACCATACCATATAAATCCTTGCATACCCTGTCGGGTATTAACAAATAATTTAGAGATTTGTTTTTTTTATGCTCGTAAAATTTAATGAAGGAACTTGACAAAGGTAATTTTAATATAATACAGATTCCGCTTCCGGATCGGTTTTACAGTAGAGTAGTAAGTAGTGCTTTTGCTATTGGTTTGACTACTTTCACAACTTTTCCAAGATTAACACGCCTCTTCACCAAAATTGAGTGTTCAGCTGAATCTTCCGCTGTAACTGCTGGTAGGACGATCGCCTTAAAAATGAGGATCATCAAATATAGTTAAAAATGCTCAATATTTTTTAATATTTACCATCAGTAAGGCGGGTACCAACACGCAAACGAAGAAAATCTTGTTCCAGGTCGCCATTTTAACTGTGAATTTCAATGGAATTGTGAATAGACTTAGACGGCGAGTAGTATTTATACAAGATTTCTACACGACTAAAGTCTATAATTCTTAAGCAAAAAAATGAATTCATATATGCATACAAAAGTAAAAGTTTTATTGCTAGTTCACGACTTCTAATTTTTCTATATTTATCGTGCTCGAATTACAAAACGGCATACGGACTTAGGTTTCTAAATAAAGCTTTTGGTAAATATCGTTTGGAGACATGAAATTAAACTAAACATGTAATTTAAAATTTTATTTCCTCGTGATTTGATGACATATTTTTTAGTCGCCGAAATATTTACTGGGTGACAATCTTATTGTGTTATTTTATATTTATTATAGTAGACTCACTTAGCTTCATTACTTCATTTGCTTCGTTTCCGAGGTATTTGCATTAAAATCATGTGATATAAACTCAACCAATGGGTTAAATTTTATATTCAAACACTCGTGGCCACGCAAACCTTACCATTATACCTTCTTAAATTCTTTTTTGGTCGTTTTCGTTCGTTCGGGATTTTTTTAAATTTGTTTTTTTTTTAATGTTTTTGGTAAGCACAAGTAAACTGAATTATATTATCTAACTATAATTATAGCTTTTAATGTATTACCATTAATGAGTAAAACACAAACTAGCTTTTCTGCGCTTATACAAAAGCGGCCGATTTAATTGTTTTTAAAGTGATAGACTAACTAAACTTGTGTTTCAATTAAAAAAAATAAAACATTAATTTCAAATATAGTGTAAATCAAATTAAATTAAAAAAATAAAAATTATCATGTTTTCATCGCATATCAATCTCTTACATTTCGAGCTCATTTGTAAAGCACACCAACTTACAATTGATTTTGTCTATAGTTGAATGTGTTTTGTTTTTAGTTTTTAATATTTTTGATAAATAACATGTCATTAACTTATTTATAAATAAAAAATTTATATACCGCAAAAATTGCCGCTATAAAGTGTTGTCCACTGTGTCAAACTTAGCAGTTTTTAGCGATTATTGTATGTTGCATTCTCCGCTGGATTTCATGTAGATTGTGTCTACACAGATTTCTCTACAGCCTTTGATAAAGTATCACACCATATTCTAATTAAAAAACTATCATCTCTAGGGTTTCACTCGGTCTTCTTGAAGTGGATTAAATCATATCTGCAAAACAGACGATGCGTTGTCACTGTCGATGGAGTGTCATCTGATTCATTCATTGCGTCTTGGGTGTCCCACAAGGGAGCGTCTTGGGTCCACTTCTCTTTGTGCTGTTTATCAATGACATCTCCTGTTGCTTCTCTTTCGCCAACTTTCTGTTATATGCAGATGACTTAAAAATTTTTGCATTAATCAAAAACACACGAGATGTACTCAAACTTCAATGTGATATTGATACTTTTCATAATTGGTGCCTGAAATCAAAGCTTTTTCTGAATCTAGATAAATGCTCACAGATCTCTTATGGTTGGGGACGCAACATCTTATCTTCTAGCTACAGTATTTATAATTGCGTCCTAAAATGCGTTACTGAAATCAAAGATCTTGGTGTAATCTTTGACAACAGATTTTCTTTCAGTAATCACATCAACTATATCACTTCAAAATCTTTTTCTGTACTTGGCTTTGTCCGTCGAAATTCTACAAATTTTGCCGACCCCTACACGTTAAAATTACTGTACACATGTTTTGTGCGGTCCATTTTGGAGTATGCAGTGTTTATTTGGAGACCATATTGCATATCGTCAATTAACAGGATCGAGCGTGTTCAAGAGATCTTTCTTAAATATGCTCTCCGCTCCTTAAAGTTTGTAGACCCAACACCATCGTATACATCGCGTTTATTGCTATTACGTCCGTTCTCTCCCTTTCATTTGTCTACAATCTCATTAACGGTGATATTGACTGTCCCTACTTATTAGGGAAACTTAACTTCAATACTCTCCAGCGTTGTCTCAGATCTATTTCCCCATTTTATTACAAAAAGGAAAGTACTAATTTTGCTGAATATGCTCCCCTCAAGAGCAAAGAAAAAGTTCTTCTTGATTTTTCTCACTCTAGGTTATCCTTTATTAATACCCTCAATTCTGTTTTTTAGTTTAAGTTGTCTACTCATGTTATTGTAATTTAATTATTTTAGAATTCTAATATGCATCCTAGTTTTTCATTAGTCTGTAAGAATCAATGTTCATAGACTTTACTAAATAAATAAATAAATATGCACAACACTCGAAAATATTTAGTGGTAAGGTTTGTGTGGCGCACCTCAGTAGTGCCTTGCGATTTTTAAAATGGATAAAAATATCGAGCAAAGAATTTGTCTCAAATTTTGTATTTCTGACCAAATTTCGAGTGCGGAATCATTTCATGTTGTAAAAGGCTTACGGAAATCTTTTTTTGCAGAAACACAAGCCGACGAGGGGTACAAAGCATTCAAAGATGGTCGAGAGATCGTTGAAAACATGCCTCGTTCGACGACCTTCGCCCTCTTCAATTGATGAAAATATTAAAAAAGTGAAGAATATGGTGCTTGAGAACCGTCAGTCAAGTGTTAGAGTGATGGTAAGAGAGAATATTTTCGGTACGCGTTCTTGCTCAACTCGTCCCGATAAAGCTGCTTGATCGTGCGAATTCCGAACCCACATTCATGAAGAGCATTGCTTGTATAACCTCCGATGAGACATGGGTTTATTAGTTTGACATGCAAACAAGTCAACAATCATCGGAATGGCGGGGAAAAACGAGCCGAAACCAAAAAATTAACGCCAAAGCCACTCAAAATTAAAGGTGATGATCATCGTGATTCGATATTCGTGGTACAGACGGTGAATAAGGAGTTTTATTTGGTCGTATTGAGGCGTTTGCATGTAAATGCAAATGCATGAGAATGCACCATCGCATCGAGCCACGGTTGTAACTGAATTTAAAGCCAAAAACGCAATGAATAACATCGATCAACCACCGTGTGATTTTTTCTTGTTCCCAAAGCGGAAATTAGCGCTCCGAGGAAGCCGTTTTCAGTTGATCGAAGATATAAAATAAAATGTGTGACATTTCTTGAAAACTTAGGTGAATGCGAACAATCCTCTGACCATTTACTTATTCCATTCAAACATTTGTCACTATATCTATCGTAAGGAATATGCGAATGATGGCGCTTCAAAATAGGCATAATGGTTTTCGAAATTAATAATACGTGAAATCGTGACTCGGGTCATCTCTATTATTCAATTCCTGCGAAATCTTAAATTTATCCAAAAAATCCTTGCATACCCTGTCGGTTATTAATAAATAATTACAGACATTTTGTATACGCTCGCAACATTTATTGTAGAAATTTGACAAAGGTTAATTTAAAGATACCGTAGGCTCCGGATGTTCCGGGTTAGATGTTTGCCAATAAAGGTGCCAGTGCTTTTACTACTGGTTTGACTACTTTCACAACTTTAGCAAGATTGATACCCCTCTTCACCATAACTGAATGTTCCGCTGAATCTTCCGCTGTAACTGCTGGTAGGACGATCGCCTTAAAAATGAGGATCATCAAATATAGTTCAAAATGCTCAATATTTTTTAATATTTACCATCAGTAAGGCGGGTACCAACACGCAAACGAAGAAAATCTTGTTCCAGGTCGCCATTTTAACTGTGAATTTCAATGGAATTGTGAATAGACTTAGACGGCGAGTAGTATTTATACAAGATTTCTACACGACTAATAAGATATATGCTCACATTTCTTAAGCAAGAATATTAAATTGTATATGTGCACAAAATTAAAATCGTGAAATAAAAGTTTTAT
Source organism: Bactrocera neohumeralis (assembly GCF_024586455.1). NCBI lineage: Eukaryota > Metazoa > Arthropoda > Insecta > Diptera > Tephritidae > Bactrocera > Bactrocera neohumeralis. The sequence goes on from NC_065919.1 coordinate 92,004,406, forward strand.
TGCCAGTACGCGACTTTATTTTTTCTCATATTTATCGTGCTCGAATCGTAAAAGGGCATACGGACAAAGCATTTGGTCAAAATCATGTGGAGACGTAAAACAAAACTAAGTAGGTAAGGACAGGAAAAGTTCGGGTTTAATTTAAAATTTTATATCCCAGCAATTTAAAGTTGGCATATTTTGTATTCTTCAAAATAGTTACTGGATGACAATCTTATTGTGTTCTCACTTACCTTCATTACTTCATTTGCCTCGCTTCCGTATATTCAGGGTTAGTTCACTTAATAAATAAAAAATCCATTCAATGAAATATCATATATTTTGGTTTGTGTTGATGTTTTAGGACGGAATCTTGTGAACGTTCAATTCAAGAAGTTGTATTTCCAGACTATTGTCGACGCATTCACTGCGCCAAAGCTCGAAAAGCTCACTTCTAAGTTCAAAACAATTGATTGATTGGAGGATTCTAAATTGCGTGTTCAAAAACTTAATCATAATAGTCAACAGAATAAAAAAAACGTGTTTTCCTTTTTTAGATCGATAAATAAATTTCTGCCAACTTATGAACTTTCATTCTTGTTATCCCCATATTCATCTTATATATAAAAATGAATTGCAAAATGTGTTGCAATTTGACCAATTATTTTTTCTAAATGTTCGTTGAGATTCAAGGATGGTTTTTATGGCAAGAAAAATTCGAATAATTGCCGGAAAACCCCTAAAAACATCCCTTTTATTTTTCCCATAGAATCGAATGAATGTTTGTTTGTTAGTAACGGTAAGCTCGAGAACGGCTCAACCAATCTTGATGAAATTTTCAGAGATTGTTCGCTGTGGATCGGGGAAGGTTAAGAATTTAGAAAACTGTATGCTTTTCGTGAGAAAAAGTCGGAAAATTGAACAATTCCAAAAAGTTACTTTTTTTCAAACAAAAATTTTTTTTTAAATTTTTTTTGCTTTATTTTTCAATTATTTGAATAGTTCAAATTTGTCGTTTGCTTTCTTTATTCCGGCTATTCAAAAAAAAAAAAATTATTGAAATTTATTCAGTGAAAACGTTATGTGTGTTTCACACAAAGTGCTCAATTACAGATTGAAATTTGTTATGATGCCACGAAGGGGTCGCGTTCGTTTTGGCAACAACATATGTGACCTGGTCTACGAAAAGGGAGCTAACGTGCGAAAACTAGTTTTTTGGGAAACACCGTTATCTCGTTATTTCTCCGTTCACCGTTATTTCTCGTTATCTCATTAATTTTGACACCTAAGCCCCTGTTCATACCAAATGAACACATCCCTGCATTGTCCTCCTAACTCGTCTAAATACGAATTAGAGGACAATGCAAAAAACACCCAACAGCGCCAACATAACAGCGAAGCACCCAACGAAACAAAAAGACACAATCAAACCAATCACCACAGTGAACGGAACGGACAAACAGGCGCCTAATCAGCAGCAACAACAACAACAACAACCACCAGCAGTATTAGCAGCAATAACAGCAGCAGAATCTTTGAAGATCAACGCGGGAATTGGTAACCACATCAGGTTTTATTTAAAGTTTACAATTGTACATATACTCGTATTTGTAAATAACCCCTTTATAATACCCACACAATTGTATTTATTAACACACACATACATATTTTACACACCCTCAAATATATGTACAAATTTGAATTGTTAATTATCCGAGATCTAATAGTTTTTATTTTATTTGGCATACTGGCAAACACAAGTCGATCACCCCGACATTTTGGTCCTTCGAGCCGGATTTTCTGCCTTTTAAAATAAACCCACTCCAATAATCATCGTTTGGATCAACAAATTGTACCCACCCAATTAATCATCGTTTGGAACATCAGATTCATACAAATTCACCAACCCAATCAACAATATTTTGGATCCTGCGGATTAAAATTTACCCACCCAATCAACTGCACAGCAAAAACAAATACGTGGAAAAAATTGTAAGTACCCAAATTCAAATTTATTTAAAATATAATAAAATAAAATAGTGCAAAACGGAATAAAACGGCAAAGTGAAACAAGAACAAAATTAATATTATATTCCAAAGTAAATCTTTTGCTTAACCGGTATTAAGCACAAAGTATTTGCAAACTTTGTTATTGCCATATTCCGCTTTGCACTTTACCCGTTCATATACAAACAAACACATATAATTTTTGAGAGCCAAGTAGCGCTGCTTTGGCACCAACTTGTACCCACACGTATATATGTTTATTGCTTTACCCGCTCTACTAACAACGAACTAACGTTGACTGCAAGTGCAGTGTGAGCAAACAAAAAACAGACCCGGTAGGAAAAATTTCAAAAGACCCATTAGGAAATTTTTCGTTCGTCAGAATTTCACCCATTATATTTTGCGGTACAAAATATATACTTCGAACAAAAAAGTAAAGTCGTTCTTTATTCATTTATTAAAATTCGAAACTAAATAAAGAATTATTTTTTCAAATTTATTATTTGTTTTATTTCAATTTAATTCGTCGTCGCAAACCCGGTTAAGTGATTTTTTTTAATAATAATGGAAGAGTTTAAATTTTGTATTTCCGATTTGTTCGAATACATTGAGGAACATTACGACACCCAACCCGAAGATGAGTCAATTTATACCCTGGAAATAAAAAGGGTTGAACTCAACGCGATATATGACAAGGCAAACAAATCGTACGATGCCTTTCGTAGAACCCCACAAAAACCCGGTGAAACTATTGATTTTGCAAAAATCAAAGAAAAGTTTAAGAAAGGTCATCAATTATATTTAAAATGTTTAGGATCCATCAATCAAGCTATTGATGATCTCAAGACCCCAACCCCAATAATAAAGGAACGAGTTTCAGAGGAATATTCAACGCGGGACATAGGACCCTCAATTCACATACCCCCTTGTGATACGGATATATTTTATGGAGATTTCGCTACCTGGCCTTCATTCCGAGATATGTTTACGGCTATATACGTAAACAATCACAAAATCAGCAACGTGGAAAAACTGTTCCATTTGATTCAAAAAACCCGAGGAGAAGCAAGAGCAATTGTTAAAAATGCACCCTTAACAAATGATGGTTTCCTGATGGCATGGAGAGATCTGGTATCCCAATACGAGAACAAACGAGTTCAGGTCAACGCGCAATTGAAAATTTTATTCAATCTACCCCAAGCAACCCAAGAAAGTGGAAGCGCGATTAAACACCTTCAGAGGACCGTCAACAATTGTCTCACAAACCTGCACAACGTGTACATAGACACCAGTAGCTGGGACCCCATCTTAATATTCTTATGCGGTTTGAAACTACCCAAAGCCCTACTTCATCAATTCGAGGACACCCTAGAAGATAACTCGGAAATACCATCCTGGAAAACTTTCGACGCGTTTCTCACTCATCGATATAAATCTTTGGAAGCCGTAGGGAATTTAACTGAACCCGTTCCAGTGACCCAATCCGACAGTGGATCCTATAGAAAAGGAAAAGACAGGAAGTTCAGCACATTTCACGCCAATGTTTCCGGAACTTCGACCCTGGATTTTTCACAAGCTAGTGCACACCCAGTTAGAGGCAACAACCTTTCAAAAAAGCCTCAAGACATTGAAAGTTGTAAGCTTTGTAGAACACAACATTCAATTCGAGAATGCCCAAAGTTTTTACAAATGAATGTTGAGACCCGAATAAACACAGTAAAAAGTAATGGTTATTGTTTCAATTGCCTTGCATTATCTCACAGTTTCAGAGATTGCAAGAGCAAATATTCTTGTAGAATATGCAGAAAGAAACATAACACACTTCTGCATAAGGATACACCAACCAGTTCCCAATCCCCCCCGCAAGGATCAAGAGCTTCAAACCCACCTCTTGACCCGAACAGCAGTAGTACCTCCCAGACCCTTAATACCAATACCAATCCGCAAGCCTACACAACCCTCTTACAGTCCACTAAAAATCAAACCCAAGACCCTCAAAACTTCAGTGGGAAGCAGATTTTGTTAGGTACTGCTGTAGTCCAAGTTTTATACAAAGGGCAAATATTCACAGCTCGCGCATTAGTCGACTCCGGGTCGGAAGCCACTTTTATTTCAGAGAAATTCCAGAGAAAATTGGACATACCCACATTCAGGAAAAACGCACAAGTGACAGGATTGAACAACACCGTTTCGGCAACACCCTCAAAAATTTGTGAACTCACCCTTCGTTCATCAACAAGAAAGGAGTTTAAGATAACAACACATGCGTTTATCTTAAAAACTTTAACCGATAATTTACCCACTCACTCACTTAATTCGATCATCACTAATACAGATTTCGGGTTTAGCTTAGCTGACCCTCACTTTTATAAACCCAGACCAGTGGACATATTGATCGGAAGTGACCTGTACCCACAAATAATTCTCAGTGGTGTACGGAAAAATGTACTCGGGACCCTTCTAGCCCAAGAAACGGAATTCGGATGGATTTTATCCGGACCCACACCAGAAAAACCTTTATCACCCTCAATAATGTCATTTTTCAATAAGATGACCCCAGACAAGCTGCTCACACAATTTTGGGAAGTTGAAGAAGTTCCAAGGAAGCCTCTACCATCAACTTCAGATATAGTTTGTGAGCAAATTTATAAAAATACGACCCACAGAAACTCAGATGGGCGCTATGTGGTAACATTACCCTTTAAAACCCCGGAAAACATAGAATTGGGCAACTCAAGACACATAGCTCTAGCTCAATTTCTTCGAAATGAAAAATCATTGTCGAGAAAACCCGAAATAAAAGCGGAATACGACAAGGCCATCAACGAGTATTTGGAACTCGGTCATATGACCAAAGTTGAATACGACCCTGCGGATAATACGAAAACGTATTATCTGCCACATCACGCAGTCATCAAACCGGATCGCATAACGACTCAACTGCGAGTGGTATTCAACGCATCATGCCCCACCTCGAACAGGAACAGCCTCAACGATGTTCTACATACTGGACCCATTCTGCAAGCAGACCTCGTAATCCTAGTAATAAAATGGCGAATGTTTCGAATCGTATTCAACGCAGATATTCAAAAAATGTATCGCCAAATACTCGTTGAAAGCAGATACACTCCGTTTCAAAGAATCTTATTTAGGAAATCCCCTAACGACCCTATAGAAGATTTTGAATTACAAACTGTTACGTTTGGTATTAACTGTGCTCCATTTTTAGCTATCCGTACCCTCCTCAAATTAGCGGATGATGTACAAGGAACCCACCCACTGGCAGCAGAGATACTTCGAAACGGAATGTATGTTGATGATGTACTTGCAGGAGCACATGACATACCAACAGCGATATTGGCACGAGATGAACTCACTTCATCTTTAAAGTCCGCAGGATTCGCTCTACGCAAATGGACCTCAAATGACCCAAAAGTTTTATCTGGAATCCCACAAGAACATCTATTGGATACCAACTCACTCAGTTTACCAGAATCCAATAACACAAAAACACTTGGAATCAGATGGAATGCAAAAAAAGATGCTTTTTTTTTCATCAACCCTATTCAGGATAAAACGTCATATACTAAAAGAGAAGTACTATCGATCATAGCAAAATTGTTTGACCCAGCTGGTTGGCTCAGCCCTGTGGTAGTCACAGCAAAAATAATAATGCAACAGATCTGGCTTGATAAATCCGATTGGGATGAATGTCTGAAACCCTTAACCCTCCATCGATGGAAAATATTCATAAAGGACTACGATTCCCTAAATCTCATTGAAATTCCTCGATGGACCCACTTTTCGACATCGGCGATCATCAATTTTCATGGATTCTCTGACGCATCTGAAAAGGCCTACGCAGCAGCCCTATATATCAGTGTTTCTACAAACGCAAATACCTGGACAACCCTTTTGGTATCCAAGACTCGTGTGGCCCCAATAAAAACTATATCATTACCAAGGCTAGAACTTTGCGGAGCAGTTCTTCTGGCGAATCTCGTGGATGCAACACTACCCCAATTAAGTATAACCCAATACCGTACTCACCTTTGGACGGATTCCACAATTGTTCTTTCATGGCTTAGCAAACCCCCATGTACATGGACAACCTTTGTATCCCACCGAATTGCCACAATCGCAGAAAAGGTTGGAACCAAAAATTGGACTCACGTCGAAAGTCAAGACAACCCAGCAGATCTAGCTACTCGCGGAAGCACACCTCTGGAAATGGTTAATAATAACCTCTGGTGGCACGGACCCCAATGGCTAACACTCGACCCAATACACTGGCCAGTTACCAAAAAATCAAGCGATACAACACTGGAACTCCGGCCAATCAAGACCTTCGTGAATACAACACAAGAGGATATCCTGGATAGATTCTCGTCCTTACCCAAAGCCATTCGAGTTGTAGCATATTTGTTACGATTCTGTTCGAATGCGTCACCCAATAAAACACAACAGTCATACACGACGTTGGAAATAACTCCAGAGGAGTTCAACACTACCCGCACGAAGCTAATTATTTTATGCCAAAAGAAGCATTTCCAGGAGGAGTATGAAGCTCTAGCCCAAAAAAAGTACAATTTTGACACTAAACCCTTTAATCGATCCCAAAGGAATAATGCGAGTTAATGGTCGGTTGAGCAATTCAGCGGCATTATCATACAACGAACGTTATCCGATTATATTACCCTATAGCAGTCGATTAGCCAAACTACTCACCCAATTTACCCATCTAATAACCCTTCATGGCGGCAACCAGCTAGTCTTACGACTTATGCGTTCGGAATTCTGGATACCGAAGCTGAAAACCCTCATCAAGTCTACCATTCATCAGTGCAAAACTTGCGTTTTGCACAAAAAGCGTAACACTACTCAGATTATGGCAGCACTACCCGCAGAACGTACCACCTTAACCCGTCCATTCGCAGCAACAGGAATCGATTTCGCCGGTCCCTATGACATAAAAAATTACACCGGCAGAGCATGTCTGATCACAAAAGGTTATGTATGCGTATTTGTTTGTTTTGCAACCAAAGCAATACATCTAGAGCCAGTAAGTGATCTCACCACCAACGCATTCATGGCCGCATTCGCACGTTTCTTTTCCAGGCGCGGATGTCCCGCCGATCTCTATTCGGACAATGGAACTAATTTCGTTGGAGCGTCTAAACTTTTAATTAAAGATCGGCGAGAATTCATGAAGTCATTGAAAACTCAATTAACAGCTAGTGAAGCACACCAAAACATCAACTGGCACTTTAATCCTCCAGGAGCTCCACACATGGGTGGACTCTGGGAAGCAGGAGTGAAAAGTTTAAAGAGCCACTTGAAAAAGGTGTCTCAGAACCAGAAATTCACTTTCGAAGAACTAGCAACCCTTTTAACCCGAATCGAAAGTTGCTTGAATTCTCGCCCTTTAAGCCCATTAAGTGAAGACCCAACAAATTTAGAACCTTTAACTCCAGGTCATTTCTTAATAGGTACCCCTTTATTAATCCCAGCAGAACCTAACTTAGAAGATGCACATCTAAGCATCGCACAAAGATGGCAGAAACTGAAGATACTCCATCAACACTTCTGCAAACGATGGAAAGAAGAATATTTGAAAGAACTCCACAAAAGATATAAGTGGAAATACCCTCAACGCAACATAGACGTTAACGATATGGTAGTTATACGTCAAGAAACTCTACCCCCAAATGAGTGGAAACTTGGTCGCATCGAAAAAACGTATCTCGGTGCAGACAACAAAACAAGAATAGTTGACATACGTACCTCTCAGGGAATAATTACCCGCCCAATAACCAAAATAGTCACTTTACCAAATAATTAATCTTATTTCCTTATAGTGACATGGCCCCTCAAAGCAGTACGAAGTCCATTTGCAGCCGCCAAAGCAGCCCCACATTCACTGTGCGATCCCTCAGCTCGACTCGTAGCATCAGCCCACTCTCCGACGAAGGAACCCTGGCAAGACGCCTGCATCGCTTTAAAGCGACCCTTTCCCCCATTCGAGAGGAGCGTGGAAATACGAATCGCACGGCCCGACGTACCATCAGCCGTTCCTCTAATAGAGAAGAACGAGGAAGTACCCATCGCACAGCCCGGCGTACTATCAGCCGTTCATCAAAGCGAACGCACAAACACGTCGCCTGTGGATTGTGTAAAAAAGACCATCGACTGGTAACGTGTTCAAAATTCACCATAATGAACATTCGCGAAAAGTTTGACGCAGTCATTAAACATAAGTATTGCGTCAATTGCTTGGCCAGATCGCATTCCACCCAAAAGTGCACAAGTAAAAAACGATGTGCCACGTGTAACGGGGAACACCATTCAACCCTACATGGACACCCCAGGTTGTTTTGCGAAGAGCAAAAGAAAACAGCAAAAGGCAAAAAGCGATTACACGGACAAGAGGATCTACCCACGTTACTGGCCAAGCCGACCCTCGTCCCAACCGTCATGGTCAAAGTGAAACACGATGGCAAATGGCACAAAATGCGAGCCATAATAAACCCGACCCGAAAAGTGACCATGATTGCGTCAGAACTGGTCCAGAGTCTGAGGTTACCGAAAACGTACCTCGACTCGTATCGTATATGTAAAGTCGTAATCGGATCATTAACTGATTCCGACTGGCACGCCGAAGTTAACTGCCTATTGACGCATGATTTACCGACCCGACCCTATAATCGTGACTTAAGTGGCGAAATCATTAAAAAGTTCGACCACTTAGTCCTAGCCGACCCTACATTTTGGAAAGACGACAAAATCATGTTGGAACTGGGAGCTGACATCTACCCAAGATTGATGAAACCCGGCTTATTCAACCCCGATAACAGCACCGTGATCGCACAAAACACCGCACTCGGTTGGACTTTAACCGGTGCTTGTGCGATTTAAAACCCAAGTATACCTCCAACCCGTTCATAACATTAGTCATTTACCCAATTCAAAATAGATCTAAAAATCTTTTTATTCGCAGACACTGCAAGGCGGCCGGGATGTTCATACCAAATGAACACATCCCTGCATTGTCCTCCTAACTCGTCTAAATACGAATTAGAGGACAATGCAAAAAACACCCAACAGCGCCAACATAACAGCGAAGCACCCAACGAAACAAAAAGACACAATCAAACCAATCACCACAGTGAACGGAACGGACAAACAGGCGCCTAATCAGCAGCAACAACAACAACAACAACCACCAGCAGTATTAGCAGCAATAACAGCAGCAGAATCTTTGAAGATCAACGCGGGAATTGGTAACCACATCAGGTTTTATTTAAAGTTTACAATTGTACATATACTCGTATTTGTAAATAACCCCTTTATAATACCCACACAATTGTATTTATTAACACACACATACATATTTTACACACCCTCAAATATATGTACAAATTTGAATTGTTAATTATCCGAGATCTAATAGTTTTTATTTTATTTGGCATACTGGCAAACACATTTATCGTACTATATTCACCACTATTGTCTAATTCACATTCAAAACTCATATCAATGTTGAGTATTGCAGTCCCCAAAGGAAGCAACATGGCGGTTATCGGCCTTGAACGAAATGAGATCAGCAAATATCAAATCTGTCGATACGTGTACTGCAATGAAGCGTTATGTAAGATATTTACTTTTGCAATTTATGAACGTTTTCCGACTGTTGTGCGTCTCGCAGTTAATTTGGAGAATGGCCAAAGAGTGTATTTCAACCCAGAGAATACAGTGGAAAACTGCCAGCAACAAAATTAACATTGACAAGTTTTTTCTCAACTTTCATCAGTGATGCGTTTGCGAGAACATTGCTCTATTCGGAAATACCTTGATTCGAGGTATAATGGAATCGTCAAAGAAATAGTTGCGCAGAAAGCAAGGCCAAGCAGTAGGTGGACATCCAGGTGTGTTATCAACTAATGCATTAGGACGAATTTACACAATCCACCCGAAAAACGACGATTGTTTCTACCTTCGGTTGCTATTGATTAATGTACGGGGTTCAACTTTATTTGAGTCATTGCGTACTGTGAATGGTACGGTGTGTGCAAGTTTTGGAGAAGTAAGCCAGCAATTACAATTGCTGGAACATGTTAATCACTGGAATGCAAATTCGCACACTTTTCGCGATAATCATTTCGACATATCAATCTTCAAATACGCGTATATTATGGGATACGAACAAAAATGACATTGTAGAAGACATTTTACATCGTCTTCGCTAAAAATTGGCAATGGGTCAATTCGGGTTGATACTTCCGGTGGTTTGATATCAATTCCATCCGCCGTTTATCAATTCACGAAAGATGAACTCATCACAAATTGTTCGGACATTGGCCAAATTATCGTAACTACGATTCCTTAAGTGCACGCGCAATGTTAGCTGCCAAAAATACCGATGTTGTTGACTTAAACTGGAAGATTCAAAGTCGAATTCCGGGAAACTTGCGCTCATACAAATCCATCGATCGTCTTGACAATGAAGACGACTCCGTGAATTATCCAGTGGAAAGTCTAAACTGAAACTGTGTAATGGAACGCGACTGATTGTGACGCACCTATCGAATACAAGGAGGCAGAATGCTTGATTCTACGAATTCCTTTGAGTTCCACTGATTTGCCATTTCAGTTCAAACGTATTCCGTTTCCAGTGAAAATTGCATTTGAGATGGCAATCAACAGGACACAAGGATAGTCGCATAGTGTGTGGCATAAATTTGGAAATGACATGTTTCTGTAGATTTACGCACCGGAACAGAAACCAAAAATTGTTGTTTATCAAGCTGCGTTACATTGAAAAAAAAAAATAATAAAATGATAAATTTAACTTTCTTTTCATTTCAAAACACATAATTTCACGCAGGACAACGGCTGCGGGGTCAGCTAGTATTATACATTGCGATATAATCTGAAAAAATATTTTTGACTGAAAGCCTATGTACGAACTGATTTATACATACGTTTCACTTCATTGTTTCACTTCATAAAACACGGTTATCTGCTTGAAAAGTTATGGTCTGATTTCGACAGTTTTTGTCGGAAGTTATATTCCGATAACTGTGTGGGTGATATATTATATACCTTAAAGTGAAAGAATCAACTTGAATTTCACTCATTTTGGCAGTGTAAGATAAGAACCTCAGGATAATGTTATTGACCACATTTGGTTGATTGCGGTTGAGTAGCTTTTGAGATCCATTGCCCACTTTTTATACCGACTCATATGATTCCTATCTTGGTTATGATATTTCATTCTTAGTAGTTTTTAACATGACTATGATGTGTGGACGTCCAAATTCACATGCCGATGTTTCTCTCCGGCAATGCCTTCTACCAAAATTAAAATTTGTAAAATAGTTATTTATATTTTATCGATTAACGGCAATTTGTGGGCGTATGGATCCTCAGGCGGCGTTAAGCAAAATCGTGGTATATATAGGAGAATAAAATCAATTTGAAATCTATTATATAGACCTAGCTTCAACAAACCAACATTTCATATTTTCATTTTTCATTTTTCATTTTTGGTCTTCATTGGGCATCCACATCACATTAATAATTCTTGAAGCCGTGATTCGGGTTCGAAACAATCAAACCTAAATCTAAATCTACAAGTTAACCAAAAAATCCTTGTTTACTTTGTAGGTTATTAATAAAAAATTTACAACAAATTTTGTTATGTGCGAGGATTTATTTAAAAAATCTGACAAAGGTTAAATTTAAGACCAAATAGGTTGCGGTCTTATACGTTTTGCAATTAAGGTACTAATGCCTTTTCCAATGGTTACGGTTTTGAGAAGTTTCCCATTGTTGATATCCCTCTTCAACAAAACTAAACTATCCGCTGAATCTTCCGCAGTAACTTCTGATAGGACGAGCGCCTTAAAAATGAGAATCATCAAATAAATATATATAGAATTATATAATATAATAAAATATATATATATGTATATGTAATATTTACCATCAGTAAGGCGGGTACCAAAACGAAAACAAAGAAAATATTTTTCAAGTTCGCCATTTTAATTGTGAATGTTCAATTGAATAGTGAATAGACTTGAAGCAGTATTTATACAAGATTTCTATCACTGAGTCTTTATTTCTTAAGTGAACAAATGAAATAATATACGTATACAAAATGAAAATCATGAAATAAAAGTTTTATTGCCAGTACACGACTGTTATTTTTTCTATATTTACTGTGCTTATTTTTACCGTATTCTCAAAAAGGCCACAGTAGTTGAATTTACTTATAATACCACACATTTAGTCATTAGTTTAAAGTACTTGGTATACATATATCGTACAGCTCATCGTTTCATCCAAAGCGATATTCGCCGTTGCCAATGCGCAAAGGACCATAAATCTTAAGCAGAACCTTTCTTTCGAAAACCCGTAACGTCGACTCATCGGTTGGTGTCATCGTCCATGCCTCTGCATCATACAGCAGAACGGGAATAATGAGTGACTTATAGAGTTTGGTCTTTGTTTGTCGAGAGAGGACTTTACTTATCCTCGATTTAGGAATCGGGTTCGGCATCTCCTGCTGTTATACTTTCACTGCCATTCAGCAGGCTGGAGAACTGTTCCCTGAATAATTTTAGTATGCTCTCGGCATCAGTCACTAGATCACCTATGGGGGTTCTACAAAAATATACTCCGGTTTCAATTCTGTTGGTCGTCGTATCTTTACGTAGAATTTTCGAACATTAACCCAGGCCAGCCTGCCTTCGTACTCACGCATTTCGTTCTCTCTCTTTTTTTGTTTGCAAATGCATCTCACTTCCCTTTTTAACTCTCGGTATCCCGCACGTGTTGTGGTAGATTCTAACGTTGAGAGGTGAGAAGAGCTGTTCTTTTGTATTTTCCGAAAACCAATGCTTTCGCTTGCAGCTGTACGTAAGGAGCTTGAAATGCCGTCTCACAGTTCCCTTATACCGAGTTGATGATGAGTGCTCTCTGATAGCTGGAGTGAAAGTCGAGTAGAAAATCGTTCGGCTGTCTTTTGTGATTGCAGCTTCTGGACGTCGAACCTTCCCGAGTATATGTTAGGTTCTCGGATCGTACGCACGTCTAAAACACTATAGACGTGTTTTCCGTCTATCACAACATAATCGATCTGGTTTTTCCTGTTACATTAATTTCTTCTTGATTTGCATACCTGAAAGTGAAAGAATCAAATGAAATTTAAATATAGGCTCATGGGTTTTCCTTTAATTGAATTTTCTAAATATGACAGTGGCCCGACCACGCCCATCTACGAACTCGTAATTTCTTTTGTGCCAAGGAACATGTTTACCAAGTTTCATCAGATACCTTAGTTTTTACTGAAGTTACAGCTCGCTCGGACGGACGGACAGACAGACCTGGATTTAATGCTTTCTCGTCATTTTGATCACTTACATATACATACATATATACATAGTATAAGCCTATATCTATCTAGCTTGGTTTTAGGTGACACTTACAACCTTTAGGTGAATAAAACTAAAATTAAGTTAACTAAATTATGAATATCTCATTCCTGATAATTTGCGCACACAAATACATAAACCCACAGCATGAATGATTTGTGAAATATCTACATATTCTCTTTGCTGCGATGCGATCACTTAATCGATCGATTAACGGCAATTTGTGGGCGTAGTAGTGGTCTATGATATATAGTTCCAACAAGACGACATTTCATATCACAAAGTGATTTAAATTAACTTCGCAATCAACCACTCGTAAAGTCGAGATTCAGATCATCTCCATTAAGGGTATCGAAACTATAAAGTTAACCAAAAAAAACCTTGCATATCTTGCAGGTTATAAGTAAATAATTTGGAGAATTTTTTAATATACTTGCAACATTTATTGTAGAAATCTGACAAAGATTAATTTAAATATAATAAAGATTCCGGTTTCTTTGGTTTTAGATTATAGTACTTAAGGTAGTACTGTTTTTACTATTGGTTTGACTACTTTCAGAACTTTCCCAAGATTGATACCCCTCTTCACCAAAACTGAATGTTCCGCTGAATCTTTCGCTGTAACTGCAGGTAGGACGATCGCCTTAAAATACTTACCATCATTAGGGCGGGTTGATATTCATTGAGCAAAACTGGACATTTTGTGGACTTCATGTCAGATTTTTGTTAAACTTTAAAACTTTTCGCATGGTTTTTCTCATATTTTCGGTGGGGAGCCTGAGAGTAAGGATCATGTGATGTTTGTATGCACGAAAAAGGGGTGTAGAACCATAACTGACCAACTGGGAAAAGTAAATTTTCATACTAAATTATTCGTTTAAATTAAGATTATTTTTTTTTTGGAAGTGAAACTCTTAGGCAGAGAATATGAAGAGACATAAATACATACTTACATGTATGCATGCCCATGATTACACTCCCAACGCATGTAAAGAATTTCGTTTTGCTTGTTTAAGTTTTTGCTTTCAACCAGGGAATCGCTTGTATGTGCAATGTTTGCATATACATATGTGTGTATGTATGCTTTTGCGTTTTGCCCTCAGCATAGTAATATTTATAGTCAGTTTGGACTTGCATATTTAATCATTTTATTTGATTTTTACATAATATACTATACTAGTACATATTTTTGTATTATATTTCTTACTAATAGAAATTATATTTATCACAACTATATATATATACCTATGTATGTACATCTTCTATCATATTAATCTTATGTCCGACCAAATAATGCACAAGCATACAAACATACATATGGGTACTCATGTGAATATGTCACCAACAAAAAATTGAAACATTGTTCTACAAAAACAACAATTGTCTCAAATATCAGAAGCATCACTAGTCAATGTGGCAGCCAAATTGGCGAAGCCCAAATGTAACAAATTGTACACCAAAAACGATTTCATTCATAAACGCAGGCGCAAATTCCACAAGCGACCTCGCTTCATTCATAAAAACAGATGCCGTAACATCTCCCCGAGCATGCCTTTGCCAACAAGCGTCTTTTCGCGACAATGGCAAAAGCTAAAAATCATAAATTGAACAACTTTCTGGTGTTTGTTCTAAGAAAGATTCAATGTGAATTCTAAAATATTATTTTAAGTTCTCTGCTTAAAGCATAGAGAAGATGCAAATTGAATTCTGTATGATTTTGTACGTCAATTCACTCCACCATATTTTTATCCTTTCCCTCTCGCTAGTTTTCTTTCATACAAAATGATATGCATTTCTTGGAATATCACTAAGAAGTTTCAACTATTCCGCGCGTAGAGACTCTACGCACCAGTTTTTTTGTTAATTAGAAGAAGGAACATTACTTCACTGACAAGGTGCGTTCCAAAGTAAACAGGACTACTTTTTGAATCTAGCGCCCCTGGTGGGGCCATCTATATGTCGACTGGTGCGTTAGAATCTTCTATCTTTATCGATTGTCCAGTGAGTTTGTGTTATCGGTGTGAAAATAAGCTTCGAACAAAGAGCCAACATTTAATTTTGTTTTAAAATTGGTAAAATTTTACCGAAATTTTCAGTTGATGAAACAAGTTTATGGCGATGATTGCCTATCCCGTAGCAGAGTGCACGAGTGGTTTCAACGTTTTCAAAGTGGCCGCGAGGACATAAATGACGATCAACATGTGGGCCAATCAAAATCCGTGAACCGGAACTTCCATCTGAACTGTGCGCGAATTCATCAAAAATCAGGCGAAATACCATTGAAATTCATGGAAATGGAGTTGAACATCTCCAAGATGTCGATTTATCGCATTTTGACCGAACATTTGGGCTTACGAAAGGTATGTGCACAGTTTTGTTCCGCACAAATTGACTGATGACCAAAAATTGCTTAGAATCCAACATTGGAAGGACATCATTAAAGAGGTCAAAAAGGACAAAAACTTCCTTTACATTATTATGACTGGTAACGAAACATGGTGTTTCCAATATGATCCCGAAACGAAACGGTACCGGACTTGCCGAACCCAAAAAATCGCGCATGTAGAAGTCAAAAGTGAAGGCAATGCTGATTTGTTTTTATGGTTCCAAGGGGATTGTCCACAAAGAATTTATTTCACCCGGCCAAAACGTTAATGGGGTATTCTATCTTGGAGTTTTGAAGTGTATGGTGCACCGTGTTCGACGTGTTCGGCCCGAATATCGCGAAGATGAAAGTCGGCGTTTGTTGCACGATAATGCGCCATCTCATCGATCTCATCGATCGATGCTTGCGACCGATTATTTGACCAAAAATCACATTTAACCATTAACCACTCCCCGTATTCACCTGATATGGCACCGTGCGACTTCTTTCTTTTTGGAAAAATGCATTTGCTCGCGAAAGGAAAGCGTTATGCAGACGTAGAGGCCATTCAAAAGGCTTGTACCGGCAAACTGGCGGCCATATCGGCCAACGAGCTAAAACACTCGTTCGACATGCTTTTGGACCGTGCAACAAGCTGCATTGAAGCAGAAGGAGACTATTTTGAATCAAATAAATTGATTTTGAGTAAAAAACCATTTGTTCTGTTTTTCTTTTGTAAAGTTCTGTTTACTTTGGAATGCACCTTGTATTAGTATTTTTAACTTTGTGCTGGCGCAGAATACGATATCTATGGTTGCTGAGAAGGCTTTAAATACCTATTATGAACACCGTTTTCGTGCTCACCTCACCTCTCATAATTGAGATTTCATTTTTGATTTTTTAAGCGAATGCACACATTAACAAACATACATATGTGTATATGTATTTGATATTTTGTGTGTAAATTAACGGAATTCAAACGAGCCGGCTCTGCACGTAAGCCCGAGAGGTCGGCTGAGATCTACGTTGTAAGTTTCGCTGGCGCGTCGCATTTTCCTGTACCAACCTTACCTTGCCCGTCGTTTAAATACTTTTCAAAAGCCAGGAAGGAACCTGGAATGTATAAGAATGTATGTAGCGTTTGGGGTTGAAATTCTTAGGCATGTTATCAGGACTTGACCTTCAGTAAGAACCCAAAACGAGGCTAACATTTCGATTTTTATAGAATATGATACCAATACAGTTATTTAAGAGTTCGTTACATATTCTGATATTTTTATCACAGGAAAGTAATAAAAATATTAGAATAAACAGTTTAAAGAATAAAATGTACATGCATATATTAACAAAAGTTCGCTAACATCATTCAGAATAAAATGTCTGGATAAATTCAGATTTGAAATAAAAGTTTTGAAGGATCCTTCGATCCTTAATGAGTTTTACAAGTATTATTAATATAGATAATATAATAGACACCCAACCCCATTAGAGATTTATTAACTATAAAATATAGTTTAGAGCATCATTCGTCCTCAGCATGTATGAGAGGAGTATCTTTCAATTGGCATTAAAGTGATAGAAATGCCCTAATTATGGATTTCAGATTGCCCTTTATGGCACAGAACTTAGCTGCTGAAATCCAACTCGGGAAAAGCGAAAGTAACTTTTGCAAACAGAATACATGGAATGTATGAACATTTAATTTTTAATAGAGGTAACTAGTTATTTTATTTAAAATTGTATGGTCATTGCCATTCCTCCTCACATCAACGACTTTACTTACTTCGGAGCTTCAATTTATTAGTATGCGTTTATTAACCGCGTCTAATTAAAGGCTCAAAATGGTCTACGAGTATATTATAAAACTTGTTATTGGACTGTTGTTACACTCCAAAATAATCAGTTTATATCAAATGATGAGGAGAAAAATTGATTTCTTTCATTTGCTCCTCCATCATTAACTTACAACACAATTATTTGTGTGAATTCTTGAGTCCTAAATAAAATAAAAATTTCATTAAAATTTAATGATCCTTAATTTAATTGCCTTTTCCTTTCTCAATCTGTAAAATGCTGAAATGAATAGTTAGTACGAGAAACTTTAAACTGGAATTATCTGGAAAAGTGAAATCTCCAATTTCTCAGAACTGTTAGAGGAGTTTTGCAAACAAATTAATACAAGAAAAATGATTGATTCTTGATTCCCCAAATATAGCCATATATTCGATCATCTTCCCATAGTTTTATTTTACCCTGAACCGACTATATATAGATATATATAGATTTCCATTTTAGATGGTAATATAAGATGCTCTCAATCCCCTTAGAGATTTATCGAACTTGCTGATAACATAAATATTCTTTAAATATTCCATGCGTATATATTTTTTGTTTTTCAGCTTAATTTGCAATTGTTATAAATTGTTTAGATTAGTAGTTGTCCTAGACTTTCTTTAGTAGTGGCACAAGCATCTTAAGAAGGGGTCTGGCAACGGCGATGCCGATACCAATTGCACCACGTTTGACCACAATACGCTCTTCACTGGGCGCTGCTGTGGCACTTGGTGTGTAGAGGACCTAGAAAGTCACAGGATAATTATAACAGTTTAAAATGCTTTACACTTCTTTTATATTTACCGTAAGTAAAAGTGGTATCAAAATACAAATGATGAGAGTACCTTTCATGGCTGCCATTCTGATTTGAACTTAGCGCTACAATATGAAAACTCCGTATTTATTCAAAATTCTATCGATAGTGTAACACGTTACTGTTACCAGCACGATTTTTTCCTCTTTTGTCGTGAACGTTTAATTAAGTACTTTTTTAAAAATGAAGCCAACTTAAACTAATAAAAAATATATAAATACATACATATACATACTTATGTAAAATGATTTGGAAAAACTTTTGCTCCAAAGAGATCGGTTTGAATGAAAATAAATAACATTTATTCAAATAAGTTAAAAAGGCAAAGCAATGTCAATCGGATGATTAAGTTTGAGATAATTATTTACATGTTGGGTCGTTCTCAAAGAATTTTCGTTTGATGCCAACAGCTGATCTAATTGCATTTTTTCGCAGCCAACTTCACATTTAACTGCTTTACCCTTATATAGGAATAGTGTTTGTTTGGTGCACCATCGAAGATGGAATATCGTCAACAGCATTTTCGATGTATTTTAGTGTTTCATCACAAAAGTGAAAATTAAAATGCAATTCAAGCAAGGCGAACATTATGCCATGTGTACGCATAAGATGTCTTGGCCAAATGCCCCGATGTCGAAATTGGTTTGTAAAATTTCGTTCCGTCAATTTCTATCTTAATGATGTCTCCCGTCCTGGAAGGACTCTTGAAGACTGTGTGGAGAAAATAAAGTCGTTTGTCTATGCAAATCGCCGAATAACAACTGGAGAGATTGCTGAAAGATTAAATTTGTCTACCAAAAAAGTTGTTCGCTTGAACAAATTAAGTGATGCACTTATACAGAAGAGACCAGAATTCATCAATAGAAAAGAAGCTGTGTTAGTTTGATGACTCGTCTTTTGTTCCGGTCTCTGAAATTTTTTTTGGATGGGAGAACCTTCAACTCAAATCAGGACAAAAACGGTTTCGTCGGAGCTTTCTTGATATTTTTTCGAATAAAAAGAAACATTCCAATGAAATCGATGGAAATTGATAATTACGCCTGGCCTCAAATTTTGAAAGAAGCAATTGACAGTTATTTCTTTCAATGTGAATTAAAATTATTAATTTTCGAAACAAATACTCCTTGAACGTCGTGACTGCAGACAGCCTATCAAGCAGTACGAAACTATCAATTCCACCTAAATATTCAAGTTAACCAAACGAATCCTTGCATGCCCTGTCGGTTATTAATAAATAATTACAGACATTTTTTATATGCTCTCAACATTTATTGTAGAAATCTAACAAAGTTTAATTTAAAGATACCGTGGGCTCGGGATATTTCGGGTTTAGATGTTTTCCAATATAGGTACTAGGGCTTTTGCTATTGGTTTGATTACTTTCACAACTTTTCCAAGATTAACACGCCTCTTCACCAAAACTGAATGTTCCGCTGAATCTTCCGCTGTAACTGCTGGTAGGACGATCGCCTTAAAAATGAGGATCATCAAATATAGTTCAAAATGCTCAATATATTTTAATATTTACCATCAGTAAGGCGGGTACCAACACGCAAACGAAGAAAATCTTGTTGAAGGTCGCCATTTTGACACTTAATGTTGAATTGAATTGTGAATAGACTTGAACGGCGTGTAGTATTTATACAAGATTTCTGCACGAATACTTGTATACAAAAGTAAAAGTTTTATTGCTAGTTCACGACTTCTAATTTTTCTATGTTTATCGTGCTCGAATTACAAAACGGCATACGGACTAAGGTTCCTAAATAAAGCTTTTAGTAAATATCGTTTGGAGACATAAAATTAAACTAAACATGTAATTTAAAATTTTATTTCCTCGTGATTTGATGACATATTTTTTAGTCGCCGAAATATTTACTGGGTGACAATCTTATTGTGTTATTTTATATTTATTATAGTAGACTCACTTAGTTTCACTACTTCATTTGCTTCGTTTCCGAGATATTTATTTGCATTAAAATCATGTGATTTAAACTAAGCTGGCCGACAGGGGTAATGCTCGAAAATTCTACGAAAAAATGCGGCGGCTTACAGAACCCCCAAAGGTGATCTAGTCACCGATGCCCTGAGCATACTTAAATTGTGGAGGGAACACTTCTCCAGCCTGCTGAATGGCAGTGAACGCACAATGCCAGGAGAAGGCGAACCCGATTCCCCAATCGACGACGATGGAGCCGACGTTCCATTGCCCCACCATGAAGAAGTTCGAATAACATTTACCCGCCTGAAGAACAACAAAGCGGCAGGGGCCGATGGATTGCCGGCCGAGCTATTCAAACATGGCGGCGAAGAACTGATAGGGAGCATGCATCAGCTTCTTTGTAAAATAAGGTCGCACGAAAGCATGCCCAACGAGTGGAATTTAAGTGTGCTATGCCCAATCCATACAAAAGGAGACCCCACAATCTGTGCCAATTACCGTAGGATTAGCCTCCTCAACATCGCATATAAGGTTCTATCGAGCGTATTGTGTGAAAGATTAAAGCCCACCGTCAACAAACTGATTGGACCTTATCAGTATGGCTTTAGACCTGGAAAATCAACAACCGACCAGATATTTACCGTGCGCCAAATCTTGGAAAAGACCCGTGAAAGGAGAATCGACACACCATCTCATCGTCGATTTCAAAGCTGCTTTCGACAGCACGAAAAGGAGCTGCCTTTATGCCGCGATGTCTAAATTTGGTATCCCCGCAAAACTGATACGTGTAAACTGACGTTGAGCAACACGAAAAGCTCCATCAGGATCGGGGAGGACCTCTCCGAGCCGTTCGATACCAAACGAGGATTCAGACAAGGCGACTCCCTATCGTGCGACTTCTTCAACCTGCTTCTGGAGAAAATAGTTCGAGCTGCAGAACTAAATAAAGAAGGTACCATCTTCTATAAAAGTGTACAGCTGCTGGTGTATGCCGATGATACTGATATCATCGGCCTCAACACCTGCGCCGTTAGTTCTGCTTTCTCCAGCCTGGACAAGGAAGCACAGAAAATGGGTCTGGCAGTGAACGAGGGCAAGGCGAAATATCTCCTGTCATCAAACAAACAGTCGTCGCACTCGCGACTTGGCTCTCACGTCACTGTTGACAGTCATAACTTTGAAGTTGTAGATAATTTCGTCTATTTAGAAACCAGTATTAACACCACCAACAATGTCAGCCTGGAAATCCAACGCAGGATTGCTATTGCCAACAGGTGCTACTTCGGACTGAGTAGGCAATTGAAAAGTAAAGTCCTCTCGCGACGAATAAAAGCCAAACTCTATAAGGCGCTCATAATTCCCGTCCTGCTATATGGTGCAGAGGCTTGGACGATGACACCAACCGATGAGTCGACGTTACGAGTTTTCGAGAGAAAAGTTCTGCGAAAGATTTATGGTCCTTTGTGCATTGGCAACGGCGAATATCGCATTCGATGGAACGATGAGCTGTACGAGATATATATACGACGACATTGACATAGTTCAGCGAACTAAGAGGCTACGCTGGCTAGGTCATGTTGTCCGGATGGATGAAAACACTCCAGCTCTGTAAGTATTCGACGCAGTACCCGCCGGGGGAAGCAGAGGAAGAGGAAGACCTCCACTCCGTTGGAAGGACCAAGTGGAGAAGGACATGGCTTCGCTTGGAATATCCAATTGGCGCCACGTTGCGAAAAGAAGAAACGACTGGTGATGCAAATGCATGAGAATGCGCCATCGCATCGAGCCACGGTTGTGACTGAATTTAAAGCCAAAAACGCAATGAATAACATCCAAAGCGGAAATTAGCGCTCCGAGGAAGCCGTTTTCAGTCGATCGAAGATATAAAATAAAATGTGTGACATTTCTTGAAAACTTAGGTGAATGCGAACAATCCTCTGACCATTTACTTATTCCATTCAAACATTTGTCACTATATCTATCGTAAGGAATATGCGAATGATGGCGCTTCAAAATAGGCATAATGGTTTTCGAAATTAATAATACGTGAAATCGTGACTCGGGTCATCTCTATTATTCAATTCCTGCGAAATCTTAAATTTATCCAAAAAATCCTTGCATACCCTGTCGGTTATTAATAAATAATTACAGACATTTTGTATACGCTCGCAACATTTATTGTAGAAATTTGACAAAGGTTAATTTAAAGATACCGTAGGCTCCGGATGTTCCGGGTTAGATGTTTGCCAATAAAGGTGCCAGTGCTTTTACTACTGGTTTGACTACTTTCACAACTTTAGCAAGATTGATACCCCTCTTCACCATAACTGAATGTTCCGCTGAATCTTCCGCTGTAACTGCTGGTAGGACGATCGCCTTAAAAATGAGGATCATCAAATATACATACATATGTATAATATATCAAAATACTCAATATTTTTTAATATTTACCATCAGTAAGGCGGGTACCAACACGCAAACGAAGAAAATCTTGTTCCAGGTCGCCATTTTAACTGTGAATTTCAATGGAATTGTGAATAGACTTAGACGGCGAGTAGTATTTATACAAGATTTCTACACGACTGATAAGATATATGCTCACATTTCTTAAGCAAGAATATTAAATTGTATATGTGAACAAAATTAAAATCGTGAAATAAAAGTTTTATTGCCAGTACGCGACTTTATTTTTTCTCATATTTATCGTGCTCGAATCATAAAAGGGCATACGGACAAGGCTTTTGGTCAAAATCATGTGGAGACGTAAAACAAAACTAAGTAGGTAAGGACAGGAAAAGTTCGGGTTTAATTTAAAATTTTATATCCCCGCAATTTAAAGTTGGCATATTTTGTATTCTTCAAAATAGTTACTGGATGACAATCTTATTGTGTTCTCACTTACCTTCATTACTTCATTTGCCTCGCTTCCGTATATTCAGGGTTAGTTCACTTAATAAATAAAAAATCCATTCAATGAAATATCATATATTTTGGTTTGTGTTGATGTTTTAGGACGGAATCTTGTGAACGTTCAATTCAAGAAGTTGTATTTCCAGACTATTGTCGACGCATTCACTGCGCCAAAGCCCGAAAAGCTCACTTCTAAGTTCAAAATAATTGATTGATTGGAGGATTCTAAATGTTCAAAAACTTAATCATAATAGTCAACAGAATAAAAAAAAACGTGTTTTCCTTTTTTAGATCGATAAATAAATGTTTCAATGTTTCTGTCAACTTATGAACTGTCATTCTTGTTATCCCCATATTCATCTTATATATAAAAATGAATTGCAAAATGTGTTGCAATTTGACCAATTCTTTTTTCTAAATGTTCGTTGAGATTCAAGGATGGTTTTTATGGCAAGAAAAATTCGAATAATTGCCGGAAAACCCCTAGAAACATCCCTTTTATTTTTCCCATAGAACCGAATGAATGTTTGTTTGTTAGTAACGGTAAGCTCGAGAACGGCTGAACCAATCTTGATGAAATTTTCAGAGATTGTTCGCTGTGGATCGAGGAAGGTTAAGAATTTAAAAAACTCTATGCTTTTAATGAGAAAAAGTCGGAAAATCGGACAATTCCAAAAAGTAACTTTTTCATGCAAACATTTTTTTTTCATTTTTTTTGCTTTATTTTTCAATTATTTGAATAGTTCAAATTTGTCGTTTGCTTTCTTTATTCCGGCTATTCAAAAAAAAATTATTGAAATTTGTTCAGTGAAAACGTTATGTGTGTTTCACACAAAGTGCTCAATTACAGATTGAAATTTGTTATGATGCCACGAAGGGGTCGCGTTCGTTTTGGCAACATCATATGTGACCTGGTCTACGAAAAGGGAGCTAACGTGCGAAAACTAGTTTTTTGGGAAACACCGTTATCTCGTTATTTCTCCGTTCACCGTTATTTCTCGTTATCTCATTAATTTTGACACCTAAGCCCCCTTTCCGTAGACCAGTTCACATATATTGGCAGCCCATGGCACATGACCGTATGGTGGTTACACCAGATCAAATTGATGAAATCATTTCTGCGGAAATTCCTGATCCAGAGATAAGTAGATCCAGAATTATACGAAATGGTGAAAACCAATATGGTTCATGTATCTTGCCACTACCACTGCCAATACCACTTCGGTTTGTATGTCTGACAATAAATGCACGAAACACTATCCAGGTGATTTCTTTTGGCAACACAAACTGGAAATGATGGATATCCACTCTATCGGCATCGCTCACCAGATAACAATGGCAGAACATTCAGCATTCAATTTAGAACCGTGAATATCGAAGTTGAAAAGACATTTATCGTACTATATTCACCACTATTGTCTAATTCACATTCAAAACTCATATCAATGTTGAGTATTGCAGTCCCCAAAGGAAGCAACATGGCGGTTATCGGCCTTGAACGAAATGAGATCAGCAAATATCAAATCTGTCGATACGTGTACTGCAATGAAGCGTTATGTAAGATATTTACTTTTGCAATTTATGAACGTTTTCCGACTGTTGTGCGTCTCGCAGTTAATTTGGAGAATGGCCAAAGAGTGTATTTCAACCCAGAGAATACAGTGGAAAACTGCCAGCAACAAAATTAACATTGACAAGTTTTTTCTCAACTTTCGTCAGTGTGTTATCAACGAATGCATTAGGATGAATTTATACAATCCACCCGAAAAACGACGATTGTTTCTACCTTCGGTTGCTATTGATTAATGTACGGGGTTCAACTTTATTTGAGTCATTGCGTACTGTGAATGGTACGGTGTGTGCAAGTTTTGGAGAAGTAAGCCAGCAATTACAATTGCTGGAACATGTTAATCACTGGAATGCAAATTCGCACACTTTTCGCGATAATCATTTCGACATATCAATCTTCAAATACGCGTATATTATGGGATACGAACAAAAATGACATTGTAGAAGACATTTTACATCGTCTTCGCTAAAAATTGGCAATGGGTCAATTCGGGTTGATACTTCCGGTGGTTTGATATCAATTCCATCCGCCGTTTATCAATTCACGAAAGATGAACTCATCACGAATGTTCGGACATTGGCCAAATTATCGTAACTACGATTCCTTAAGTGCACGCGCAATGTTAGCTGCCAAAAATACCGATGTTGTTGACTTAAACTGGAAGATTCAAAGTCGAATTCCGGGAAACTTGCGCTCATACAAATCCATCGATCGTCTTGACAATGAAGACGACTCCGTGAATTATCCAGTGGAAAGTCTAAACTGAAACTGTGTAATGGAACGCGACTGATTGTGACGCACCTATCGAATACAAGGAGGCAGAATGCTTGATTCTACGAATTCCTTTGAGTTCCACTGATTTGCCATTTCAGTTCAAACGTATTCCGTTTCCAGTGAAAATTGCATTTGAGATGGCAATCAACAGGACACAAGGATAGTCGCATAGTGTGTGGCATAAATTTGGAAATGACATGTTTCTGTAGATTTACGCACCGGAACAGAAACCAAAAATTGTTGTTTATCAAGCTGCGTTACATTGAAAAAAAAAAAATAATAATAAAATGATAAATTTAACTTTCTTTTCATTTCAAAACACATAATTTCACGCAGGACAACGGCTGCGGGGTCAGCTAGTATTATACATTGCGATATAATCTGAAAAAATATTTTTGACTGAAAGCCTATGTACGAACTGATTTATACATACGTTTCACTTCATTGTTTCACTTCATAAAACACGGTTATCTGCTTGAAAAGTTATGGTCTGATTTCGACAGTTTTTGTCGGAAGTTATATTCCGATAACTGTGTGGGTGATATATTATATACCTTAAAGTGAAAGAATCAACTTGAATTTCACTCATTTTGGCAGTGTAAGATAAGAACCTCAGGATAATGTTATTGACCACATTTGGTTGATTATGGTTGAGTAGCTTTTGAGATCCATTGCCCACTTTTTATACCGACTCATATGATTCCTATCTTGGTTATGATATTTCATTCTTAGTAGTTTTTAACATGACTATGATGTGTGGACGTCCAAATTCACATGCCGATGTTTCTCTCCTGCAATGCCTTCTACCAAAATTAAAATTTGTAAAATAGTTATTTATATTTTATCGATTAACGGCAATTTGTGGGCGTATGGATCCTCAGGCGGCGTTAAGCAAAATCGTGGTATATATAGGAGAATAAAATCAATTTGAAATCTATTGTATAGACCTAGCTTCAACAAGCCAGAATTTCATATTTTAATTTTTCATTTTTAATTTTTGGTCTTCATTGGGCATCCACATCACATTAATAATTCTTGAAGCCGTGACTCGGGTTCGAAACAATCAAACCTAAATCTAAATCCACAAGTTAACCAAAAAATCCTTGTTTACTTTGTAGGTTATTAATAAAAAATTTACAACAAATTTTGTTATGTGCGGGGATTTATTTTAAAAATCTGACAAAGGTTAAATTTAAGACCAAATAGGTTGCGGTCTTATACGTTTTGCAATTAAGGTACTAATGCCTTTTCCAATGGTTACGGTTTTCAGAAGTTTCCCATTGTTGATATCCCTCTTCAACGAAACTAAACTATCCGCTGAATCTTCCGCAGTAACTTCTGGTAGTATTTTTTTCTTAAGTGAAAAAATTAAATAACATACTTATCCAAAATGAAAATCATGAAATAAAAGTTTTATTGCCAACACACGACTGCTATCTATATACATATATGAAAAGCAATGCTACTTTTTGTACTTATCCAAATCAAATCATTAGGCTTTGTTCTCACTATTTAGTAGATGTTATTTAAAGTTTGTAAAAAATCGGTCAAACGGCACAAAATAAATCTGTTGACCCTCTACTTGTACTGAAATTGCACGGTGATCACGAATACGTCGTGCTATTTTGGCTGAAGTGATGTATGATTATAGTATGTACGCATACATTGGATTGATGTCAGCCATTTGTTCACATAGCGATCCGGCTAACTTCCAAGGTGATACGCCCAGGATGTGTTGTGCTAATGGCAAAGTCAGATTTCCAGCATTAAGAACTGCACCCGAACCATTGTCTTCATTAATTCTTGCCACATCTCAAACGTCGAAGCTTTGTTTGAGTTATGTTCAGTAATACAATTCGACATTTCAAATGACATTTTTTAGTGCTACAAAAATTATTATACTCTTGCAACATGTTTCTGTTGGCAATGAAGCGTTGTTGCCAAATGTTTTTTTGATACGGACGACATGACCTAGCCAGCGTAGCCGCTGTCTCTTAATTCGTCAATGTCGTCGTATAACTCATGCAGGTGCAAAATACCATAAATCTTCCGCAGAACCTTTCTCTCGAAAACTCATAACCTCGACGGCTTTCCTCTTCAACTCTTGGTGTCTATCCCATCTCGGGCGTGTTGTGGTCGATTGTAACGTTGCAAGGCAAGCAGTCTTTTCTCTCTCCACTGCGACACGGTATCCCTCATCGTACCAGCTTTTCTTCTTCATTATCCGAAAACCAATATTTTCGTTTGCACCTGTACGTAAGGAGCTTGAAATATCGTCCTAGAGGTTTTTTCTTGATTTGCATACCTGGAAGTGAAAGAATCAAATCAAATATAAAAATGTGTTATATGAAAAGTAGGCATGGTTGAAGTCCGATATCCACCATTTTCGCACAGTGAAATAAAAATATTAGAAAAATGTTATATACCGAATTTAGCGAAAGTGTTCGGTGCCACGCCTCATTTTTACATGGGCTTCTTTAAAGCTCTCTCATGTAATCTCTGCGGTAAAATTTAATGTCTCTGGTGCATTTAGTTATTGATTTATTTCGGTTTATATAGCTTTGAACAGTACCGTTATAGCGGTATGGTCAGTGAACGGAGTTATCTTCCAATTTCATTTAATTTCACACTGTTGGTAAAAGTTCTTATGGCAATTGTCTTAAGCAAATTTGGCTATTGTAGCTCTAGTGGTCTAGAAGTAGTGTACATTCAACATATTAAGGGGTGAGAGGTAGTCAGAATTTTCAAAAAAATTAATTTTTTTTTGCATTTTCGTTAAGTGTAATATGTTTAAAATATTCTCTGATCCGATAATTAGTTTCTGAGTTATTCGAAAAATAACAAAGAGAGCTCGCGCACCTCAAAGCGCACGGGTGAAATTTTAAACGCGTTTTTTGAACTGGTGACAACTGTAACTCGAAAACCGCTAGGTAGATTTTAATGAAATTTATACAGCTTTTAGAATACATAATAAACTCGCGCCTGATTGAAGGATTTTTTTTTCAAAAAGTTCGATTTTTTAAGACCAATTAACTGTTGATTTTTTCGCAAAAATTTAGAAAAAAATTTCCTGACGCCCCATTTTGTTAATTTTTGAAAACAAAAAAATCCTTCGATCAGGCCCGAGTTTATCTATTTGTAAAACTAATTTTTTTGTCCGGTTGATTTTAGATGAATCTCCAAGGATTTATGGTTGTCACCGCAAGTAACTTTTTTTGGACCAGGGTCCACACAAACAACTATAACTTTGGAAATTAAATTTTTTTTTTTGAAGTTTTCGTGACTTCAAGTCAACACATTCTATAATAATGCCATATTACTACTTTTGTAAAATAACACGACTTAATTTAATTTTAAGCAAAAAAAAATACTGAAAATTATCATTTTTTCGTGCCTCTGACTACCCCTAACCCCTTAAAGCGCGGGGAGACGCTTACCTTTCCAAAATTTTCCGAAGGCACGTGGTCCTTGTTACTGCAATCATCTGTGCCAAATCACGGCTCTATATCTTATTTTAGTATATATGTATTTATGACAATTTATAGGTTTTGCTTTAATGGAGTTTTGTGAGTGTGGCAGGGGCGCGATCAGTCTCATCTACGAATTCTTAATTTCTTTTGTGCCTAGGAACATGTTT
Source organism: Bactrocera neohumeralis (assembly GCF_024586455.1). Classification (NCBI taxonomy): domain Eukaryota; kingdom Metazoa; phylum Arthropoda; class Insecta; order Diptera; family Tephritidae; genus Bactrocera; species Bactrocera neohumeralis. Next base: position 92,033,672 of record NC_065919.1, read on the forward strand.
ACCAAATTTCATCAGATATCTTAGTTTTTACTCAAATTACACTTTGCACGGACGGACAAGCAGACAGACCCGGATATAATGCTTTCTCGTCATCCTGATCACTTAAATATACATATATAATCCTATATCTATTTCGCTTAGTTTTAGTTGATACATACAACCGTTAGGTGAAAAATAAATTGTGAATATCTCTTACGTTTTCATTTTAAAGTTTGAGTGCTATGAGAACGGTGCGCACTTCCTCATAAATTGGGTACATAAATAAACCCACAGTGGCTTGTGAAATATGTACATACTATAAGATCGCTATGATTTTTACACGATTAAAGTCTTTAATTCTATACAAAATTAAAATCATGAAATGAAAGTTTTATTGCCAGTACACGACTACTATTTTTCTTAATATTTTATTAGAAACAAGAATAAAATACTTCAAATTACCCCGATAATTCTCTCAATAACTTTATTTTCATTACCATTTTGTTGTGTATCGTGGAACTGGGTATATTAACTTTGGCACGAAGTTTGTAACATCCATATCCTCTCTCTCTGTACCTCTCTGTATGTATACACACGAATTATCCCTCTGTCTTAGTTTCTGAATTTTGAGACACGTCCTTTCTATTTAAGAAGCTGTTGATATTCATTGAACAATACTGAACATTTTGTAGACTGTAATTCAAGCAGCTCTCATTTCGGTTTTTATAGAATATGAATACCAAAACAATTATTTCAGAGTTCGTTACATATTCCGATATTTATACCCTGAACAGGGTATATTAATTTTGTCACGAAGTTTGTAACACCCAGAAGGAATCGTCGGAGACCCTATAAAGTATATATGTATATATAAATGATCAGTATGTCGAGCTGAGTCGATTTAGCCATGTCCGTCGGTCTGTCCGTCTGTCTGTCTGTATATATACGAACTAGTTCCTCAGTTTTTAAGACATCGTTTTGAAATTTTGCAAACTGCCATATAAACTGAACGATCGGAATCAAGTTCTTGTATGGACAACTTTCACATTTGACAAGATATATTCACAAAATTTGGTACATATTATTTTCTAAAGCAACAATGTAATCTCCGAAGAAATTGATCAGATCGGTTAACTATAGCGTATAGCTTCCATACAAACTGAACACATAGTTATCATAGTATTAGAATAAACAGTTTAAAGAATAAAATGTACAGGCATATATTAACAAAAGTTCGCTAACATCATTCAGAATAAAAGGTCTGGATAAATTCAGATTCGAAATAAAAGTTTTGAAGGATCCTTCGATCCTAAATGAGTTTTACAAGTGTTATTAATATAGATAATTTAATCTATATAAATAAAAATGAATCGCCAAAATGTATGTACGCTCATAACTCAAACACGCCTGAACCAATTTGGCCAATTCTTTTTCTTAAATGTTCGTTGAAGTTCAAAAATGAGTTTTACGGCTAGAAAAAATCGAATAATTTCCGGAAAACCCCTAAAAACAGCCTTTTTTTCCCCCATACAAACGTTACATACATACATACATACATACATACGTACGTACGTACATACATATGTATATAAAAATGAATGTTTGTTTGTTAGTAACACTAAGAGAACTGTTGATGAAATTTTTAAAGATTGTTTGTTGTGGATCGGGAAAGGTTTAGAAACAAATACCTTATACTTTTCATGAGGAGAAGTCGGAAAATTGGACAATTCCAAAAATTAACATTTTTCATACACATTTTTTTAAATTTTTGTTTGTTTTGTTTTTCAATATTTTGATTTGTAGATTATTTGAATCGTTCAATTGCGGTCGCTTGCTTTTTTATTCCGGCTATCCAAAGGAAAAATTATTGAAAATTATTCAGTGAAAACTTTGTGTGTTTCAGACGAAGTGATCAATTACTGATTGAAATTTGTTTCGAAGCCGCGAAGAGGTCGCGCTAATACTGGTCGGCGTTCTTTTTGCCATCAACGTATGGAAGAAAGGCAATGACATACATATGTACGTGCGGAATTATGGATCGCGGTCAATCAGCTAGCGATCGTAACGATATCACAGTATGACTTTTTAAACAATAGCTGCGATGTTTGATGGTCTTTATCTTGAAGCAACCTATGGTATATATGGTGCTGTTAGATGCTGAATGTATTCTGTTGCGTGTTGACGCACGCACACATTCTTCTTTGGATGCGGATGGTGATTACACCAGATCAAATTGATGAAATCATTTCAGCGGAAATTCCTGATTCAGAGATAGATCCAGAATTATACGTAGTGGTGAGAACCAATATGGTTCATAGACCTTGCGAACCTTACAATCCCACTTTGGTTTGTATGTCTGACAATAAATGCACGAAATACTACTCATGTGCTTTTCTTTCGGAAACTGAAATGGGAAATGATGGATATTCACTGTATCGGCGTCGGTCACCAGACGACAATGGCAGAACATTTAGCATTTAGAGGCGTGAATATCGACGTTAACAACACATCGAAGTTGACAACACATGGATCGTACCATATTCGCCACTTTTATCTAATTCACATTCAAAACTCATGTCAATGTTGAATATCGCAGATTGGTGAAATCGATCAAATACGATTGCAAGTACGTCTCCAAAGAAAGCAACATAGCGGTTATTGGCCTTGAACGATATGAGATCAGCAGTATCGAATGGGTCGATATGTGAACTGCAATAAAGCGCTTTGTAGGATATTTACTTTTGCAATTCATGAAAGTTTTGCGACTGTTGTGCGTCTCGCGGTTCAACTTCATTTATTGCGTATTTTGAATGGTACAGCATACTTTTCGCGAAGATCATTTCGACATATCAGCCTTCAAATTCGCGTTAATTATGGGATACGAAAAAATGACATTGCCGACGACATTTTACATTGTATTCGCTAAGAATTGGAAATGGGCAAATTTCGGTTGATACTTCCAGTGGTTTGATATCAATTTCACCTCCCTTTTGTCAATTCACTTCAACGGAAGATGAACTCATCACGAATGTTTATCCGACCTTTATTATTTATCGTAACTGCAATTGTTTGAGTGTACGCGCAAATTTTAGTTGCCAAAAATACCGATGTTAATGCCTTAAACTGGAAGATTCAAAGTCAAATTTCGGGAGGTTTGCGCTCATATAAATCGATCGATCGTCTTGACAAGAAAGACGAAACCGTAAATTATCCAGTGGAATTTCCAAATTCTTTGGAGAGCCTTGGTATGCCCCACCATCATTCGCGTCTCAAAGTTGGATCTGTCATTATTATGTTTCACAATCTTCATGCGCCGAAACTGTGTAATGGAACCCGACTGATTATGACGCAGTTATCGAATACAAAGGACATCCATTTAATTTCAAACGTATTCAATTTCCAGGGAAAATTGGCCAGATATATGTGGCGTGTTGACGAGTTGGAAACCCATCTTCTTTGTATATTTACGCATCAGAACAGAAATAAAAAAATAATGTTTATTAAGCTGTGCTACATTAAAAAAAGTAGAAAAATCGAAAATAAATCATTTTCGACACAATATAATTTCAACTTTTTTCATTTCAAAGCATATAATTTCACGCAGGATAACGGTTGCGGGGTCAGCTAGTAGACAATATAAAATAAATACTATATAAAATATAGTTTAGAGCATCATTCGTCCTCAGTATGTATGAGAGGAGTATCTTTCAATTGGCATTTAAGTGATAGAAATGCCCTAATTATGGATTTCAGATAGCCCTTTATGGCACAGAACTTAGCTGCTGAAATATACTCGGGAAAAAAGTAACTTTTGCAAACAGAAAACATAGAATGTATGAACATTTAATTATTAATAGAGTAACTAGTTATTTTATTTAAAATTGTATGGTCATTGCCATTCCTCAACATCAAGGGCTATACTTACTTCGGAGCTTCAATTTATTAGTATGTGTTTTTATTAACCGTGTCTAATTAAAGGCTCAAAATGGTCTATGTTATAAAAATTTTTATAAACCTCTCGCAGTGTGTAGGACTGTTGTTACACTCCAAAATAATCAATTTATATCAAACTAGCTGACCCCGCAGCCGTTGTCCTGCGTGAAATTATGTGTTTTGAAATGAAAAAAGTTGAAATTGTATTGTGTCGAAAATGATTTATTTTCTACTTAATAAACATAATTTTTTTGATTTCTGTTCTGGTGCGTAAATATACAGAGAAGATGGGTTTCCAACTCGTCAACACGCCACATATATCTGGCCGTGTGAAAAACATAGCATTTCCCGATTTCCTTGTGTCCTGTTGATTGTCAACGCAAAGGCAATTTTCCCTGGTAATTGAATACATTTGAACTGAAATGGCTGTCCCTTGTATTCGATAACTGCGTCATAATCAGTCGGGTTCCATTACACAGTTTCGGCGCATGAAGATTGTGAAACATAATAATGACAGATCCAACTTTTAGACGCAAAAGATGCACTCAAGCAATTGCAGTTACGATACTTTGACCAATGCTCGGATAAACATTCGTGATGAATTCATCTTCCGTTGAAGTGAATTGACAAAAGGGAGGTGAAATTGATATCAAACCACTGGAAGTATCAACCGAAATTTGCCCATTTCCAATTCTAAGCGAATATCCGTACAATGTAAAATGTCGTCGGCAATGTCATTTTTTCGTATCCCATAATTAACGCGAATTTGAAGGCTGATATGTCGAAATGATCTTCGCGAAAAGTATGCGAACTTCAGTGACAGGCGAAGTAACTATCGCATTGTCCTGCACAACAGTCTACAAACTTTCATGAATTGCAAAAAAGTAAATATCCTACAAAGCGCTTTATTGCAGTTCACATATCGACCCATTCGATACTGCTGATCTCATATCGTTCAAGGCCAATAACCGCTATGTTGCTTTCTTTGGAGACGTACTTGCAATCGTATTTGATCGATTTCACCAATCTGCGATATTCAACATTGACATGAGTTTTGAATGTGAATTAGACTATTGAATAATTAGAATATGGTACGATCCATGTGTTGTCAACTTCGATGTGTTGTTAACGTCGATATTCACGCCTCTAAATG